>NW_020925453.1:224649-391245 GCF_003984885.1 Neopelma chrysocephalum | reverse complement strand
ACACTCAGCTTCTCTACCCGGCCAGCGATGTCCTGCCACATCTCCGCTGCCCAGATGGGTTTCCCTTGGCGCTGCCAGTTGGCTAGACTAAGGACCTACTTTCAGTTTGTTTCCTCTGAAGAACTAATTGGTTTTCTTATGGAAGCATATCTATACAGTGTAGAACTGTCTTCTTTTATGTTGTTACTCTGAAGCAATAGCCGATGGAAATAGATGTTTACATGATGTGACGAAGTTAATGGCTTCTGCTGTTTCTTCCTCTTCTTGTGAGCTTTCTGCCAATCACTTTTTGTGAAAGCTGTCATAATTTTCTTAGTTTCAAAGCATTATTTGAAGTAAAGCTTGCAAAACATGGAAGTCTTCCAAAGCGAGTTTCGTATTCACACACCCAAAAAATAATTTTACCTTTGCCAATTTTACCACAAGGTTTGGTTTCTTCTCAAAGAGAATATAGGTTTTTTTTGTAAAGGAAGAATTAGCTGGAATGCGATTTTTTCTAGAAAATGGTTACTAGAAGGGAAACTGTAGATTTGGCTATGTGATATGGTTGTGAGATGAGAGGTTTTTCTGTTGGACCACACTTTCTTCAGAAATGCAAGTCTAAATGCGCAACTTCCAGACCAAAAAGTGGGTTTGAGAAAATGTTAGGAAACCAAAAAGCCTTTTAGGTTAGAAAAAACTTCAACTATATTAGAATTTCTTGATTTTTACTAAAATAATTTTTTACTGAATTGAAAGCAGATACATATGTTTAAAAGAAGTATCATTTAGATGATGGTACTTCTTACTTTTTTTCTTTTTTCAGTCTGTCTGTTTAAATTCTATAATGCCTTTTCTTAGTCATATCTAATGTGGACAATGGTCACTCTAATAATAGGGTTCTCTTTAGTCTATAATATGACCTGTGCTCTTTTATGGATGAGGTGGTTTGAAGCTGGCTTCCTGCTAAGTCTCCAAACCTCACCACAAGAGCTCCCCCCCCCCAAAACCAAGGGAGAAGAGAAAAAAACCCAAGAGAACTGAAACGAGAGAGAGGCAGCTAAAGCAAGCCAATTTGTGATAACCTCCAGAATTCCAGGGCAATTCGAGCTTCCCAATCGTACATGCTGCGTAATCAAAGCTATCCACTTGCTCCACATAGCATCGGTGGCATGATGCATAGGGGGCACCTTCCCTTTGAACATCCAACTCAGGACTGGTAGTCGGGGTGCTAGGAAGAGCTGTGTTTCAGTGCCAACCACTTCTGAGGGTGCTTGTATGCCTTCATAGGCCGCCAGAATTTCATTTTCCACAGGAGTGTAGTTGGCTTCAGAACCCCTGTAGCTTCGGCTCCAGAAGCCAAGTGGTCGCCCTCGCGTCTCACCAGGCACCTTTTGCCAGAGGCTCCAGGAGGGACCTTTATCTCCAGCTGCAGAGTAAAGTATGTTCTTCACGTCTGGTCCTGTCCGAACTGGTCCAAGAGCCACGGCATGTGCAATCTTCTGCTTTGTTTGCTTGAAAGCTTGTTGCTGTTCAGGACCCCATTGAAAGGTATACTTTTTACGGGTCACAAAGTGAAGAGGGCTCACAATGTGGCTATACTCAGGGATGTGCATTCTCCAGAAACCTATGGCCCCCAGGAAAGCTTGTGTCTCCTCCTTGTTGGTCGGCGGAGCCATGGCTACAATCTTATTGATGACATCTGTTGATATCTGTCGTCGTCCATCTTGCCATTTCACCCCTAGGAACTGGATCTCTCTGGCAGGTCCCTTGACCTTATTCTTCTTGATGGCGAAACCGGCGTCGAGGAGAATCTGGATGATTTTCTCTCCTTTCTTGAAAACTTCTTCTGCTGTGTCCCCCCATACAATGATGTCATCAATGTACTGGATATGTTCTGGGGCCTTGCCCTTCTCTAGTGTGGCCTGAATCAGTCCATGGCAGATGGTTGGACTGTGCTTCCACCCCTGGGGCAGTCAGTTCCACGTGTACTGCATGCCCCTCCAGGTGAAAGCAAACTGTAGCCTGCACTCCGCTGCTAAGGGAATGGAGAAAAAAGCATTTGCGATGTCAATAGTGGCATACCACTTTGCTGTCTTGGACTCCAGCTCGTACTGGAGCTCCAACATGTCTGGTACAGCAACACAATGGTGGCGTGACTTCATTCAAACCACAATAGTCCACAGTCAGTCTCCATTCGCCATTGGACTTACGTACAGACCAAATGGGGCTACTGAAGGGTGAGTGTGTTCTACTAACCACCCCTTGGCTTTCCAACTTGCAGATCATCTTATGGATGGGGATCACAGCATCTCAATTCGTCCGGTACTGTTGCCTATGCACTGTCTTAGTGGCTGTCGGCACTTGCTGGTCCTCGACTCGCAGTAATCCTACAACAGAAGGATCTTCTGAGAGGCCGGGCAGGGCAGATAATCATTTGGATTCCTCTTCAGTCACCGCAGCTATACCAAAAGTCCATCGGTACCCCTTCAGGTCCTTGAAGTATCCTCTCCTGAGGTAATCCATGCCGAGAATGCAAGGGGCTTCTGACCCTGTCACAATGGGATGCTTTTCCCATTGGTCTCCTGTCAGGCTTATTTCGGCCTCTACCACTGACAGCTCTTGAGACCCTCCTGTCACCCCAGAAATTGAAACAGTTTCTGTGCTCACATGTCCTGAGGGCATTAATGTACACTGTGCGCCAGTATCTATTAAAGTTTGGTATCTCTGAGGATCCGATGTGCCAGGCCATTGAACCCACACAGCCCAGTAAACTCTATTGTCTTTCTCGTCCCTCTCCTTCTCCTGACCGAAGGCAGGGCCCCTCTATTGGTTCTGGTTGAAGCATTCACTGTCGGATCTTTGCTTCAGCTTTTCAGAGGCTTTCTTGTCATCCCGGAAATGGACCTCAGTCTTCCTGCATCTGGGAGATCTCAGTTCTCTTTCTAGGAAATCTGCATCTACCATGTAGATGACTTTCTTATCGGCTTCCTCTGGCCTCGAGTCTGGAAGTAGGCTCACCATCCCACTTCCTCATGTTTTCTCCCTGGGCGCGCATATAAGACCACAGTTCACTACGCTTAGATCGAGATCGTGGTCAAGACTGTTCTGCTGATCTATCTCTGCAGTGTCTGTGTCTGTAGTCATCCTCATATTCAGTGCTCTCATAAGACTCCTCTCTTGCAGATGTTCGTTGGTAACTAGAATCAAAATAGCCTCTAGAAAACGCATTCCTGGATTCTATTGCTTCTTCTAGATGTTGTAACACAGTACACAGCGTGCCCACAATCATTTCTTCCGTGTTTGGAAGCATTATTCCTGCCAAGGTATGAACATATGATGCAGGAGCACCCTGGATTATCTTTTTCCACATAGGCATTGTGCAAGTGACACCCTCTGGGTCATCAACAACGCAATCGTATTGAGAGTCATCATACATAAGTTCTAACAATGCCAATTCTCTTAAGTAATGGATGACTTCTTCTACCTTAGTCCACTTCCTCGTGGGGCATGTTAAATAGTCTTTAAATGGATACTTTAGTCTCGCACTTATGATGAGTTGTGCCCAAAGACTGAGTTTGGGTTTTGCTTCTGCAATTAAGTGATCAAGTTCACGATTTCCGGAGATGGATTCTAGATGTTCTGCTTCAGAAGTTGATAACGTGAGTTCTAGCCCCACTGTCTTGGCATCGGAGCAGTCACGATAGAATTCGCTCACCAGGCCGACGAGTCTTGGCAGCTCTCCCGGTAGTGTTCCCAAACAATGGTTGTGGTCTTCTCTTAATTAAATTACCATTTTTTTTCCACAGACTTAAATTCTAGTTCTTATGAAAGTATATAACTCTAAATAATTCATATTTCCTATATAAATATACCCAGATTATATAATTTAAATTGAATATAAGATTTAATATATATTTGCATATATTTGCTGTAGTGGCACTGTAATGGGCTAAGCAGAATCCACTGTCTAAATGAATAGTCTAAATGAAGACACTGGGACGTAAGGCTTATGTCATAGGTTTACTTGTTCTAAAAAACCAAGCAGGGAATTTTTCTTTTCCCTACATCACTGTAAAAGAAAGATGTTGAACGAGGGAGGGGGGAGGGGTTTGCCTGGGGTAATTGACACACACAAAAGAACTAACTAGCAGGCCTGCATTCCAGACTGATGGCTGTCAGAAGACTGTGGAGGGGGATGAGTTATTTTTTCCCTCTTCTTGGGAAATGGCAGGCACTTCACTTCTGCCGTGATGCAGGGAGGGGTGTGGGTGGAAAGGCTCCGAGATTGTTTTGGTTTTGGCCTGGTCATCTGACTGTTTTCTGGCTCTGGTTTGCCTTTGTCTTCCTGCGCCCTTGTCTCAGTCTGAAGAGACTGGAAGGTTTGCTAAAGAGAATGAGTTATGGGACAAAACAAAACTCCTCTCTCTCTCTGCAATTGTGGGTTTAAAATTTACGGGGCTTTACTCGAGGAAAGAGTGGAAAAACAGAGGAGATAACAACCCTTTATTAAAAGATATATGTAAGTTAGCAAAACAGTTAAAAACAACAGTAACAGAACACAACAAGACTATGCGGTAGTCCTAGAAAAAAACAAAATCTGGCAAATACTTCTCTGTCCTATTAGTGCAGTCCTAATCGTGGCTTGCAGGGGGCGCTGTTGGATCGCAGAGGCGCAGAGCCTGCAGTTCGCTGGTGTGGTCAGTAGGGGGCGCTGTTGGATCGATGAAAGTGCAGGGCCTGCAGTTCGCTGATGTGGTCAGTAGGGGGCGCTGTTGGATCGCTGAAGGTGCAGGGCCCGCAGTTCGCTGATGTGGTCAGTAGGGGGCGCTGTTGGATCGCTGGAAATGCAGGGCCTGCAGTTCGCTGATGTGGTCAGTAGGGGGCGCTGTCGAGTCGCAGCAGCCTCCACAGGGAAGAAAGGGCCTGGGGCCGATCCCAAGGTCACGGGAGTGGCCGAAAGGAGAAATGGGAAAACTCACTGTGGTCCTCCAGGTGGTAGCGTCGCAAGAAGCTCCCCTCTCCTCTCAGCGAGCACAAAGAAAAAAAAAAAAAAACTCTCCGATGAAACACAACAGAGTCGGGCCGGGGCCAGGGGGCAGCTCCCAAGCCGAAACCCTGCACCCAGACCCTGCCTCCGTCCCTCCCGGAGCGTCCAGCAACACTGCCCCACCTCCCCTCCGAGCAGAGCCAGCTTCTCCAATCGCCCATTAGCCAGGAATGCAACCAGGCTGGCTAAATCTAATGTTATGCTAATCGCCTTCTCCCCCTTCCCTGTTTCGTGCTCCTATTTCTCTTACAGAGGGGGCAGGGAAGGAAAAAATTCCCCTCAGATTATAAACTATAACAGCCCTGTTCTGCCCCCAGCCCGGACCTGCTTGGACTTCATCGGAGAGGCTTGACCCACCTGCAGAAGAACTTTTGGGGAGGAGGTTGCCCTCTCCCTCCTCCGCTCCCATGTTGGTAGCGGCATGTGTCCATCGATGAAAGGGGGGAATTCCCAGCCGGAGCCAGCTACAGACAGCGTGAGTTTCGTGGGAAGAGCCCTTTTCTCCCCTTTTCCCCTTCCCCTTCTCGGTGTGGGGGGGAAGACCTCCATTTTCATCTTCTCCCGCGAACCGGAGCCCCCATGTGGCAACCTCCAGAGCCCAACAGCTCCCCCTGCTGACCACCACAGAGCAACTGCAGGCTCTGCTCCTCCAGTGATCCAACAGCACCCCCTGCCGATTGTGGTTAGAATTGCGCCAAAAGGTGGAAAGTACCGAATGTTTCCTTTTTGAAGGGGATTTTTGGGTACAGGATTATTGTTTGGTTGTTTTTGTGTTCTTTTGTTGTTTGGCCAGTACACATATATCCTTTAATAAAGGGCTGTTATTTTTTCTTTCTCCACACTTCCTCAATTGGAGCCTCTTAATTTTGGATTTACAATTGCTTAGAGGGAGGAGTTTGGTCTTCCTCATAACTCATCCTCCTTAACAAAACACTTCAGTCTCATTAAACTGAGACAGCCTAGTGTCCTGAGTTAAAGAGAATGTTGCCAAGGAGGCAGGACTTTCAATGGAATAGAGATTCCTCCCTCACGGACTTACTGTAAATTTAAAAATAAATGATGAGACTTACGAGGAAGGAGTAGAAACAAAGTAACAATTTTTATTAAAAAACAAAAGGCAAAAACCAAAATAAAACAACAAACAAACAATAACAGAGAAAGATTATCTCCCAGAAAATCACTCTGTCCATTTCTGTGTTGCTGAGCTGGCAAAGCGGTCATGTGGCCCTGGCAGCGCTGCGGCACTACCACATGGAAAGCAACAACAGTGGCGATGGCAGCAGCAGGGAGAGCTCTGGCACACAGTGCAGGCGCAGGGCACTCAGGATGTGCACCTTGCTTCGGGCGGTCAAAAGTGGAGGGCATGGAGTGAGCTGGGACCAGCAGGAAGTGCAGGATGCCAGAAGGCGAGGGAGCCCTGGTGGGTGTGGTAGACCGGCAGAAGCTGGTGGCTGCGGCAAACGGGAAGTGGTGGCTGCGGCAAACGGGAAGCAGTGGCTGTGGTCCTGGCACGGAGGAGCAGGCTGTGACAAACCATCACGGGATGCGGTTGGGCAGTCCCAGGTCAGAGAAGCAGAGACTGTGGCAAAAACTGGCACAGCTCTGGCAGAGGCGGCCCCTCAGGAGCAAGTGGGATGGTGGTGGACTGGTGGGGGTGGCCCCTCAGGAGTGCTGACAGGGCACTGACGTGGGGGAGGGGGTTCTGGGACAGGCGAGCAGTGGCTCCTTGTTGAGTACTGGGCAGGAAACAAAGAGGCAGTCCCTGTGCCACCAGTGGTTCTTATCCCTCTCCAACTCCCATGTCATGTCCTGCAATGACCCTCTCTCCCCTCACTTCCCTGCTTCGTTTTCGGCAAGCACCTTAAAGAGTCTGCCCCAGCCCCTTGCAGGTCCAGTCCCAGCGGCAGCAGCGGCACTGCATGCCGTTATCGGCAAGCACCCCCTCATGGTGGTTTGGGGAAATTACAAGAAGATCTAGACTAAAACCCATGACACTTAGCCAGCCATTTGGCAAGGAGGACCATGTATATTTTACCACTATGTCTCAATTGTTCATCTCTTTTTCTCTGATGATTGTCTGTCCTGCCCTGTAAGGATGGCACACATAAATTTCATTATTGACTGAGAGATTATAACAATTTTCTAGGTAGATTGCACTTGAAAATGGATAATTCTCCTTTCAAGTTATTGGTAATTGTCAGTATTTCCATTCATAGTATGTCTATCTGTTTTTTTCCAGGTTTTTTTTCCTCATGTTTCACCAGAGTGTAGCAGGTGCATGGCCAAAAGTGGCTGTTTGCATGCCTCTGTCTTTTATCACAGTCAGATTATAAAGAATGACATTATTTACCCTTGGAAAGTTTGCTAGTAGTATTTTCTTTTACACTGGTTTGGGGGTTTTTTGGTTTTTTTTTAATAAATCAGTTTTTCTTTGTTACATTTCTTGTTGGAGAATTTGAATCAGATGGAATGCAGATTGTTTTTCCCCTAGGGAATACCAAAGCACGTTTAGGTCAAGGGAGAGGCTTTCGGAGGCCACAGAGTGTTTATGTCAGGCAATCCCAGAAAGGAAGCCTTGAGCTTGGGCAGGAATACCACTTTGGTGCCTTGAAAGTTGCAATATCTGTTCTATTCTATTAGGTCAATAACTTTGAGTGGTTTGTGACTTTCAAGGCACCAAAGTGGTTTGCTGCTACTCAGAAAGTCATTGACCTAATAGAAACAAAGATGGGGAAGCAAGGACCCGCCTTTAAGGACACAGTGCAGAGTGTGTTAATTGAATACTTTTCTGGAGTCTCCTTCTCTTCTCACAGACTGCTTTCCAGGAAATGAGATCCTCTCATGAAGTAAAATATTAGGATTGCTTTCCTTCCCCTTGCATGAGAATATCTCTGGCTGCTCTAGGTAGGAGTATTTATGTTTGTAATACACAATGCCAAGCTACTGGCATGTTGATAAACAGTTAAATTCCTTGAATTTTGTTAGATTCATTTGACTTCTACTGCCCCATGAGTGGTCTGAGATGCCTTCTGCTGGCAGCAAGTGACCACAGTCAGTTATCTTGAACTTAACTAGTCTATCCAGAGTGACAAAGATCTCTGTGGCTGAGGACTCTTACTTCAGGAATCAACCCAGGAGCCTGGATCTTTGGAGCATTTGAGCTCTTGATTTCCAGAACTCTTGTCCCTTATTCTTGAACTTTCTCATTCACAACTTGTCACCTTGAACCTCAGTTGCCTCTGACTGGCATATCTGTTAAATGGTTGTTGGGACAAGCAGCATCCAAGGTCATGGATATCCTAAACAGTAGCAGTAAGGACTAAACATTTATTTATGGTCAAATGGTCCAGGTTCTCTTCATATTAACCTAGGCTACTTGTCAGATGTGAAGGAAACAAGCTTTTCAGTTTAAGGTTCATCCTCGGCTCCTACCTAACCACCTTTCTTAAGGAAGCAACTGGGATTTTTTACTTCTCAAAGACTGTTTGCTGATGGTACTTAGATTCTGTCTCTGCCTGTTGAATGGACATTACCTTTGAAACAACAAGAGCCTGCTCCTTCTTTCATCATTTCCTGGCTTCGGAGTCAGAAAGTTAACATTGTGTGTATGTCTTATCCAAGCTGCAGAATGCAAAGGCCCAAGTGTCCCTCTGTATTGTCCTTGCATATCATGAACATTAGATGTGCTTTGGTCTTTTGCTTGTACTACAAGACACTTCAAGAAGAATCCCTTTCTATTCATGGCCATGTTTAATAATTCTGAGTTTTACTGCCTTGCTAGATAACAAGCTGTATAGGCATAGGCTGTATAAGACTGCTAAGCATCAGGGCAGGTCAGCTCAAGCAGCTATAGGGAAATGCTTCTGTCATGTGTATCTTTCTGGGGCTCCATTCAGGCTTTTGCTAAGCATGTCACTTGCTGAAACCTCAAGGCATGATGCTGGTCTGTTCTTGTTCATGCAACTACTTGGGGACCTCCTTCCACACAGTAGTCATTTGTGGAGTATGCTGCTTGGTGTCTTTTAAATGTGAATGTATATATGAACAGATGCATAAAGGCAAAGGGAAGATACTCATCTAACTGTACCACCGTGAACTGATCCGTCCTCATAAACATTTACAGCTCCACCTTCTTCCTCATTTCCACAGTTTCTAAAGCTTTGCGTGATCGTGATCATCTGCTTAAGGTTATGAGAAATAAAATAATCTGGTTTTATTATAAGTAAATTTATTTAAGTGGGAAACAGGGGGTGTTGGGATTTTTTTCTTACCTCCCATTTAATTTTGGGAATATTTAGGCGCCTCGCGAAGATTGTAAGGTGAAAGGCCCTGTCAGGGCTGTACACCAAGGGAATATTGCGGTCGAGGTAGGATACAGTATATAGATGGAAAATTTACACCGGCCACATGTCTTTGTGTGCAAAAAGAACCCCCACTGTGCGGTACAGGGGGGTACGTCATCAATCAATCAAGCTGTACAGGGGGGCCCCCTGTACAGTACAGGGGGGTACGTCATGATCCAATCAGGTGGGACCAATCAGGTGGGATCAATCAAGCAGAACCAATCAGGCGGGAGGGTGACACCCACCCGCCGATTTGAAAATTACCCTTTAAGGTAAAATACCTGTTACCTGCTGAATATTCAAGATATTGGGTAGCTGAAGAGTACAAAAGGAGCGGGCTCTTGGAGGGGGTTGTACTTTTCCAGGCCGGTGGCTTGGGACTGCACCCAGCGCTGCAAATAAAGGATTCTTTTCTGTAAGTTTCCTTGTCCTGCAAGTGTTTTTTTTTGCCGTTTTATAAATTAGTAAAAGAGATTTTTCTCACAAGGTCACACATAAATATACATAATTGTATGGGTATTTCTAAAGCAAAGGCTTCTTGAGTTTTCTGTGCCTTGCCATATGAATGCCCTCAGCATGAATGACTGTACAGATGACATACTTGGGATTCCAGTTAATGAAACAGTGCTTCCTTTTTTTGTTACTTGTTGTCCTAGTTAGAACAGCTGGGACCAGTTCATCACTGTGTGGGTGTAACCCAAACCTTGTATTCTACACCCTCCATGCCATTTCCCAGAAACTGTTAACAATAGACCATTTGCAGAAGCTGCCCAGAGCATACCTGGCCCCTCAGGCTATAAGCTGGATGTTAAGAGGCCTGTGAGATAGGAGGATGCTCCTGTCCTCACACCCAGGACTTAAAATCACCCATTGTGGAACTCCCTGCCCTGGGGGAGGTACTGGGCATTCCTGCCTGAAACTGAGTGTATATAATCTTGGGGTCTTGGGACTTCTGGTACCATTCGTTTGATCCAGAGGAGGACCAGAACCTTGACCGGACTGCAACCACCACTCTCGACCAGACTGTGACCACCACTTTCAACCAGACTGCGATCACCACCCTCAACCAGACTGTGACCAGCATTCTCACCAACAGGTTTTCCCTCTCCTTTTACTCTGGACTCAGGACCATGTGGGGCTCAGCACGGGGGCCAACAAACACCACTCTGGGTTTGTGCCCCAGGGTGATGGGTTATACATCTGGGTTTTGTGGGTTAAACCAGTTGTTTGTCCATATAATTGTATTTATGGTATTATTTTTATTAAATTGTAAGTCTGACTTATAATCTCTTTGGAGTTGGGTTCATTTCTCCTGCCAGTTTACCTTTAAACCAGCACACTTGTAAATACTTGCTCTTGGAAACAAAGATACAATTGTATCGTGCCTTCATAAATCTCTATGGCTTGTACTGTGTGTAAATAATGTTTTGGCAAGCAAAACTTTATGAAGAAATGTTACTTTGAGGCTTCTTATTCTCAGAAATGATGGTTTACAAGAATGTTACATTACTCAGTGATCCCATGTCAATTTCAGAATTTATTTACCTCATCTTTTCCAAGGAATAATAAAGGAAGACTTTTAACTGTATTGTTTTTATCCTGCTTCTCAAAGGAACTTGCTGTTTCAGAGTTCTGCGTAAACAGAAAGCACTAACTTCACTAGTCATCACTTGTTCACTTTTTTTCCTTTTTCTTTTTTTTTCCCTCTTGCCCTTGTAAGGGTTTTGGAAATATATAAGAAGTAGATTAAAATACCTTATTAAACTACTTTAGGTGTTTTACGAGAAATGAACAATTCCATAGAAGGCATCCATATACTTTTCCTTTTAAAAATCATTCCTCTAAGAGATGGACTAAGTGGATGTCCTAGGTTTACTTGTTCTAAAAATCCAGCTTAGAAATTTTTTCCCCTGCACCACTGTGAAAGTCAGGTGTTGAACAAGGGAGGGGGAGTGTGTTTTTGGCTAGAATGATTCACACACACAAAAGAACTGGCCGGCAGCCTCACATTCCAAGCTAATGGACCTCAGAAGACTGTGGGGGAAGGTAAGTTCTTTTTTTTTCTTTTTACTCTCCTTGGAAAACGGCAGGCACTTCACGTTTGCCCTGACTCAAGGAGGGTGTTTGTGTGTGGAGGTTCCGAGGTTCATTTTGTTTTTGACCGGGTCATCTGGCTGCTTCTGGCCCCGGTTCGCTTCCGTTCTCCTGTGCCCTGTTCTGCCCCCAGCCCAGACCTGCTCGGATTTCATTGGAGAGGCTTGGTCCATCTGCGGAGGAACCTTTGGGGGAGGAGGCTACCCCTTCGCTCCTCTGCTCCCATGTTGGCAGTGGCGTGTGTCCGTTGATGAAACGGGGGGAATCCCAGCCAGAGCCAGCCACCGACAGCGTGAGTTCATGGGAAGAGCCCCTTTTTCCCCTTTCGCTTCTCGGTGGGGGGAAGAATCTCCATTTTGGCTTCTCCTGCGCACCAGGGCCCCCACATGTCGATCTCCACAGCCCAACAGCGTCCCCTGCTGACCACCACAGAGCAACTGCAGGCTCTGCTCCTCCAGTGATCCAACAGCACCCCCTGCCGATTGTGGTTAGAATTGTGCCAAAAGGCGGAAAGTACCAAACTGTTTCCTTTTTGAAGGGGATTTTTGGGTACAGGATTATTGTTTGGTTGTTTTTGTGTTCTTTTGTTGTTCAGCCAATACACATATATCCTTTAATAAAGGGCTGTTACCTTTTCTTTCTCCACACTTCCTCAATTGGAGCCTCTTAATTTTGGATTTACAATTGCTTAGAGGGAGGAGTTTGGTCTTCCTCATAACTCATCCTCCTTAGCAAAACACTTCAGTGTCATTAAACTGAGACAGTGGATTTAGACTTTGGTGTTGCAGAAAGAGACCTAAATATTTAATTATTAGATATTGTTACATTAGATATTATTGTTACAATAATACTGTTATCTGCAGTGGGACTTTTTAATATCTTAATTTTTAAAATGTATGTAAAAAATTTTTGTATTAATTATTCCAAGAAACTCCAAATCTTTTACTGACTTCAGATTGTCGTCTCTTCAATATAAAGTTCCTTTGATCTTAGCAATTAAAAGATATTTTAACTCCCAGGCAGTAGGAAATGCTTTAAAAAATCATCTATAACAAAGGAAAACTACTAAAATGTTGATGACTATTTCCCATTACCCCAGCACATCCTTCTGTTTTCAGCTTCATTCTGACCAAAGAGCATTAATTTACTTCAGAATGGAATCATGGAATATCTCAAGTTGGAAGGGACCCACAAGAATCATCAAGTCCAACTCCCTGCTCCTTGCAAGACTACCTAAAACTAAACCATATGACTAAGAGCACCATCCAGATACTCTTTGAACTCAGGCAGGCTTGGTGCCATGACCACTTCCCTGGGGAGCCTGTTCCAGTGACTTCAGCTGCCCCTCATAAGTCTTCCCCTTGAGACTTTTCACCATCTTGGTCACCCTCCTCTGGACACAATCTAATAGTTTGATGTCCTTCTTATATTGAGGCTGTTACCCTCACCTTCAGGGGTGTGTTGTAACTCAATTTCTTGTTAATAGATCCCTTGGGGCGGATTAGAGTGAAATGACACTGAATAATCCATGTTTATATATATATGTAGGGTTTATTTTAGAACAATTTAGTTGCAGCGAAAAGGAGGTAGGTAGCTGTTTTGGTTATTATTATCTATAGAAATGCAACAACATAAAAGCATAAAAATTACACTTAAGAAAATGTATAAGGGAATAGAAAGAAAGAGAAAGAAATGGATTGGAGTAGAAAGATATCACCACCCATGGATTGAGCAATGAGACTTGATTGTTGCAATTTCGATGTCTGTTGGTCAAAGTGATGGTCGCAGTCTTGATCCGTCAGGCGTAGGGGAAGCCCACAAAACACAAAGTTCAAGGGGTTAATATATGTTGAGGTTTATGTGAGAACACCCCAGTAACTCCCCAAGGGATGGAGTTTTACACTGTCTGATGTAACACTGTCAATCACGTGCAGTCCTGTGGTGGAAGGCCTCAGAAAGGAGTCTGGGGGTACTTCGGGGGTCTTTGATGATTTATGACACCTTCTAAGACATGACAGCTACCTCTCACATCAATGTAGTTGAGCCAGTTATGCCCCACCAGAAGAGATGAATACCTTCAGGCTTACATGTAAATGTCCTGTGTGAATGTGACCTTCTGGGGGAGGGGAGTTTTACAACTGAGCCAGTTGTGTAAGGGAGGACGTTGGCATAATAAAAAGCACTATCCTGCCTCTGCAGGGTCTGCTTCTGTTATGGTTTAGCTAAATGAAGATTTTCCTGTTGAATTTTTTCATATCATCATGTGGTTTTGGAGAAGAATGAGGGACACCCTTCCTCTCTTCCCCTGCGCAGGGCGGGGGGCGGGGAAAGATGAAGGCTCCCGCCAGGAAATACCACAAGAACTTAATAGGATAAACTTGCTACCCGGACCGGAACATGCTCTCTCTGGTTCCTGGGGCTGCAACTGGGAGGAGGTTGCCGGCCGCTGAGCCCCCAGAGCTGCCCCGCAGCCCAGCTTCACCTTTCCCATGCCAAGCAGGAGCCCTCCTGTTCGTTATGGTTGCTGGCTGGGGAAATCTCTTTTGTGCGTGGTGAGCAGCTGCTGCTGCCGCCACCTCAGGGTAGCGCTGTTTGCACTACTGCCATTCATCACTGCTGTGGGAACAAGTTAAGCCAGCAGGACCTGCATTCAGTTAATAAGGATCAAAAAAAGTGTTTTGGCCTTGACTGGTGTTTTTGATAAAGAGAGTGCTGTGTTCTCAAAGTGCAACACCGCTTAACGGTCTGCATGATAGCGTGTGTTTTTCTCTCATGGCTGAACACAGCCACCACATGATGTGAGGTGAATGTGTGGGATCAAAGCACTGGTTTAGGATGATCCTGGGAATTTAGGTTAACTGGATGACAACACCAGGTGCTGTTTACAAAGGAACCCTAATAAAAGGGGAACACCGAAAAAGATGGGTGAACAAATCCCAAAATCAAACTCTGTGTGGTGTGCAGCCTCATTTCTTTCAGCACCCATATTTGCCATATCTGATGACCCCAATGTTCAACCTGCATTACGGGACCTTTTTCTGGCACACACGACTCAATGGAGGTGGTAAGTGCTGGCATTTCATCCCATTAGAATGGGACAGCAAAGCCTGTGGGACAGGAATCTGTGGAGTTGTGTAGTAATACTGGTGCAGGGAATTTCCCAAGAACACAGACTTTATTTGAAGATTTTGCAACAGGTCTTGAATGCACCAGGACATAAGGTTATGAATGAGCAATTGGAACATTTACTTTTGGGCATGCTTTGCAACTGTTGAGAGTAACAGAGCCTGATATAGGGACAAAGGGACAATCATGGCAATATGATATTTAAATTTGGACACCTTGAAAATACACTCTTTTAGACTCTTTTAGAAAAAAAGAAAAAAAAAGGAAAAAACCCAAAACCTTAATCTTATCCCCTGTGCCTATCTCGGGTGCAAGAAATGTGTGTTCTGTATTAAAAACCATACTTTTAAAACAAAAGAGGGGGCATACGACACTCCCGGAGCAATTAGATAAAGCTGTATTTACCTTTAATTTTTGTACAAAAACCCACATGAAGATACTCAATGCAAAGTTCTTGTAGAGTTGTTAGCATGGGGAAGGGGTATGCTTGTGTTTTGTCTCCCGCAGGACCCCTCTGGCTTCCAGCACATTTGATGAAACCTTATCATGAGTGGCACAGACCTGACATGCAATCCGATTCTGCAGATGCAGAGGCTGTCCCTCAAGAATCCCGGGAGGAGACCAGTGAATGCTGAGTAGCACAAGGCCTGCCCGGATGTCACATCAGGAAGACACTGTTCTAGGGATAATTAATTGTGTCTACTAACGTTTACAAACTAGCATAATGACTCAGTCACAGTGTGTATTTCTCTCTCATATGCCTTCTTGGCCGCACCTGACATTGTGATTCATGTGACTAACAATACCTTTGACATCACTATAAGTAATCATTATTTTAGTTGTATCACAAATCAAAGCATATCAATTTATCAGTAATAATTCCTATGTGCAGAAGAGCTGAACTGTGGCTCCCAGTGAACCTAACCAGAAGCTGGGAGGATGATGCAGGATACAGTAAATTAATGAAACTGTTAACTCAATGAAGAAATCATCATCATTGGATGCCTAATTGCTTTTATCATCTCCGCATTAATCATAGCAGCTACCGCAGCCATGGCTACTGCTGCATTGGCCCATTCAGTGCAGGCCATGCATACAGTGGCCAGTGTATTTGGTAATATGTCAGCATCAATAGCAGATTTTTTAATAATTTGTCTGATTTTAATATTTTAAGTCCTCTGGAAGCTCATCGGACAAGCCCGAAGACAAGAAGCCCAGGTCCTGGCCCTCTTCGCAGTGAACCCCATGTGTCAAAACAAAAAAGGGACCCTAATAAAAGGGGAATGCCAAAAAAGATGGGCAGACAAATCCCGAAATCGAACTCTGTGTGGCGTGCAGCCTCATTTCTTTCAGCGCCCATATTTGCCACCACTGCCACCACTGACGCTGCTACCGCCTTGGAGTAGCACCGCTAGTGGTTGCTGCCACTGCCAACCGTCACCACCACCCCGCACTCCCTGTAGCCGCTAGCTGCCGCTGCCACTGGTGCTGCCGCTGCCACTGGTACTGCCGCTACCACCTTGGAGTAGTGCTGCTTGGGGTTACTGCCACTGCCTGCCACCACTGCTTGCCCTGTGCTGCTAGCACCACTCTGCACAACAGTACCCCCCCCCGTCCTGGCTCTGCACATGACCTCCATCAGGACTGCATTGCCATCTCTGTGTCATAGACTGAAAGAGTGGTTTTAGGTGACATTCTTTTCTGTTATTGTTTGGGTTTTGTTTTGTTCTGTTTTTATCTCTGTTTTTAGTAAAACTGTTATTATTTTCATACTTCACTTGAACACCTCATATATTAAAAAAAAAAAATCATAATTTGGGGGGGGTGTTGATGTTTCTATTCCATCAAAGGTCCTGCCTCCTGGGGCATATTGTCAGTAAACCAAGACAATATTATTGGCTTTCCCAAAATGGGGCATTGAGAGAAACAGTGGAAAAAGAATAACAGTATTGAATAATCAATTTATGTATTGCATATAGAACCCCTCAGGCATCGTGTTGTTCGATTTATTCCTGTTTATTTGGCATGTATTCATGTATATGTATTTTCTATTCATAGGTGTTTTTCTCAAAATGGGTTCTAAAACCAAGGTA
This sequence comes from Neopelma chrysocephalum, assembly GCF_003984885.1. Taxonomy (NCBI): domain Eukaryota; kingdom Metazoa; phylum Chordata; class Aves; order Passeriformes; family Pipridae; genus Neopelma; species Neopelma chrysocephalum. Next base: position 374,560 of record NW_020925453.1, on the reverse strand, counting down.
GCTGTGGCTATGTTTCAGTTCGTAACTTGGATTCATGGGGTTGTAAATTCAATGCCTATAAGTCTCTTTTGGAATGTGTTTTCAGGGTTGTTTTACTACCCCAACCTAAGCTGTTACCCCTGAAGGTTTAGTTATAACGACACCCAATCTGGGGGAGAAATGCAGGGGAGCATTTTTTCCCAATCCTTCACCAATTTCTCCTTTAGGTTTGCAACACCAGTTTTTGAAGGGTTTAAATTACCTCTGGATGTTAGAGATACCTTACTCTTTGTGGTACGTTTGGTAGTTTGCATTATTACGCTCTATCTTATGTATGTAGGTAGGACCAAGATCTATTGGGAAGGTGCGCAGAAGCCCACCCCAGGAGTGGATAGTTTCGAGTGGCATGGATTGTTGGAGGACATGGGTAAGTTCTTGGAGAATGTTTCTGCTCCAATGACCTGGAAGGTCAACCTTGAACAACTGCAGGACCCTGTCAAGGTGATGAGATCGGTGAGGGAAAAGTGCCATGGTGGATCTATGGAGGGGCAGCTTGTGGTTGCATGCAGAGCCCTGGCCACTGCCTACCGAAAGCTGCTCAGTATGGTGCAGCACCTCCAGGAGGAAAAGAAAGAGAACAAAACACCTGACACCATGACAACTCAGAGTGTAACAAAACCAGAGGGACAACCCCAGTCAATGGAAGTTGCCTCTATCCAAAAGAGAAACTATAAGACCAAATCAGTTTGCCCGGTAGACGATGATGGGGAGGCGAGATCCTCCCAAATGCCAGACCCAGAGCCAGAAATAATCACCGTATCCCTTTCATTTGTTAATCTCTGCAACTTGCAGAAAGACATCACTCGACAACTGGACGAACCTATTCTCACCTGGTTGATTCAAGTCTGGGATCTTATGGGCAAAGGTGCACTGCTTGACAGTAGGTATTTATTGCAAGGTATTTAGAATCCCTGTCTCAGCATGTGGGTAATAACCAGGGGTTCATAAGGGAGTCTGAACCCCTTCATCTCTGGACACGGCTTTAAGAAGTTTAAGAGAGAGGTTTGTTTTCAGAGACGACCTGCAGGGACATCATCTTTGCACCTGGGACACCATGGAAGAAGGGATTCAATGCCTGAGAGAAATGGCACTGTTAGAGATACTTTTCACAAGGGATGGGCAATCCAGTAGCGACTCCGACAAGGTCGAGTGTGCATCACAGATGTGGTGGAAACTTGGACAGGCAGGACCGCCCGTATATGCTAATTTCCTGGCGACAATGCACTGGAAGGTGTTGCCTAAAAAGACCGCGGGGAAAAAGACTCCAGGCCAATTTAGTGTATAAGATAAAAAGAGCAGGTCCTTTAATGAGGCCGTAGGCCCGGGGGAATACACACCACATGCGCACACCCAGACAGTGGTTCTATGATTTTATAATAAGGTCCATCCAATCCCAGATTTATCCACCCCGGGTTCTGCCCAGTTCTGCCCCCGACACACCCCTTCGGGAATTGGGTTTGGGGTCTTTGGGACCTGTTCTTCCTCCTCTTCATCTTCTTCACAGCACGTACAGTCCTTGGAGTTCCTCCAAAGTTCTGGGCTTGAAGGTTGCTTTTTCTGTGTGATATCTCCTGGTCCAGGCCTAGGGTGAGATGTTCTTAAACAGGGGTGTTTCTCTACAATTCTACCTTGAAAAGAAGACTAAACACGCTACCGGAATTTAGAGGGATTGATATGAAATGGGATAATAGGGTTGGGTATGTGTAAACTACTACGTTAAGGGTAGGGGATAAAATACAGCTACATTAAAATCTACATTTACTACACAACTACTTCTAAAATCTACAAAAATTTAAAAAATCCAAAAAGCTCTGAGGTTTCAAAGGAAAACCAAGAAACAGTGGGCGCTATGATGAGTAAACTCAGGACATATAATGAAATTGTCCATGCCCCATTACAGGCCCATATCTCTTCTGTAGAGAAATTATTTGTGGAACTCCGGGCACTGAGGAAGTAAAAAATGACCACAAAAAGCTCAGAAAGGAGGTTAAAGAGGGCATTGTCCATGTCTCACCAGTGCTAACTGGAGCCCCTGCTATCTGGAACAGGCATCCACCGGCTAGGGAGGAGTACACCACACTAGGCAACCTGTGATTTTTCCTACGTGAACATAGGGAAGACATGAGTAAATGGGATGGAAAACCCACCTATGCTTTATCAGCATGGGCACAGAAGTTAAAAGGAAAAATGACCAGAGGCAATTCCACGAGGCTGGATGTAGCCCAAGTCTCCCGTGGGCAAGCCCTTAGAACAGGAGGGACAATAACATGTCTGATCCCTTGGAAGGGACCTCCCGTATGTACTCACAGAGAGAAAACCACAATTACCAAGAGCAGCATTAGAGGGGCCCTGCCTCTAGCCAAGCAGAGGCACAGGATAACCGTGTCTATTGAACTGTGTGGATCAGATGGCCTGGCACATCAGACCCACAAGAATACAAAGCTTTGGTTGACACTGGTGCACAATGCACTCTAATGTCATCAGGGCATGTGAGGGCGGAATCTATTTCAATTGCTGGAGTGACAGGGGGTTCTCAAGAGCTGACAATGGTGGAAGCTGAAGTGAGCTTGATTGGGAAGGAGTGGCAAAGAAACCCCATTGTGACTGGTCCAGACACCCCATGTATCTTGGGCATCGATTACCTAAAGAATGGATATTTCAAAGATCCAAAGGGACATCTGTGGGCCTTTAGGATAACTGCTGTAGAGACAGAAGGGATTAAACAGTTGAATGTGTTGCCTGGACTCTCAGAGAACCCTTCTGCTGTGGGACTGCTAAAGGTTGAAGAACAGCAGGTTCTAATTGCCACTGCAACAGTGCATAATCAGCAATACCACACGAACCGAGACTCTGTGATCCCCATCCATAAAACGATCAGCAAGCTGGAGATCCAAGGAGTGGTCAGCAAGACTCACTCACCCTTCAACAGCCCCATTTGGCCCATGGGTAAGCCCAATGGAGATTGACAGTGGACTATCGTGGCTTGAATGAAGTTACCCCATCACTGAGTGCTGCTGTGCCAGACATGCTGGAGCTTCAGTACGAACTGGAGTTCAAGGCAGCAAAGTGGTACCACCACTGACATTGCTAATGTGTTTTTCTCTATTCCTTTGGCAGTAGAGTGCCAGCCACAGTTTGCTTTCACCTGGAGGGGCATGCAGTACACCTGGAAGCAACTGCCCCAGGGGTGGAAACACAGCCCCACCATCTGCCACTGACTGATCCAGGCCACACTAGAAAAGGGTGAGGCTCCAGAACACCTGCAGTACATCAATGACATCATCATATGGGGGAGCACAGCAGAAGAAGTCTTTAAGAAAGGAGAGAAGATCATCCAGATTCTCTTGAAAGCCGGGTTTGCCATCAAACAGAGTAAGGTCAAGGGACCTGCCCAAGAAATCAAGTTCCTGGGAGTGAAATGGCAGGACAGGCGCCATCAGATCCCAACAGGTCATCAACAAGATAACGGCAATGTCCCCACTGACCAGCAAGAAGGAAATGCAAGCTTTCCTAGATGCTGTAGGTTTCTGGAGGATGCACATCCCAGAATACAGCCAGATTGTAAGTCTTCTCTACCTCGTAACATTCAAGAAGAATGATTTCTAGTGGGGCCCCAAAGAGCAACAAGCCTTTGAACAGATTAAACAGGAGATTGCTCACACTGTAGCCCTCGGGCCAGTCAGAGGTGAAGAATGTGATTGTTAGACAACAGATCAGTTATTATTGGGTCAGAACCAACTTGTGAGGAGTGTGTGTGAGTGGAGGGGGAAGGGATGGGTCGAACCTCACAGAGGTGGGGTGGTGTCATGGCCCTTGTGGCAGCCCCTGAAGCCCACATAGGGAAGTCCCGGAGTAGCTGTCAGTCACAAACAGCCCAGGAAAACTATAACACATCACACCTCCTGCAACCCCTAACCCAACCTCAGATTGGCAGGGACAGTGAGGACACTGTCCCTCACCCTGGCCTGGAACCCCCAGAGTGGCTGGTGGGTCAGAGACCCCGCCTGGAGGATTGGCCATAGGGACCAGAGCAAATAAAACCAAGGGCACGTGTTTGCCTCATGTCGTGACCCTGCCATTGGACTTGTGAGAGCTGATCTTCTTCAAGGTGGTAGCTACATAATCTGTCTCTTCCTCTTTTTCCTTCTGTCTTCTTGATCCCTCTGCTTCTCTTTCTCTGCTCCTTTCTTGATGCTGAGGGTGGTTTGGAGCTGGAGGGATTGGATCTTGATTTAAGCATTGTGGAATTGGTTGGATTTTGACTTGAGTGCTGTGGATTAATAGTATAAGTTGAACCAGTATTGTAGTGGAACATTTTGTCTAGCTTGTGTGGTGTCCTTTTGAACTTTGGCCAACTCCCCTTATCTGCTCCCCTAAATTAATTAAGAAATTCCTTGGGAACAAGCCTGTAGCTTATTCACTTAATGCTATCTCGAGGTATTAAAGAACCCTATATCTATATTTTAAAGTAAAACTCATAGCCAATCCCATAAACTGGCAGCTCCTGGGGCTGGAGTTTTACAGTGATCTATTCTGCAGCCGGGGAAAATGGTCCTTCTTAGAACCTCTGGCAGAAGGTGCCTGGGGATACTCAAGGCTGATCACTTGGATTCTGGAGCTGAAGGTACAGAGGGTCTGAGGCCAACTACTCTCCAATGGAAAAGGAGATTCTAGCAGCCTATGGAGTTCAAGCCACCTGGGAAGTGATCAGCACAGAAGCACAGCTTCTTCTGGCACTCCGACTACCAGTGCTGGGGTGGATGTTCAAAGGAAAGGTTCCTTCCACTCATCATCCCACTGATGCTACACGGAGTAAGTGGATTGCCTTGATCACGCAGTGTGCCCCAGTCAGGAACCCTAATTGCCTTGAGATCTTGGACATAATTACAAATTGGCCTGAAGGTGAGAATTTTGGCCTGACAGATGAAGAGGAAGAAGAACAGGTGGTATGTGCTGAGGAAGCTCCACCATACAACCAACTACCAGAGGACGAAAAACATTATGCTCTTTCTACTGACAGTTCCTGTCACATTGTAGGGATGAACCGGAAAGGGAAAGCAACCTTATGAAGCCCCACACGGCGAGTTGCAGAAGCTATGGAAGGACAAGGTGGATGAAGTCAAGTCACAGAGCTCAGAGCCATCCAGCTGGCTTTGGATATTGCCAAATGAGAGAAGTGGCCAAGACTTTACCTCTACACTGACTTTTGGATGGTGGCCAATGCTCTGTGGGGGTGGCTGATCAGATGGAAGAAGGCCAATTGGCAACATAAAGGGAAACCCATCTGGGCTTCCAAAATGTGGCAAGACATCGTGGCCCAGGTAGAGAAGCTGATCGTGAGAGTCCACCATGTAGATGCACACCTACCCAAAAGCCAAGCAAATGAACATTGCAACAACAAACAGGCAGACCGAGCTGCCCAAGTGAAAGTGTCACAGTTAGACCTTGATTGGCAGGAGAAGGGAGAGTTGTTCCTAGCTCAGTGGACCCATGATGCCTCAGGTCATCAGGGAAGAGATGCCACCCACAGGTGGGCGCGAGACTAAGGGGTGGATTTAACCATGGAGTAAAGCCCCTGTGTGGTATGGTGGCAGATTGTCGCAGTCTGGACCTGGCTCCCTGCCAAGTCCCCGAATCCACAACGAAAGCCTCCTCCCCTTATTTAAAGGAAAGGGAAGGGGGGGGGAAAAAACCCAAAAGACCCGAAATAAACTGAACTAAAGCAGTATATATATATATATTTAAACTTATATACAATTGCAAAAAAAAGATTTGCATATAAGAAAGAGAAAACTCCAACACTCCAAAACCAAAACAGAAAAAACGATATATGCAGATATACACAGCTAATAGAGAGCTAGCAAACAAAAGAATCTTAATACTTTCCTTGAGAAAGCAGAACCGCACCAATGCCGCCGCTGTCACCTCCCAAGGCCTAGACTCTGGAGCCAGGAGCTCAGCGGGGCTGCCTCTCCTCTCCAACACCAATGGAAGAGGTCTGACCTCTAACTTCCTTCCCCCTAGTATTAATACTCTTGCTTACATAAAGAAATAGAATGGAATACTGGGATATGGACACTTCCTTGGTTTTTAGCTGGTTGCCAGGGAAGGCCTAGACCAAACCATCACACAGATGGACTAAGTATAGATATGGGGAGGCCTGGCAGATTGATTACATCACACTTCCGCAAACTCGCCAAAGTAAGTGCTATGTGCTCACCATGGTGGAAGCAACCACCAGATGGCTGGAAACATACTCTGTGCCTCACGCCAGACTACCATCCTGGGCCTTGAAAAGCAAGTCCTCTGGAGACATGGCACCCCAGAATGAACTGAGTCAGACAATGGGACTCATTTCAAAAACAGCCTAGTTAGCACCTGGGCTAAAGAGCATGGCATTGAGTGGGTATATCATATCCCCTATCATGCACCAGCTGCTGGGAAGGTTGAATGGTGTAATGGACTGTTGAAAACTACTTTGAAGGCATTGGGCAGGGGGACTTTCAAGCATTGGGATCAGTATCTAGCAAAGGCTACTTGGTTAGTCAACACTAGAGACTCTGTCAACCAAGGCATCCCCGCCCAGTCAGAGCCCCTTCACACTGTAGATGGAGATAAAATCCCCTTAGTGCACCTGAGAGGTATGTTAGGGAAAATGGTTTGGATTAGTCCTGCCTCAAGCAAAAGCAAACCCATTTGTGGGTTTTTGCTGAAGGACCAGGTTACACTTGGTGGGTAATGCAGAAAGATGGAGAATCACAATGTACACCTTGAGGGGACCTAATTTTTGGGTAAACTGCCCGTAACACTGTGCCTGTATGTGTATATTTTAAATCTGTATATAATTGGAATATATATGTATGTGTATAGTTGGAAAGTACAAATCTTATATAACATGATGGTATGGAAAAAATTTGGGGTGGATAATGTTATGGTTTAGCTAAATGAAGAAGGTTTTCTTGGTGAGTTTTTTCATATCATCATGTGGTTTTGGTGAAGCACGGGGGACACCTCCCCTTTCTTCCCCCATGCAGGGCAGAGGGTGGGAAAAAATGAAGGGTCCTGCCGGGAAGTACCATGAGAACTTAGTAGGATAAACTTGCTACCAAGACCAGAACACAATCTCCCTGATTCCTGGGGGTGCAGCTGGGAGGCAGTTGCTGGCCACTGTGTCCCTGGAGCTGCCCCACATCCCAGCTTTGCGGTTCCCGTGCTGGGCAGGAGCACTCCTGTTCGTCAAGGCCACCAGCCCTTTTTGTGTGTGGTGAGCTGCTGCCACCACTGCCACCTCAGGGTGGCACCATTTGCACTGCCGCTGTTAATCGCTGCTGCCTCTGCCACTTCTGCCACTGCTGCCTTGGAGTAGTGCTGCTTGCAGCTGCCCACCGCTACTGCTCGCTCTGTGCAGGTTGGCACCAGCGCCACTCTGCACACCAGTACTCACCTCCCCCCCCCCCCGACTCTGCATGTGACCTCTGTCAGCACTGCGTTGCCATCTCTGTGGCATAGACTGAATGAGCGGTTTTAGGTGACATTGTTTTCTGTTATTGTTTGTTTTTTGTTTTGTCCTGGTTTTTCTCTGTTTTTAGTAAAACTCTTATTGATTTTCATACTTCACTCGAACGCCTTGTAGTTTCAAAAAATTTCATCATTTTGGGGGTTGTTTCTATTCCATCGGAGGTCTCGCCTCCTGGGACATATTGTCAGTAAACCAGGACAGCTTCTTATCTGGCTCAAAACCCAGCTTTTAGCCTCCAGTGGTGGGTTTTCACCCCCTCTGTCTTATGTGAACCAGAGGTTTTGACATCACACACCCAGAAACTCTCCTCCTCCCCTTTGGTTGTGGGGTGACAACCTGACCCCAGCAAGGCACCCTGCTGCCTCCACAAATGGCCAATTGTTTTGAGTCATTAACCATTACCATTCCAGTCTCACAGAGGTACCCAAAGCTGCACACAGTACTTGACGTAGGGACACACCAGTAAAGTGTAGAGAAGGACAATCACCTCCCAGGTGAATATTTCAGGCTGGAAGAAAGCCTGGATTAAACATACTTGTTATTTGAAGATAATAAAATATTTAACAAAAAGATATTGGCAGTTCAAATTTACATTTAAGTGTGTTGTGCTTCCAGTAAGAATAGTAATGAAGCCATGGATGTACATTTTCAACAGAAAGGAGCACTTCAAAGATTTTTTTCTGTTGAATCGAAGCCATGGTGATTTGCTGGTAGTTTTCTCTCCTTTGCCTCTTTCTTTCTTAGCCACCCTGAAACTAGTAGTTGTTGGCAAAATAGCAATGATTAATTGTGTTGTTGATTATGGACTGATTTATTTTCAGATCTCAGTAGAGAATGACTACCTAGGCCCCAGAAGAATTGAGAGTCTGCAAAAAGAAGATGCTGATTGGCAGAGAAAAGCCCACATGGCCGTGCTTTCTATTCAAGATCTTACTGTTAAATACTTTGAAATAACAGCTAAAGCACAGAAAGGTAACTATTTTCTACTATCCTGTACTTCAAATAACAAATATTTAAAAGTTTATTTAATGTTTACCGTGTTCTGTATCATACTATGTGAATGATTTATTTTCTTCATCAGTCCTCTGTGAGAAAAATGCAGTTGTCATTTCCATTTCATAGAATCCTAGAATCATAGAACGTTGAGGGGTTAGAATGGACCTTAAAGATCATTTAGTCGTGTCCCCCCCCCCATGGGCAGGGACACCTCCCACTAGACCAGGTTTCTCAAGGCCGTATCCAACTTGGCTTTGAACACTACCAGAGTTGGGGGATCCCAACCTCCCTGGGCAACCTGTTACAGTGTCTCACCACCCTCACAGTAAAAAATTTCTTCCTAATATCTAACCTAAATTTCCCCTCTTTCAGTTTGTACCCATTACTTATTGTCCTATCACTACAATTCCTGATGAAGAGTCCCTCTCTGGCTTCCCTGTAGGCCCCCTTCAGATACTGTAAGGTTGCTATGAGGTCTCCACGCAACCTTCTCTTCTCCAGAGCTGAACAGCCCCAACTTTCTCAGCCTGTCTTCGTAGGGGAGATGCTCCAGTCCTCTTATCAACCTGGTGACCCTCCTCTGGACTTGCTCCAACAGTTCCATGTCCTTCTTATGTTGGGGACATCAGAACTGTATGCAGTACTCCAGGTGGGGTCCCACCACAGCAGAGTAGAGGGGGAGAATCACCTTTGACCCGCTGGCCACGTTTCTTTGGATGCAGCCCAGGATTCAGTTGGCCTTCTGGACTGTGAGCGCACACTGATGGCTCATGTTGAGTTTTTCATCAACCATCACCCCCAAGTCTTTCTCCACAGGGCTGCTCTCAATCACTTCTCCAGCCAACCTGTAGGTGTGTCTGGGATTGCCGCGACCCAGGTGTAGGACCTTGCACTTCACTTTGTTGAACTTCATTAACTTAATTTTCTTTTTTGTGTCTATTTCAATTTTTCACAAATAAGCCTTTTCAGAACGTTATCAGAATTGAGCAGAATAGAATTTTTTAAATATAGTTTTACAACTACCTTCTCAATGTGTCTGCATTACCTGCACTGTACTTTTACAAAGCATTTAGGAAGCAAGAGTCCCTGATGGAGTCTGTCTTCTATACTGAATATGGCAGACTACCATAGTAAGTGTTTATTACCTTTTAATTAATTTCCTTTTCCTGTCTCCCCTGCCTTTCAGTAATTTTTTCATAGCTTAAAATATTAATCAACAACTCAGTTAAACTACTCAACAAAATCTGCTCTGTTGTTCAGAAATCTTCATGGATATAACCTTGGCATTTCTATGCTTAAAAATGTGGCAGTTTTACTAAAGAGTTGGTGCAGTTAAACCAGGTCATATGACTTGCTTATTCATCTGCACTCTCATGCAGATTTTAACCTAAATAATCAGTTTAATAATCTGTCAAACAAACCTGAGAATGTGGTTTCATGTCACCTCTTTTAGTTTGACTGTGGCCTAACACTGACAGAGTTTGTCCCACTCTTTTCCCTGCCTGAGTGCAGGTTCCTGTTTGTTTCTTTGCCTTGGTGATAGTGATTGTGCAATCAGGTAAATGAGCTGTACCTCTGGGAGATAATGTTTTTTGATGGGTAGGTTTCCTGTCCACTCCCTGAATGACTGATAGATCTGTCTCAAGAGAAGCAATCACTGCAAAATGATTCCTTTCAGTGATGACCCAAGTTAAGGATAACGTGAAACTCCACTTTATTTTGAAAAAATGACTAAACCAGTTCAAGCATGTTGGAGTGAATTTAATTGGAGCAAATTCTATTTGTAAGGTAAACATACGCAGGCATTCTCCCCAAGAATGCCAAGGCAGTGGAAGGATTAAAAAAAGGTTTATTTCAGATGCAAGGGCCACTTTTTTACGATGCAGCACATCAGACCTTTCAGGGGCAAAAGGCAATGCCCCGCCTCCTCAAAGGCTTTTTGTATCTTCTCTCTCTCCTCCCCCATCCTCTCTGGCCCAAGGAGGCCTTGTACATGTCTGCAAACATGTTATCTCTCTGCATACCATGGAGAGAGATATCTTGCTCACAGCTTCTCCCTGCAAGTTTCTCTGAAATGCAGAAGGAAGAAAAAGAAAAACCATCTAACCCATTTGAGAAGGCATTTTGCAGTTTTCCTAGGGGAAACCAGTTCTAGCTTTCTGTTACAAATTCTTGTGCAATTGCACCTATCCCTACATATTTAATCTATTGGCTTCCTTTACTAGTATGACAAAGGCAAGTAAAATGCCCCATTCGTTGATAGACAATGTACATTTACAGTTACTTTGTTTTGTTTACATGCTGGTTTTATGTACAGCAGTCAGGACTGTGGGAAAAAACATTGGGAAATGCCTGAATGCTGTTGACAACTGTAGACCTTTGGAGTAGAGACTGTTTGCCTTTTTTGTTGTTTTGGAGGGTTTTTGCCTCCTGTTGATTCACAAGGTGGTCTTACACACCAGAATTTTAACAGATGAGAGAGATAAAACACATGAGAACAAAAAGGTTCTTTTTTATTACCTAACAATAGCATGTAATATCATCTAGCACATAGGGACTGAACGCTACCCTTTTGGTTCTGTGACTCATGACTTTTGCTTTGCAAAGCTAAGTGTACAGTATCATGTGATTCTTCTGTATATTAAAAATGGTGAAAGTCTCATGTGTGTCAGCCTAGATGATGTCTGGGGCTCAAGAAGAGAAAGTCTGAATCAAGCAAGGGACTACTGCTTCTCTGAACTCTTACTAAAAAGATTCACATTCATTTCTGCATATTAAGGGCAGATTGTACTTTGTTTAATTACTTTGAATTATTTTTGCAAAGCAAAGTGCATTTTGAGGTTAAAAAAATAGATGTTCTTATTTAAATTTAATTAATTATTCTTACAGAATTGCACTTGAGGTCAAGATGAAATTTTTATTTTGAATTGTAATTCTTATTTCACTCTGCATATTTCTGTTAAACTTATGACTGCACTGTAAAAGTTATCAAAGGAAACTGGAGACTTTAGTAGCTGACTTTAGGGCTTTCAGAAGCAGTGAAAATTTGGGATGTAGTTTAAGGCCCCATTGTAATATTAACCATATATTTTTATTAAGTAAAGAGTTCTGAATGTGTGGTTCAAGTACTGTGTATTACGAATGGTTCCTCTGTGGGTAACCAAAATTGGAATTATAATGATTAAATGATCAGCAAATAGCTGATTGCATATTTCCACACATCCTAAGAATACTTTCATTTTGGATATGAAAATTAATGCTTCATAGAATGACTACTCTCTGCTAAGAGAACTTTGTATGTTTTTGGATACAAATGTGTGTATAGTCTCTACAGTAGAATCACTAATGACCTGAGGAGTAGACTGTTAAGCTGTCTGCTTTTTCTTCCCTTTTCTAGCTGTGTACAATCGAATGCGAGCAGACCAGAAAAAATTTGGTAAGGCAGCATGGGCAGCAGCAGTGGAACGTATGGAAAAGCTTCAGTATGCAGTTTCTAAGGAGACTTTGCAGTTGATGTGTGCTAAAGAAATCTGTTTGGAGCAGAAGAAACATGCACTGAAGGACGAGGTAATTTTTCATACCAATAAACAGAAAAATAAAACTTAAAAAAACCCCAAACCTTGAAGAATGTTGATGTACTTGGGGAAAAAAACCCACAACAAACCAACAAAACCCTTGACTTGAAAGTCATTATTTTCCAGCTTTTAATAATAAAAGTCTGTATTTTAACTTTTACCTCGTTCTACCATGTTAGGCAAATGGAGTTGCAGTGTAGGTGTGCTGGGTTTTATGCCATCTATTTATGTTTTCTGTTCACCTTTTCCTGGCTAGTCAGTCAGGAAGACAGTTTTTATTGTTAATATTTACAGGTATCCACTGAGATGAATAAAACAAAGAGAAGGGATAGGAACAGAAATCTGCTGCTATGTAATCTCCAGATTTTAGCTCTCGGAGACGTGATCACTTTTTGGAGTAGTTTTGGCATTCCAGATGAAAAGTATCTGAACAGTAGTAAATATACATATGACTAGCCTGTTGTACTGCACTCTTTTTGTCTCTGCTTTACACTGGTTATTAAGGTAGTCTTCCAGAGGGGGTTGTGATAGCTACAGCTTTCCTAAGGAAAGGGTGCATGCACTAAACTGGGTTTTAATGTCTTAGCAGAAAACAAACACATTTATCGGATTTTATGACATTTTCTTAAAAGCAAAAATTATGCAAATCCTCTTAAAATTTGCTGTCATATGGATATTCCGTGTTAAGAGCTTTCTGTCATACTGATGTTAATTTCCATTTTATCCAATCAGTGGCTTGTTTTTTAAAACAATTTTCAAATATTTCAGCAAAATTTGACTAAATTGATGTCTCTGTTATGAAAAGGTTATCCAGAAAACTTTAGCACTGTATATATTGGTAGCTTTCCAAGCTTGATAGTCTATGTACCTATTTTAGGAGCTTCTGTAGAAGACAGCTTGATCTGTAAGATGAGAGAGTACATGCAAGACTCAGAGTACAAAAATAAAAAATTTTCCTTCATTTCAATGCTCTTTATATTTAGAAAGCCAAGAGTTGTCTGGAAACCTGAGTTTATCAGGCTGCTGCCATCCTTGGCTAAGAGTTGATGAAAGAATCCAACAATACCAATTGGAAATATTACATTTAAGATGTTCAAATGTTTAGGGCAGCCATGCATTGTCTTTTCCCTAGTACATCTTATTTTTCTCCCAGTGGAGTCCTTCTGTGAATTTTTCTTGAATGAGATCTCAGTCTGACAGCTCTGGATCGAAACATGGTTGATGGAGAGATATCAGGACCAAATTCTGTTCCAAAATGTCTTAGCCCTAAGTATGCAGAGTTGGATGTGACAAAAGTAACTGGGAATCCCATATTGGAGAAGAAGGGTTGTAGTCTTATCATAAAGAAAAAATTGGTGATTACATTACCTGATGTATTTGGAAGAGATGACAGTAAAAAAAAAGTTGACACAGTTTCTCCTTTAATTTTAAGAAGTAAAGTCCCTCATGTTTTGCTTGGTTATATAAATTTGCCTCCACTGAGTAGGAAAGGCAGACACATGGGAAATAATATACTTGTTTCTTTTGCACTTAATAATTCCCTCTTCTCCAAATATAAAGACACCTTGCTGATTTTTTATTTTATTTTTTAAGATGGACAATAAAAATGTCCTTGTTTTTGTAGTTTTCACTTAGCATGCTAATTGGGCACTTTTTTGTTTCCTAAAATGTGTTCACACTGTAAATATATAGAAAGCTACTACATTTTTCAAGTTATGATACCTAAGTCACCTGTCTCTTTCTCACCTGAGCAGTAATAAAATGGATTTCTCTACATTTTTTTAAAATGTTTATGAATAATTGCCTGTTCAGGAACAGCATCTTCTGATTTTGGTTTCAATACAGAGTTTTCCAAGTACTGTGTTAGTTTAGTTGGAGAAGATGGAGATGCGCACAAAAATTTACAATCTTGATAAAGCCTATGTAGGCTGGAGTTAAGGGCAGGCTGTGTTGGAAGGAGCACTGGTGGATCAGAGTGCAGGATGTTCATTAGTGTAGCACAGCAACAATCAATCTCAGAATTTTTCTTTGTGTTTATTAGTGATTATCTCTGTCTTGGTGTGAATGTATCTTTTTGGATTAAAACTTAAGGAGTCTTATTGGATACTGTAGCAGGGAGATTGCTGAAACTGAAACCAGTACACCACTGAAAGCTCAACAAAACAACATTTATTACAAAGAAGTAGCAAATAAGAAATCAAGATACAGGAAAGAGAAGGGAAACAAGCCCCCAAGACAACCCCCCACTCACTCAGGCGTTACTTACGAGATTGTCTTACCGACCTCAGAATGCTTAGAATTCCCCATAGCAGAAGCTGCATCCTTGGAGCGTCAGCAGGCTCACAAGATGGCGGGCGTCCCCACTGAGGTAATGTTGTCCTCCATGTGAAGCTTGAATCCGCTCCCAGCAAGAGCTATCTGCTTTTTATACAATTAACCTATGATGTCTACCTGGGCAAGTGTGGCCAGCACTGCCCAGCTAGAGGCCTTCGGTTCCTCCCCCCATTATGTAAGTGGTACCCCTTCTGCGCATGCGTGTGTGCATTGGAATTTCCCCACGCCTGCGTGCAACACCTCGGGGGGTCTTTCCTAAATGAATCTGGGGGCTTACTTCATCCTCCTCCTCTTCACTTTCTCCTTCAAATGTCCTTAGAGGGCTGTTGGCCAATAGTGAGGCCCCAATTAATTTCAGTTTATACAAGATGCTTCCTTCAAGGACGAAGTTCTCGTTTATTGGTGCTTGTTTTCACATAACTTGGCAGGAAAAGAACAGACTCTCACAGGTGACTGGGCCAAACACAGACCAAAAAATAATAGCATCTAAGTAAGCACAAATACAGATATCATGTTTCCCCTGACTCTTGACAAGCCTACAGAGACCGAACACCACCTGTTCATCTACCTTCTGCTTGTATCAGGAAGTATCTGTAGCATTATGGAGGTCTGAAACCCAAATTTCCCAAATCCACTAAAGCCATACCTCTGCTGGACATGCTATACCCTCTCTTCTGTTCTGTGTACCTGTTTGGCACAATAGATACTTGGTGTGCCAAACAGCTGTACTAGGTGCGTACACCTCAGGGAGACTCAATCCTTCTGTTTGGAGGCAATAGATATTTATGAAGTACAAGAAACCCTGATAGAAAGTAATTTGCAAAGTCTCGTTAAAAGTTTATATTGATTATGAAGTTATTTACTTGGAATTACTTGTGGTTTTTAGGGAAGAACAGCTGACCTGCTATTTGATTCTTTTGAATCTTCATAGATGTTATTTAGTGGATAAAATCATATAAAACTGCTGAAGGTGGCAGTTGAACTTGAAGAGTCGTCTTTTTAATATTTAATTTCTTTGTCATTATGACAAGTTCTTATAAAAAGTAAACTAAATAAATGTATTTGCTTTTTTTATGTATAGGTTCTTTGAAGACTGCTCAAGTCACAAGTCAAAAATTAGCATCTTATTCACTCCAAATATGCTATAATTATGTCACTTACTCTTTTGATCACAATTAGTAACTTAATATGGATGGAGAGTAATAGAATGGCATAGCAAGACATTTTGGTGTCACACTGGGCTGAAACAATTTATACATTACTGTTTGTAAGATTTATGATATTTGCTTAAAGACTTATTGATCCTTTCAGGCTAATAATTGATATACAAATGATGCATTCAGTAAGTATACAGTACAGTAGAAGAAATTTTAAAATCAACTGTATTGATAAGTTAATTCTTGTTTGGCTGAACGAAAGAGGATGATTTCAGTTCTCTCTGGTTGTGTCTGGAGTCTTTCACATGAGAAAAATATCTAGATTAAAATATTTATATATATTTTAATGCTTATTTGTCATGTTTCTGACATAGAAAATTGACACAAGAAACAATGATGTAAAATTCAACACGTGATTAGATTAGAACATGGTGTTTTCTTAAATTTTCTCATGTTGTTTCTTTCAAACTGCAGTGCTAGGTAGAGGTTACAAAAATTTTAGAGGAAAAACTGGGAAAAGCAATATAAAAGCCTGTAGCTTGACAGATGTTCTACCTTGTTAAGAAGGTTAACTATGCAATAAAATATATAAAATATGATAAAAAACACTGATTTATCCCCATGACTTTCTTTAAGTTTGTAGAGAATCTCCTCAGTTAAGTCGTCATTACAAGAGGACCAGTGCATGTAATTTCAACTTAAATGACAGTTTTGACTATAGTTTTCTAGATGCTGTTAGCAAAACAGCTTTTAGACTTTTTGCATTGAAAATAAAAAAATACTAATTTCATTATGTATCTTCAGAGAACCAAGTAGTAGAGTAAAGGAGAAGTAGGGATGTTTCACATTACTCACTATATGACTTGTCACTTTGACAGTCACAAAGAGTAATACAATGCCATGGATTTTTTAATTACCATGCAGAAAAAAATGTCAAGTATTAAAGATGTCTGAAAGTATGTGACTGATCAAAACTTTATTCTCTTGATATGTTCAATTTTACCATATTATATTTGGTGTACCAGACTCTATCTAGCTGTAATTGTAAAATCTGTGGTTTTGTTCTCCTTAAGTTGTATGTTTATTTTTTTCTCTCTTTCCATTTAGATGCAGAATCCAAAAGGTGGTAAAGAAGCCATAGCCCATTTGGACCAGTTAGAAGCTGATTATTATGATCTACAGCTTTAATTATATGAAGTGCATTTTGAGATCTTGAAATGTGAAGAGCTGCTGCTGACAACACAACTTGAAAGCATCAGAAGACTGATGTCAGGTGCTTTTTATGCATTTTAATTGAGACATAATCTGTAAAAGGGGGAGTCCCCCCCTGGAGCCCCGGGTGTGTGGTGGCTGCCCGGGCTGGCCCAGAAACACCCCCCCTGGAGCCCCGGGTGTGTGGTGGCTGCCCGGGCTTGCCTGGAAACACCCCCCCCCAAGCTCTGGGTGCGTGGTGGCTACCCGGGCTTGCTGGGAGTCCCCCCCTGGAGCCCTGGGTGTGTGGTGGCTGCCCGGGCTTGCCCGGAAACCCCCCCCGCACTGCGCACACTCTGCGTGCGCGGTTCAGTCCCCAGGCACAGCCGCGGCGGGAGAGGGGAGTGAGTGGAGGAGCCTTGATGGCAGGTGCTGCACACCCGTGGAGGTGGAGAGGGCAGCTTTGGAGCACACAGAGGTTTACCGTTCTAGGTTTGGGGGGGGAAGGGGGAGGGGGCGTACAGGGGAAGGGGGGGGAAGAGAGGGAAGGGGTATCAAGCAGGCCATGAGGGTCCTCCGACTGGCGGGAGGGAGAGCGGGGCAATCCTGGATCAAGTGTCACAGGTGAGCAGTGCGCCTGAAGATACGTGGTAACACAGTGGAGGAAGGATATGGTCAGGGTGGATAGTGGGGTTCCTTTAGAGCGATGGGGGTCCCAGCCAGGCTGGGGCCTTGAAAGGCACCCCAGCCTTGAATGGGTACGGGGGCCAGAACGGTTGGTCGGTTTGTTTGTCTATTTGTTTTTGGCTCACCTGCGGCTACTGCCCAGGTTCGGCATGTTCTGGATATACTTACTTTGCTCTGTTACGTCCTGAAAGGGTGGGCAGGACAAAGGGTTGTTCCTGGGTATCTCCTTATGATTGTATATAAATAGGTGATAGTAAAGTAGGGGACCCCTGGTGGCCTAGTGGTTAGCATGCGGGACTCTCACCGCTGCGACCCAGGTTCAAATCCCAGTCCCCTGGGCAGATGGAGCTCGTTAGCCCTGTGAGGCCATCCATCTATGAGAAGGTCACTCTAAACAAACCTACGTCCTGAGGACCTCACTGCCATTGTCCAATCTTGCTTGGCCCCGGCAGATGAACCTTAGGATTAAAGGGTGGGCTCAGTTCAGCGCATGCTGTGTCTCACCTAAAAAATCCATTGCGCAGGCTTGAAAGGTAAGAGACCTTTCCCAAAATCTTGGTTCGCGAAGACTGGCCATTATTATTATTTATTAGTAAAGTAGGAAATGAAAGACTTGCCCAAATCGTTCTAACAGGAATGTAGCCTGTGTGCCCCTATGTGGTTGCGAGCTATGCTGGCGATGGTACATGCCTACGGTAGGGTTGCCCATGCCAGACAGGTCAAAACCGTAGGGTCAGATAGAATATATCCATGGACAGGATGAACTCGCTAGCCTTCTGGCAGTCATCCTAGGAGAAGGACAACTCTCATCCCAAACCCAGGAAGATGGAGCTCATTTAGCCCTGCAAGGCCATCCATCTAAGAGAAGGTCACTCTAACCAAACCTACGTCCTGAGGACCTCACTGCCACCATCCAAGCTTGCTCGGCCCTGGCAGATGAACCTTAGGATTAAAGGGTGGGTTCAGTTCCGCGCATACTGCATCTCACCTAAAAAATCCATTGCGCAGGCTTGAAGGCTTTACCCACATGCAAAAAGTCCTGCAGCGACAGGTGAGGGTCGAAACGGCAGGTGAAAGGTGCACTGGGAGCCGCAGACCCAACCCTGCATGCAGGCGGTTGAGGATATTGGTCATTTGAGACTGACCGGAGATGACAGTCTCTTGGGGCAGCACCCTGAATGACCAAGCAGCCTTTTCAAGGACAGCACTGCTTGCTCCACTCGGAGAGGGGCCTAGAAAAGGTGACCTAAACAAAGCTCATCTCCACCTTCATCCGGTTGGTTAACCGCAGACCAACGGACATCTTCTTCCAATGCAGTCGCACAAAGATCAAAAGACAAAGGCATGCACCTGCCTCCAAAGGTGTACCTAAATTAACTCTAGCATGTTGGAACATCAGAACCATGCTTGATTCTGCGAATAGCGGACATCCTGAGCGACATTCTGCCCTAATTGCCCATGAACTGGCTCGTATCAACATCGACATTGCTGCTCTCAGTGAAGTTCGCCTTCATGAGGAAGGCAGCCTCAGAGAACATGGTGCCGGTTACACACTCTTTTGGTCAGGTAAGTCCAGAACCGAAAAACATCTCTCAGGTGTCGGCTTCATGATCAAAAACTCTATTGTCCCTAAACTCGAAAATCTGCCGACAGGTCACTCTGACCGCATTATCTCCCTACGCCTTCCACTAAACAACAACCAACACGTTGTCCTCTTTAGTATATATGCCCCAACTCTCCAAGCTGACCCTGCTGAAAAAGATAAATTTTACACTGACCTGCGCTGCCTTACCCAAAAGGTACCAGCAGATGATAAGATCATTATCCTTGGTGATTTCAATGCCAGAGTAGGTAAGAATTTTGAAGCATGGAAAGGAATATTAGGCAAGCATGGTGTTGGAAACTGCAACGATAATGGTCGACTTCTGCTAGAATTCTGTGCGGAGCAACAGTTTACCATCACTAATACTATCTTTCAGCAGAAAAATAGTCTGAAGACAACTTGGATGCACCCCAGGTCCAAGCATTGGCACCTCATTGATTATGTCTTGGTGCGACGGAGAGATGTCTGCGATGTCCACCATACTCGTGTGATGCCCAGCGCAGAATGCCAAACAGACCATCGGCTTGTGTGCTGTAAACTCAAATTCAATCTCAAATTCAAACCCAAAAGGGGCAGCATCCCAAGGAGAAGACTCCAAGTTAACAATCTCCAATCAGCCACAGTAAGAGAAAGATTCCAGGCAGACCGTCATACTAGGCTCGAAAACCATTCCACAGATTCTGCAGATTCCTCTCCTGAAACAATTTGGCATCATATTAAAAGCAGCATCCTGCAATCCTCTGTAGAATCCTTAGGGTTCTCCCTCAAGAAGAACAAGGACTGGTTTGATGAAAACAATCAAGAAATCCAGGACTTGTTGAGGAAGAAGAGAACCGCCCACCAAGCACACCTTGCACTGCCATCCTGTCACACAAGAAAAATAGCCTTTCGTCTTGCATGCAGCAAGCTCCAACAGAAACTCCGTGACATCCAGAACAAGTGGTGGATCGATCTAGCTGCAAAAACTCAACTATGTGCAGATACGGGTGATCACAAAGGATTCTATGAGGCCCTGAAAACAGCATACGGGCCCACATACCAAGTCCAAAGCCCACTACTCAGTGCAGATGGTGAAACGCTTCTGTCAGATAAAACCTCCATTCTGAATAGATGGTCTGAACATTTTCAGACTCTTTTCAGTACCAACCGTGTAGTCCAAGACTCAGCAATTCAGTCCATCACACAACAACCGGTGAAATACGAATTGGATACTGCCCCCACTTTAGGAGAAACCCTCAAGGCCATACAGCAGGTGAAAATCGGCAAGGCATCTGGGGTTGATGGAATTCCACCCGAAGTCTGGAAACATGGGGACCTTGCTCTCCATGCTAAATTTCATGAGCTTGTGGTGCACTGTTGGGAACTAGGCGAACTACCATCAGACCTTCGTGATGCAGTCATCATCACCTTGTATAAGAAGAAAGGTACTAAATCAGACTGCTCAAATTACCGTGGTATTACTCTGCTCTCCATTGCTGGCAAAATACTGGTAAGAATACTCCTGAACAGACTAATACCCCCTATAGCAGAAGAAATTCTACCTGAAAGTCAGTGTGGTTTCAGAGCCAACAGGAGCACCACAGACATGATATTTGTTCTCAGACAACTGCAAGAGAAGTGTAGGGAACAGAACAAAGGTCTCTATGTAACCTTTGTTGACCTCACCAAGGCTTTCGATACTGTGAGCAGAAAAGGTCTTTGGCAGATTTGGGAACGTTTAGGTTGTCCCCCCAAGTTCCTTAAAATGGTCATCTTACTTCATGAGGATCAGCACGGCCAAGTCAGATATGGCAACACACTTTCTGAGCCCTTTCTAATAAAGAATGGTGTGAAACAAGGCTGCGTTCTCGCTCCTACCCTATTCACAGTCTTTTTCAGCATGATGCTCCAAAGGGCCACGGCAGACCTCGATGATCAGGACGGTATCTACATTCGATATCGTACTGATGGAAACCTATTCAACCTAAGGCGACTGAAGGCCCACACCAAGACCTTAAACCATCTTGTCCGGGAGCTGCTTTACGCTGATGACGCCGCCCTTGTTGCCCACACAGAAGCAGCTCTGCAGCGTTTAACATCCTGCTTTGCAGATGCTGCTGAGTTCTTTGGGCTGGAAGTCAGCTTAAAGAAGACAGAAGTTCTCCATCAACCTGCACCTCAGGAAGTCCTCCATCATCCCCATATCACCATCGGCCAATCAGAGCTCAAATCAGTCCAACAGTTTAACTACCTCGGCAGCCTCATCTCCTCGGATGGTAAGATTGACGGGGAGATAGACAACAGGTTAGCGAAGGCATATAGTGCTTTTGGAAAACTCCATAAAAGAGTATGGCGTAATAAACACTTGAAGAAAAGTACCAAGATCAGTGTTTACAGAACCACTGTGCTGTCTACTCTTTTATATGGTTCCGAATCATGGGTCATCTACCACCACCACCTGCATCTCCTAGAACGCTTCCATCAACGCTACCTCTGTACAATCCTAAACATCCACTGGTCAGACTATGTGACCAATACATCTGTTCTTGAACAGGCAGCAATCACAAGTATTGAGGCCATGCTACTGAGAACGCAGCTGCGTTGGGCAGGGCACGTCTCCAGGATGAAGGACGACTGCCTCCCTAAGATCCTGCTTTATGGTGAACTTGCCACCGGCTGCCGCAAGAGAGGAGCCCCGAAGAAAAGATACAAGGACTCCCTGAAGCAACAACTCAACCTCGGGCATATTGATCACCATAACTGGTCTACTCTGGCCTCCAATCGGGCGGCCTGGAGACACACCATTTATAACGCTGCTGATGCTTTTGAGAAAGCACGCAGGATCAGCCTTGAGGAGAAAAGACAACGCAGAAAGAATCGAACCTTGCAGAATATACCATCTAAGGAGTCTTTCTGCTGTGTCTTTTGCAACCGGACCTGCCTTTCTGGTATTGGCCTTTTTAGCCACCAACGTGCTTGCAAGAAACGTGGGTAGAGCCCTTCCCAAATCTTTGTTCGCGAAGCCTAGCCATGAATCTGTAAAAGATAATTCTTTTCCTAAGAGTCTAGTAAAACCTGTGGGAATAAAGTGAGAACAGTTTCTTTACCATGTGAAGAGCTAGATCTTCTAACACAAGTATTCTTAAATAAAAATTTACATAAGGTGTATAGATACACATACAGAAGTTTAGGTCTGGTTATCATTGTCTGTGTTTGGAAGTAAACATATAAGATACTATGTAAAGTTTGGAAAACTCAATTTAGGGAGGAGGAAATGCTTTAGTTACTGAACTTGTCTGATTAAAAAAAATTGCATTGCATAATGAATTTCTTTTAAGTGATTGGTTTTCAAAAGGCATTCCTGCAAATCAGAATCCTTCAGTAAAACTTGGAAGCTTGTATTGCCATGTCACTGATTTAGATCAGTGATGCAAACCTTATGTTTTGAGAACCTACTATATCCTGTGTACTTATAAACTATGGAAACGGTACAGGTAAATCATAGAGGTTTTTGAATCCAGTTCTGTTCTTTGGACCTTTTCATACTTAATGTTTTTATTCACACAAGCTCTGTTTTATTGTTTAATGCATAGGGCTTGCATAGAAAATTTTATTATGAATAGAAAAGTCATTTAAGAAAAGAGATGTGAAGCTGGGTTGTATTGTGAGTTGCCTTTGCAAAAAAGAAAATACAGGTATAACAGATTCTCCTCACTGTTGTGTGAATTTCCTCCTCTCAGACCTGTGATTGTGGCAACATTAACTGCATGTATGGAGGATGAGGACTGAAAACTCTGTAAATGACTTCAAAGAAATGTGGCAGTTTTGCCTCTGTGGAGAGCTAGTTAGTACTTTAGAGATAGATAATTGTTTATACTTGGGAAATCATTTAATTTTGGTACTGAAAACACTGTATGGTTTTCTTACCTGCAGATCAAAGGAAATCCCTTGAACAGGAGGTTGAGAAGAAATGTGTATCAAAATTGTTTCTCTTTGATGTAGTGATAGTAAAACCTAAGGGCCCTCATTACCTATGCTGTAAAATACCATAGGTCATTACAACTTGTCACTAATATTTTCTTCAGATATCTCAAAAGAAACTCCTAACCTGACCAAAAATAAACCCCTCAGTCAGCTAAATAAACAACCCTCTCCTTCCCCCATGACAACAAAATACTTCACTGTTCTGGCTTCTTTTACTGTTTTAAATTTGTTAATTTAAATTAAAATACTCTTTAAGATAAAATCTAAATTTTTTTCAGTCAAAGACAGTTGTCTGTGTTAGAAGAAATTACTGGTTTTTAACAACTCTCAGTTACATACTATTGGACAGAAAATGAAAAATACAATTCCTAGATTGTGTTTTGTTCAAAGGATGAAATTACTTTTGGAGACTTTACTCAGACCGGGGGAACAGAACAGTTAATCTCGTGAAGAATGTGATACTGAATTGGGTAGAACTCTTCAAGACTGTTCTGTACCTAATCTAAATGAAAGTGTCTCCAAAATAGGTCTTTTAATATGTGTTGTTTCCTATGGAGTCAATTAGAAAAGAATGGTCTGTTTGCATCTTCTGTTATGCTTCCTTTTTAATGTGTAATTATAGTCAGTAAAGCCTTTTAATTGAGCACATCTGTATGAATGGTATGTTGGTGATAAAAGGAAGACTAGGGAAAATGTGGGCCCTCTTTGGAAGGAAACGGGAGACCTGGTTACCCTATATATGGAGAAAGCTGAGGTATTCAACAACTTTTTTTGCCTCAGTCTTCACTGACAAGTGTTCCAGCCACACCACTCAAGTCATAGAAGGCAAAGGCAGGGAATGGGAGAATGAAAAACCACCCACTGTAAGATAAGATCAGGTTCGAGACCATGTAAGGAACCTGAAGGTGTACAAGTCCATGGAACCCGATGAGATGCATCCAAGGGTCCTGAGGGAGCTGGCTGAGGAAGTGGCTAAGCCACTATTCATCATATTTGAGAAGTCATGGTAGTCTGGTGAAGTTCCCACCAACTGGAAAAGGGGAAACATAACTCCCACTTTTAAAAAGGGAAATAAGGAAGACCAAGGGAACTACAGGCCAGTCAGTGTCACCTCTCTGCCCAGCAAGATCATGGAGCAGATTTTCCTGGAAACTGTGATAAGGCACATGGAAAATAAGGAGGTGATTGGTGAAAGCCAAGACAGCTTCACTAAGGGCAAATTGTGCCTTAAAAATTTGGTGGCCTGCTATGATGGGGTTACAGTGGTGATGGCTGGGGAAAGACAACTGATGTCATCTACCTGGACTTGTGCAAAGCATTTGACACTGTCCCGCACGACATCCTTGTCTCTAAACTGGAGAGACATGGATTTGACAGATTGACCACTCGGTGGATAAGGAATTGGCTGGATAGTTGCACTCAGAGAGTTGTGGTCAATGGCTCGATGTCCAAGTGGAGAGCAGCGATGAGTGGTGTTCCTCAGGGGTGGATAGTGGGGCCAGTGCTGTTTAACATCTTTGTTGGTGACATGGACAGTGGGATTGAGTGCACCCTCAGCAAATTCACTGATGACACCAAATTGTGTGGTGGGGTCAACACACTGGAGAGAGGGGATGCCATCCAGATGGACCTTGACATGCTTGAGCAGTGGGCTTGTGTGAACCTCATGAAGTTCAACGAGGCCAAGTGCAAGATCCTGCAACTGGGTTGGAGCAAACCCAGGGACAAATACAAGCTGGGCAGAGAATGGATTGAGAGTAGCCCTGGAGAGAAAGACTTGGGGGTGTTGGTGGATGAGAAGCTTGACATGACCCAGCAATGTGCACTTGCAGCCCAGAAAGCCAACCATATTCTATGCTGCATCAAAACCAACAAGGGAGAGGATTCTGTCCCTCTGCTCTTGTGAGACCCCATCTGGAGTACTGTGTCCAGCTCTGGGGTCTCTAACACAAGAAGGATGTGGACCTGCTGGAGCGAGTCCAGAGGAGGGCCACAAAGATGATTAGAGGGATGGAACACCTTTTCTACAAAGACAGGCTGAGAGAGTTGGGGTTGTTCAGCCTAGAGAAGAGAAGACTCTGGGGGACTTGTTGAAAACTTTTTTTACAAGGGCATGTAGTGATTGATAGGACAAGGGCAAATGGCTTTAAACTGATAGAGGACAGGTTTAGATTAGATATTAGGAAGAAATTCTTTACTGGGAGGGTGGTGAAGCACTGGAACAGGTTTCCCAGGGAAGTTGTTGGTGCCCCATCCCTGGAAGTGTTCATGACCAGGTTGGATGGGGCTTTGAGCAACCTCATCTAGTGGAAGGTGTCCCTGCCCAGGGCAGGGGGGGTGGAAATAGATGATCTTTAAGGTCCCTTTCAATTCAAGCCATTCTGTGATTCTATGATTCTATGATTTGAAATACATGCATCTTAGTGACTTTTAGAGGCTGTCGCTATTCTTTAGTCTGACTGATATTTTGGAGAGTTTTGGATTCAGTTTTGTTTTGAGGGACATCTGCATAACTACTAATGAAGTCCCAAATGAGAATTTTTTGAGAGCATAATTTGATTTGGCTGCCAGTTTGAATTTTCAAGGTCATAAGCTAGAAGAAAAACATTTTCTTTTGTAAATTCAGCACATTAGATCTGAAAAGTATCATATTATAATAGGTTGTCATATTACTACAGCAGTAGTCAGTTTTTTACTGTCATTAACCAAATACATGCATTGTAATTCACAAAATGTGAATTTATTAGGCTAGAATTTTAAAGGGTCTTATCCTATCCATATATCCTTGTAAGATGTTTTTTTGTGGTGGATGCATTGTTACCAACAGAGAGTGTGATAAATACTCAAGTAGATCTGTTTCTATTAGTTTTTATTTTAGGGGTAATATAGTGATGTTCTTTCTTTTCTGGCCCTGCCATATCCTCTGCTGAGCTGAAATTAGCATGAAAAAATCAGAATTTTGGTTGCGGCAGAGACCTCACACACAAATAACAAAATGACAACAGCTTTTAAAATGGACAGTGTTCTGAAGAAAACCCTGTCCCTCTTTCCTAATAGTCTAGAAGCAGAAGTAGGAGGAAGTTCATGGAATTACAGAATTCTTAGGGTTGGAGGGACCTCTGGAGATCATCTAGTCTAACCCCTCTGCTAAGGTAGGGTCACCTAGAGCAGGTTACACAGGAACATATCCAGGTGAGTTTTGAATGTCTCCAGAGAGGGAGACTCCATGATCTCCCTGGGCAGCCTGTTCCAGTGCTCTGCCACCCTCAATGTAAAGAAGTTCTTCCTCATGTTGAGGTGGAACTTCTTGTGTTTTAGTTTATGGCCATTGCTCCTTGTCCTGTCACTGGGCACCACCAAAAAGAGTCTGGCACCATCCTCTTGGCACCCACCTTTGAGATATTTATATACACTAATAAGATCCCCTCTCAGTCTTCTCTAGACTAAACAGGCCCAGCTCCCACATTCTCTCCTCATAAGAGAGATGCTCCAGTCCCCTAATCATCTTTGTGGCCCTCCACTGGACCCTCTCCAGGAGCTCCTTGTCTTTCTTGTACTGAGGAGCTCAGAACTGGACACAGTACTCCAGATGTGGCCTCACTAGGGCCGAGTGGAGGGGGAGGATCGCCTCCCTCAACCTGCTGGCCACACTCTTACTGATGCACCCCAAGATACCATTGGCCCTCCTGGCTGCAAGGGCACACTGCTGGCTCATAGTCAACTTGTCATCCACCAAGACTCCCAGGTCCTTCTCTGCAGAGCTGCTCTCTAGTAGGTCAGCTCTCAACCTGTACTGGTACTTGGGGTTATTCCTTCCCAGGTGCAGGACCCTATACTTGCCCTTGTTAAACCTCATTTGGTTTCTCTCCACCCAACTCTCCAGCCTATCAAGGTCCCGCTGAATGGCAGCACAGCCTTCAGGTGTATCAGCCACTCCCCCTAGTTTTGTATCATCAGCAAACTTGCTGAGGGTCCATTCTATCCCTTCATCCAGGTCGTTCATAAACAAGTTGAATAAGACTGGACCCAGTATTGATCCCTGGGGAATGCCACTGACTATAGGCCTCCAAGTGGATTCTGCTCCACTGATCATGATCCTCTGAGCTCTGCCATTCAGTCAGTTCTTGATCCATCCCTCTGTCCATTCATCTAACCCACATTTCCTGAGCTTACCTACGAGGATGTTATGGGAGACAGTGTCAAAAGCCTTGCTGAAGTTGAGGTAGACAACATCCACTACTCTCCCCTTGTCGACCCATCCTGCCATGCATGCCATCACAGAAGGCTGTCAGATTGGTCAAGCATGATTTCCCCTTGGTGAATCCATGCTGACTACTCCTAATGACCTTCTTTTCTTCTACATGCTTGGTGATGACCTCCAGAATTATCTGTTCCATCACCTTTCCAGAAATGGAGGTGAGACTGACTGGCTGGTAGTTTCCTGGGTCCTCCTTCTTGCCCTTTTTGAAGATGGGAGTAACACTGGCTTTCCTTCAGTCATCGGGCACCTCTCCTGTTCTCCATCATTTTTCAAAGATGATGGAGAGTGGCTTAGCAACAACATCTGCCAGCTCTGTCAGCAGCCATGGGCACATCCCATTAGGGCCCATAGATTTATGGGTATTAAGTCTGCCTAGCTGATCTCTAACCCAACCCTCTATGACCAAGGGGAAGTCTTCCTTTCTCCAGCCTTTCTCTCTTACCTCCACGGTCTGGGATTCCTGAGGGAATTCCAACAGTAAAGACTGAGGTAAAGAAGGCATTCAGTAATCCTGCCTTCCCTGTGTCTTCCATTACCGGGACACCCATCTGATTCAGCAGTGGCCGCACATTTTCCTTAATCTTCCTTTTGCTACTGAGTTGTAGAAGCCCTTCTTGTTGTCCTTGATATTCTTTGCCAGATTCAATTCCGAGTGGGCCTTGGGTTTCCTTGTCACATCCCTGAATACTCTGACAATGTTCCTATAGTCCTCCTGTCACATGAAAAGGGGCAGAAAAGGAGAATTTTCTGTCCAACCTGTATTAATTTATTTTTTGTCTATCAGTGTGTCCCCCTCTCCCAGGAGATGAAAGCCTTTTAATGTCCAAAACAGTCTGTTAACATCTCACCTAATGAGACTCTTTGCTTAACAGGTTTGCTGAGATGGACAGGACATTTGATATCTTTTTATATAAGGACTGCAATTAATAGCAGTAGAAAAACCCCTCAGCAGGTTTCTCCTATGAGTTATTTCAGCACCTAAAAACAGATTCACTCTAATAGGTCACAAAATAACATATTAACACAAATTTGTGACAATTTCTGGGGTTCATTGTGTCTGGAATAGGGTCTAACTGCAAAAACACACTTAAACTATGTAATAATAATAATAAAGCCAAGCATAAGCAAAGGCCCTAAAGCAAAAGCAACTTAGAAATAAGTAAGACAACTTAGAAAGAATAAGTAAAGCAAAAATTTAAGTACACACTTGTGGGTTTCTGTGGCTGCGTTTTGGTAGTGGGGGGGGCTACAGGGGTGGCTTCTGTTAGAAGCTGCTAGAAGCTTCCCCTATCTGGTGGAGCCAATGCCAGCCAGCTCCAGGACAGACTTCCTGCCGCTGGCCAAGGCCGAGCCAATTAGGAGTAATAGTAATACCTCTGTGATAACATATTTAAGAACAGAAGATTGTTGCACAGAAGGAATTCCAGCCAGGGAAGAGCAGAACGAGAACATGGGAACAACAAGGTAGACACCAAGGTCAGTGCAGAAGGAGGGGGAGGAGTGTGGAGGAACAAGAATCAGAATGGGAACGGTTTCAGGAGTGGAAAAAGATATACAGCAATTGAAAGGACTTTATTATATGGACTTTACAGTTATCATGTGTTTACAAATATGTGCATTGTATGATTCCCTGACGATTGTAATACCCGGGCTTGCCCAGGCATGCCTGGTGCCTGGTGCCTGTTCCCTGCTTCCCTGCTTCCCTGCTTCTCCCTCTGATTGGCTGAAGAAGTTGCAGTGAGGAGAGAGTTACCATTCGTCCTTTCCTTCCCCGGTTCCTCCCCAGTTCCTCCCTCTTCACCTGAGTCCCTATCTCTATTTGTTCCCTGGTTGTCTGTCTCATGCTCCACCCCATTTTCTGGTGCATTCCACGCCAGAGCTCACAAAACCCTTGTGCACCCTCATTAAACTAGCATTGCATCCTCAAACCTCATCGGACCCCTTTGTCCAGTGCCGCGGCCCTTCGCCCCTCCCCCACAAACCATGCCATATGGCGTCCAACGCGCGGCTCGAGGTCTGAGGATAACCTTACATTAAGGGAACTCCCTCGCTACCGCAAGGACTCAGGTGGCACCTGGAGAGGTGCGCGCTCCGCCGGTCCTCCCAAGCTGAACTGCAGACGGCGGATCATCGGATCAGCACCGAACTTCGCACCGGAAAGGTGAGTGGCTTTTGGGATACCCCTAATCCCTCCCCGGACCCCAATCCCCGCAACAGAAAAATTTTAACGCCAACCGCAAACTACCAGAAGTCACAGTAACACCACAATGGGACTCTGGCTATCTACCTCTCAAAAATTTGTATACCGAAAGCTTAAAGACTTTATTTTGGAAAACGGTCACCCCCTAGATAAAAAGTCCGGCAAAGCCCTTGGTAAATGGCTCGAAAACAGAGGAGAAACAGTCTCCGAGAGTACGTCTGTAAAAGACTGGGAAAAAACTTGGATATAATATTTGGAAAGCGAAAGAAAGGGGCGACCAAATTGCTACTAAAGCACTGATAGCCTGGAGATTGGTTCTGATGGTGCTACAGCATCAAATGACGAGTTCCAACAAAAGTCTCTAAGAATCACAGCAAAAATTTAAAAAATCCGAGTCCAAATCCCCAGTAAAGGACAAGCCCCGGAAAATCCAGCATGGCGGGAGGGAGAGAGAAGGCGCAGGGGACATGTCTTTGCAACATGGGGACGGTGATGGGGGAGGGCGCTCGCGCACACACGGGACCGAGGTGCGTGAAGGCAGAAAGCGGGAACGAGCGGCGCGTGGAAAAGCGGCACCGCAAAATTTCGCGCGAGTCCCATCAGCTCCACCCCCCAGCCCACCTCCACCTCCACCCCCATACACCACCGACATGCCCATGGACCCTCCCACAAGAACGCCCTCTCCCTCCAGCACCGCCTCTACCCCCACGTCATCGCCCTTCCGGGGTAGACGGGAACTAAGGGGCGGGGCCAGGGCCTCTTCTGACAATAACATCCGGGAAGATGGCTGCGCCCATGACGCGTTTGCCACTGAGGCCCCCGGCAGCTGCCGGACAGCAGAAACACCCCTGCCCTGCAACGATTTTTGGAAGGCTTTTAGGACAGAAGCTGCTCAGGCTCATGACGCTGAGTTTTTAAAAACTTTTCCCATATACCTGGAGGAAGGCCGCTCTCTGAAATGGAAACCTATTTCGTATCCTATGCTAAAGGACATTAAAAAAGCAATTGTGGATTATGGTCTCGGACCACCCTTTACAGTAAGGCTGCTAGAATCATTTTTCCTCGCTTATCATTTAATCCCCTATGATAGCAGAGCCGTGCTTAATGGACTGCTATCTACAGTACAAGCATCTGTTTTCGAAGCAGAGTGGAAACGGCTTATAATTAAATTTGTTAATGAAAAAATGGAACGGCGAGGCATCCCAATTAGCCGTGCAATTGACATGCTGTATGGAGAAGACAATTATGCCAGACGACAAGATCAAATTCATATAGACTTAAAACATTTGGATGCTACAAAAGACCTGGCAATTGAAGCCCTTAAAAAGGTGGCTGATGCATATGTGCAAACGCTTTCATTCACACTAATTAATCAGGGTCCGAAGGAACCCTTTGTCAATTTCATCACCAGGTTAAAGGAGGCTATAGCACGCCAAGTCCAACAGAAGGAAAGCCAGGACATTTTGTTTAACAAACTTGCAATTGAAAAATCTAATGAAGATTGCCAGCGAGCCTTAAAAATGTGAAAAGAACCCACTTTGCTGGAAATGATTGAAGCTTGCAAAAACGTGGGATCAGGATTTCACAAAGCAAAGTTAATTGCTGAAGCTTTAACTGGTCCACAGCAATGCTTCAGCTGTGGCCAGAAGGGGCATTTGAAAAAACACTGCCCTAAATTAAACACAAAACCTGAGCTTCCAAAGACACTGTGCCAACGATGTGGGAAAGGGAGACATTGGACTAGAGGCTGTAGATCCATCACTAATATTCATGGGGAACTGCTGCCACCGAAAAAGTCACCTGATTTAAAGAGAAAAGTGACTTTCAATTCACTGCCTGATCTTAAACAGTGCACCTGTGAACAGTCAGGAAACAGAGTAGCCAGCACCTGGGGGGGTGCTATGACACAAACACCCCCTCAGCTGCGTTCCATCCTTCGCAACCCGTCCTTTCAGCATGTGCCAGCAAACCACAGCAATTAGAATGGATTATGTTAAGCCTACCATTCCCAGCAGTTCAACTTAAATATGATGAACAAATTATGCAAGTTACGCCTGCAAATATCTGTGACCCTGACCCTGAGTTGGACCCAGAAGAAACCTATCTGGTCATCTCACACTTAGCAGCACTCGAGAGAGGAATTTCAATATTACCCACATTGCTGACTGGACTTAATGAACATAACATTTTTATTTGTATTTTTGCCTCCCTTCCACCTATAGAGGTCAAGGACTGTTCTCCAGTGGCAAAGATGATCTCCATAACTGCTTTAATGAATCTCATGTCGCGAGATGAGGAGCTCATAATCAGTGATGGAGTACAAGTCAATTGGACGACGGTTGTACAAGCAAAAAGACCATTTCTAACATGTTCTGTTTACTTTTCAGGATCTCGTAGTCCACAGAAGAGCACTGTCACTGGGTTACTAGATACGGGAGCAGATATCACCATAATCGCTTCCTGGGACTGGCCTCCCAGCTGGCCAGCACAAAGCACTAACATTAAAGTTAGTGGTGTGGGTGGCTCACAACAACCAGCCCAGAGCTCGGAAGTGGTTAACATCTACGGGCCGGAGGGCAGATGTGCATCTCTCCAACCATTCATACTGAATGTACCGGTAAGGTTATGGGGGTGGGATGCCATGGAGCAGTGGAATATTGGATTGCAAACAAACTTTTAGAGGGATCACAACCAGTAACTGTTTGAGCTTTTAAAAGGAGATGCAAATCTGTCCTCCCTCAGGTCCATCACAAAAAAGGCTAGAGATCAAAAAGACTTCTACTTATGGGAATGACTGTTCCTTTTAATAGCTGGGGTATCCACCATACCACTGGCATCCCACATAACTCTACGGGACAAGGTATTGTGGAAAGGGCTCACCAGAACATCAAAAATTTAACTAAAAAACAAAACGGGGAGTATGGGTATGACCCCCCAAGAAAGACTGGACAAAGTTATGTATGTACTAAATTTTTTAAATAAATTGGAAGAACCTGACATGCCCATGAGTAGAAGTCCCATTGAAAGACACTTCCAATCAGCATCAAACCAGGATACAAGGAAGGCCAAAGTGTTATATAAAGATGTACTAACAAATGGATGGGTCCTTTTCCCCTCATCATGTGGGGGAAAGGACATGCCTGTGTTTCCACCAAGACAGGCCCGAAGTGGGTTCCTGCAAAGAGAGTCAAGATCTACCAGGATCCACCATGCGTTACACCTGTGCCTGTGTCCTCATCATCATCCTCCTTGGCGTAGGAATCGAGCAAAGAACATCGGAAACTGCAGCTGCACTCCCAAACTGGGCTTATGCCAATTCAGAAAACATCTGGGTAAAATTAGCTCAGGAGACAGGAAATGAAGCCATCTGTCTGTCCCTATCGAACATTAATAACCTGTATCAAACATGTCTAATTGGAATACCTGTAAATGAGGATTCAAAAGTACACTTTGAATCCCCCTCATATGGGACTGAGGAGCCCATGGAAATTGAAATTATGGGATCAATAATTACAAACCATTGTTTTCTCTTTACAACAAGTACCACTGTCAAAGTTTACATACACAAAGTCACTCCCTTTAAAGAGATCTATCGGAACACCTCCCTCTGGTGCAACAACACCATGCCTGAAAGAATAGTCACCGAAGTTGTCAGCTCAAAACCAATGGTGTTACCAGAAGGAAAGTTTTTAATCTGTGGTGAGAGAGCCTGGGCAGGAGTCCCCTCCTACCTGGTCGGAGGCCCTTGCACCATAGGGCAGCTCTCCCTCTTTAACCCCGGCAAATTCCTCTTCTCGAACCAAATTCCATCAGCCCCAATTCGGTCCAAAAGATCCTCCCCTTATAAATCAGTGAGCAATATCTATCAGCCAATCCCAGAGGACTGTGACCCTCGTATCCCCCTATGGTCCAAAACAATGAATTTTTGGAGAGTCTTTGCAGTGTTCCCAGGGGTTGGTACAGCGCATGCCCTTGGCCTCTTAACACACTTGGGATGCTGGATGGCAAAAGAGGCTAATTCCACCAGTGTAGCCCTGGAGGGCTTGATTAAAGACACCCTAAAACTGAAAGAGGTATCCCTCCAAAACAATGCCACAATAGACTTCCTCCTTTTGATGCATGGCCATGGGTGTCAGGAGTTTGAAGGCATGTGCTGTCTCAATTTCTCTGACCACTCCCAATCCGTGTCCAAAAGCATAAAAGAGTTACAAAATCTGGTTAATGACATACAAATGTCACCAAAATTCTCCACCGATGATTTATTTGACAAGTTGAATTTACCCAGTCTACCTAATTGGCTTAAGCAAATCCTTTTAACCTGCTTTGAAATTTTGCTTTTTCTGTTTGTGTTGTTATTAACCATCTCCTGTGTCGTAGCATGCTGCAAGAAGACCATCACAAAAAATATTTTTCTAGCTGTGCATGAATCAAACAAGAAAGGGGGAGGAGTGTGGAGGAACAAGAATCAGAATAGGAACGGTTTCAGAAGTGGAAAAAGATATATAGCAATTGAAAGGACTTTATTATATGGACTTTACAGTTATCATGTGTTTACAAATATGTGCATTGTATGATTCCCTGACGATTGTAATACCCGGGCTTGCCCAAGCATGCCTGGTGCCTGTTCCCTGCTTCCCTGCTTCTCCCTCTGATTGGCTGAAGAAGTTGCAGTGAGGAGAGAGTTACCATTCGTCCTTTCCTTCCCCGGTTCCTCCCCAGTTCCTCCCTCTTCGCCTGAGTCCCTATCTCTATTTGTTCCCTGGTTGTCTGTCTCATGCTCCACCCCATTTTCTGGTGCATTCCACGCCAGAGCTCATAAAACCCTTGTGCACCCTCATTAAACCAGCATTGCATCCTCAAACCTCATCGGACCCCTTTGTGCAGTGCCGCGGCCCTTCGCCCCTCCCCCACGGACCACGGCAGAGGAGTGCTCCAGGTGCCAGAGCTGTGGCCCCTGCAGCCCATGGTGAAGACCATGGTGGAGCAGTCTGTCCCCCTGCAGCCCATGGAGGAGCCCATGCTGGAGCAGGTGGATGCATGAAGGAGGCTGTGACCCCATGGGAAGCCCAAGATGGAGCAGGGTCCTGCCACAGACCTGCAGCCTGTGGAGAAGGAAGCCCACACTGGAGCAGGGTTTTTCCAGGTAGGACTTATGGCCCCTGTGGCGGACCCATGGTGAAGCAGCTCATTCATGAAGCACTGCACCCCATGGAGGAGTGACCCATGGGACAGTAGTTTGGGAAGAACTGCTACCCAACGGATGGACTTATGATGGAGAGGTCCATCAAGGACTGTCTCCCGTGGGAGGGACCCCACGGGAGCAGGGGAAGGACTCCTCTCTCTGAGCAGTGGCAGAAACAACTGACCACAACCCCCATTCCCCATCCCCCTGCACTGCTGGGGGGAAGGAGGGAGAACATGGAAGGAAGGAGGGGTGGGGGGAAGGTGTTTTTAAGACCGTTTTATTTCTCACTCTTTGGCTCTTATCCTGTTAGTAATAAATTTAAGTACTATCCCCACTTTGAGTCTGTTTTGCCTGTGAAGGCAATCAGTAACTGACCTCTACCAGCTGTTATCTCAACTCATGAATTCTTAGCTGGTTTTTTCCTCTCTCCTCTGTCCAGTTGCAAAGGGAAAGTGAGAGAGTGGCTTTAGTGGGTACCTGGTAGGGTGGCCAGGGTCAACCCACTACAACACTATAAAGCAAAAGCAACTTACAATGAAGTAATAATTAAAAATTTTAAAGTACAATGGAGCAAAAGTAAAATTACTATATGTGTATAAAGCAATCGCTCACCCCAAGGTGTCCCAAGATGGTGGAGGAAGAAAAGGTAACCCGTCAGTTACCTCTGTAGAGTTGATGGAACTTCTCCCTAATATTTGCTTTGGTCCAATCTCTTTTTATACCTTTTTTCTTTAGGCAGTTTGAGTGGCTATAGTCAATAAACTAATTTTGGAGTGATAGACAGATGAAATAGGCCCAAGGGTCGAGTTCCCGAGTTCCTGGAAGCCAGGATGTTCTTGAAAAAAGGCCGCATTATCTCCATATCACTCCTTTCTTTGATTTTAATCCTTTTATCAGTTTCTGGGAATGTCTCCCCAGGTGCTGGGGTTTTCCAGGAAGCCATCAGGAGGGGTTTTTTTCTTCTTTTGTGTGGCCTTATCTATCACCTTACACCTCCTACATGGCCTGTCCCTTTTTCCACATCCCAGAGATTTCTTTCTTCCGTTTGAGATTTACTAGGAGCTCCCTGCTCATCCATGAAGTTCTCCTGCCCCCTTTGTCTGATTTATTGATCATGGGGATACACTGATATTGAGCTTGGAGGAAGTGATGCTTGAATATTGACCAGCTTTCTTGGACCCCCTTCTCTTCTAGAGCCCTAACCCATGGGATTCCTCTAAGTAGGTCTTTGAGGAGGCTGAAGTCAGCTCTCCAGAAGTTCAGGGTTCTAGTTCTGCTTACTGTTTTGCTTCCTCCACACAGGATCCTGCGTTCCACCATCTCATGGCTGCCCCCAACCTTCACATCTTCAACCAGTCCCTCCTGGTTTTAGTACAAGGTCCAGCAACACACCTTTCCTCATTGACTGTTCCACCACTTGCATAAAAAAATTATCTTCAATGATCTGCAGGAACTTCCTGGAATGTGTGTGCTGGGCTGTGTCATCTCTACAAAAAATATCAGGGTGAAGTCCTCCAGGAGAACCAGGGCCTGTGACCATGAGGCTATTTCCAGCTGCTCATAGAATACCTCATCAATTCCCTCCTCCTGATCAGGTGACCTGTAGTAAACACTCACAACAGTGTCACCCATATTAGCCTGTCCCTTAATTCTTACTCATAAGCTCTCAATTCATTCATCTGCCCCTGGGTAGAACAATGCATTCCAGTTGCTCTCACAGAAAGAGCAACTCCACCACCTTGCCTTGCTGACCTGTCCTTTCTAAAAAGTACGTAGCCATCCATGACAACATTCCAGTCATGCGAGCTATCCCACCATGTCTCAGTGATTGCAATGAGACCGTGGCCCTATGACTGCACCTAGATTTCTAGTTCTTCTTATTTATTCCCTATGCTGCATGTGTTTGTGTACAGGCACTTCAGACAGATAATCAAGCAACCAGGTGCCCCAGAAGGGGCATAAGAGGATTCACCACAGCCATACACACTCTTGATATCATTAGCCCTTTGATCCTCATCTTGAGAGGCAGCCAAGGAACATCTGTCGTTGCACTGGTTGGCATGACCTACTCCCCAGAAGGAAGCAATGACATGAGCATTGCCACTTTTTACCCCACTCCCTGAGTTCTTCAGTTTAAAGCCTGTCACACCAAATTGGTCAGCCTGATGCCAAAGAATCTCTTGCCCTTTTTAGACAGGTCGATCCCATCCCTCCCTAACAGGCTACAATCATTAAAGCACAACCCATTGTCATAATAGCCAAAAACTTCTCAACAGCACCAGCCACAAAGCCAGATGTTGATCTGCACTATGCATCTGCTTCTGCCTGTCCCCATTTCTCTAACCGGTAGAATAGATGAGAAGATGACTTGGGCACCAATATTTTTCACCTGCCTCTCCAGGGCTTTATAGCTTTCCTTGATCCTGCCCATTTTTTGGCTTGTAGTGTCATTTGTGCTACAGGATCAAGGAAGTTACAGTCTTCATGAAAGGTATTTGATGAAGGTGAAATGAGAAGGTTTGGTGGTGCTGCAGTGTAGATACTTGACTGTCATGCCAGCTGTAGCTACCTGTTTCAGCTAGCAGTAATGCATATCCCTCTTAGTGTATTACAAAAATATCCTACTTGGTATGACACTGTGTAGTGGTTTTCTGTGGCTAGGTTTTGGTAGCGGGGGGGCTACAGGGGTGGCTTCTGTTGGAAGCTGCTAGAAGCTTTCCCTGTCTGGTGGAGCCAGTGCCAGCCAGCTCCAGGACAGACTTCCTGTCGCTGGCCAAGGTCGAGCCAATTAGGAGTAATAGTAACGCCTCTGTGATAACATATTTAAGAATAGAAGATTGTTGCGCAGAAGGAAATTCCAGCATTCCAGCCAGGGAAGAGCAGAACGAGAACATGGGAACAACAAGGTAGACACCAAGGTCAGTGCAGAAGGAGGGAGAGGAGTGCTCCAGGTGCCAGAGCTGTGGCCCCTGCAGCCCATGGTGAAGACCATGGTGGAGCAGGCTGTCCCCCTGCAGCCCATGGAGGACCATTGGGGTGCAGAGACCCACCTGCAGCCCATGGAGGAGCTCATGCTGGAGCAGGTGGAGGCTGTGACCCCATGGAAGGCCCAAGATGGAGCAGGGGTCCTGCCAGAGACCTGCAGCCCGTGGAGAGAGGACCCCATGCTGGAGCAGGGTTTTTTCCTGGGTAGGACTTATGGCCCCTGTGGGGGACCCACACTGGAGCAGCTCATTCGTGAAGGACTGCACCCCATGGAGAAGTGACCCACGGGACAGCAGTTTCATGAAGAGCTGTTGCCCGAGGGATGGACTCACGCTGGAGAGGTCCATGAAGGACTATCTCCCATGGGAGGGACCTCATTCCCCATCCCCCTGCACCGCTGGGGGGAAGGAGGGAGAACATGGAAGGAAGGAGGGGTGGGGGAAGTTGGTTTTAACATTATTTTACTTCTCACTCTTTTGCTCTGATCCTGTTAGTAATAAATTTAAGTACTATCCCCACTTTGAGTCTGTTTTGCCCATGAAGGTAATCAGTAACTGACCTCTCCCAACTCTTATCTCAGCTCATGAATCCTTCCTGTTTTTTTTTTCTCCTCTGTCCAGTTGCAGAGGAGAGTGAGAGAGCGCTGTAATGAATACCTGGCGTCCAACCAGAGTCAACCCACTACACAATGAAATAAGGAACAATAGGCCATTGCTTCTTCTTCATCCCAACATTCTGCAAGGATTTCCTTCTTGGCAAGGAGAAGTCAGCATTCAGAAATGAGCTCAGTGTTATACTCAGCGCTACACTCAGGAGGCTAAAAATTATTAGTGTTGATACAACTATTAGTAATGACCTTTTTAGGCCTGTAATGCTTTGAAGGATTGCCTTAAAGTTACTCTCCCACTGCAATCTCTGAACTCTGGGAGGTCAAAAACCTCCTAAGATAGGATTTTTGGTGTTTTGTTGTCTAATTACCATTTCATGAAATTAATAGTAGGTTGTGGCAGAAGAATCTCATGTCAAAGACTTGAGAGAGTCTGTATATCCCAAACTCTGTAGTGAAGACCAGAGGATATTGCTGCACATCATGGGTCCCATGTATTAGATAAGAGACCCAAAAACATGTGCAGACATTGTGATCAAGTTAGACTACAGACACAAGTGTACATTTACAGTTGCATTTGTTCTTTAATGCTCTGAGCTTACCTCAGTATCAGGCTGGTATTGATGAATATCATTGGTATTGATTTCTCTTCTTCATATAAACTTTAAAGCCCCACAGTGCTTTGCTTTTTAGTGCTTTTCCTCTGAGCTTTTGATTTTACTCTTCCTCTGAAAGTATAGCATTCTTCTACATTAAATCTTGCAACTTAGTGGGAAGGTGATTGTTGAACAAAATAAAATGCTAATTGAATACAAACTATCAATTTGACTTTTTCATTGCTGACATTTTTAAAACAGAGAAGAGAGATGAAGTGGTGTATTATGACACTTATGAAAGTATGGAAGCCATGCTTGAAAAAGAGGATATGGCAACATCCATACACTTGCAAAAAGAGGAACTGCAAAAGTTGCAACAAAAAATCCGCCAGCTGGAAGCAAGGCGTGGACGTATTTCATCCAAGAAAGCCTACCTCAGAAATAAGAAGGTATTAAATCACAAATTTCTAGCATAATTAGCAAATATAATAAAACTTCAAAAGATTTCATTTCAGATACAACTTTCAAGTCTCTCAGAATTTTCACGCATTAAATTTGCTACTTACTAAAAGTTGTTTTACAGAGTACCAAGTACAATAGCATGTATTATTAAATTGTTATATTAAAGATTCAGTTTACCTTTTAACTTTAGAGGAACCTTTAATCACTTAGAAGTCACCAGATAAACTTGTTTCTCGTAACTAATCCGAATACCTTCATGTAGAAAGTACATGCTAGAATGTATGCTTAGAGAAAGAATAGTATTTGCAGAAGAGAATCAAGAGTGTTTTCTCACTGAGTTCTATTTTCATTCTCTCACTTGATCCTATTAAACTTATGTCATGTGTCATTGATTCTCTATATTCAGAAAATATACATGAAATCCAGTATATTCTCATTCGTAAAATTAGGTATGCTATTTATGGACACTTTGTGTTACATGGTTGGGATGTTGTGCAAAAAATTGTTTTAATATAGCTAATGTTTTGAAATTTTGTATCAAATGTAGGTAAATATTTTCATTCCTTTTTTCCAGAATGACTTGTTTACAGTTCCCTACCAGTTTGTGGTTACTTCAATATGCATTATTAATGAAACAGCTTAATTAGTAGCATAGATCAAAGGTTTGAGAGAGCAGTGTAATACTTGTTAAAAAAATAGGTTTTCACCCCATGCTGTATACTATAAAGATATTTGGAAGTCTCAGTTGGCACTTCATTTTAAATGAGGATCAGAGTTGGGCTGTTTGTATGTTCCCAGTCATGTCACTTGAGGGAGGTGACAGTTTTATATAAACAGTTCTAGTAGGTTGAGGGTAAAACATTCAGATCTTTCCTTCATAAGTAATATATCTATTTCTATACTTAAATCTGAAGCAACACAGTAGTTGAAACATATTTTGGATTTTTTTATATTTCTTCAGTCACTGTCTTGTCTCTGATTAGCACAATATGCAGAAGACTGCATGTAAATTATTATAAAAGAAATGCCTCTTGTTAGTTAGTTATGGAAAGTAGTTTGCTCAGTCATTGAGTTTATGTGATTTTGTAAAAAGAAAAAAGTATCAAGAAGCTGAGCTTTTTAGTACTTTAAGGAATAGATACTATCTGTCATTTATACTAATTAATATTGGCTACAATATAATAATTATGTTATTATCTCCTGAATATGAAAAGATACTACTGGCACCTTATGGAGTACACAAACCTGTTTAAAAGCAACAGGATGGTTGCTGTTCCTTACTTAACTTACAGGAGTTAACAAGTTGAGAAGCAACCCTCAAGCAGGAGCAGTGTTTTTTTACAATGTTTTCTTATCTATAGAATTAATTAGTAACCTTCAACTGGTTTTTTTTTTCAGGTTATGCTATGCTAAAGTACCTTGTTTAAGCTGAAGGAATTCATTGTTCTAGGCTGTAACACTAGTTGCAGCATGCCTACTAGTGCACAGAGACATGATGCAGAGATGTGTATAGTAGTAATGCTCACTTGGGTCTGCATGTAGGAGTAATATAGTCATGGCTGCTCAACATTGTGCTGGAAGAATGTGGTTATATTGCTTTTAGGACCTGAGGTAATGTGTTTGTATTGAACTTCACTGCTGGACATCACAGCATGGACATCACAGTACTCTCAGAACTACTTCCAGCTCTCTACTGATTTCATTGTCCAGTGTAGCATTATCTACAGTTGAGTGCTGCAGTGAGATATGTAGTTTTCAACTACTAAAGAAATCATAGATTAAAATAACACATATTTAAACTTGCAGGAGGAAATTAAAGATTTTGATTTCAGCAAAAAGAATAGGCAGGACCAGTTGCTGTGTGCCATTTTGTAGCACTGCTTGGGGAGAAAAGAACATAGCCATACTGATGGATATTTTTTTAGAGGTATTTATTGTAGCTGCTCTTAATACTGCTGAATAATGCAGAGCACTACTAAACTTATGCAGTAGGTTGACCTTGGCTGGATGTCCACCAAGCCACTCTATCACTCCCCCTCCTCAACTGGACAGTGGAGAGAAATATGACAAAAGCATCATGGGTTGAGATAAGGGCAGGGAGATCACTCACCAATTACCATCACAGGCAGAACATACTCAACGCAGGGAAATTAATTTTCTTACCAATCAAATCAGAGTAGAATAATGAGAAATAAGAACAAATCTTAAAACACCTTCTCCCCACCCCTCCCTTCTTCCTGGGCTCAGCTTCATTCCTGAATTTTCTACCTCCTCCCTCCAAGTGGCAAAGGGAGCAGGGAATGGGGGTTGAAATCAGTTCATCACACATCGTCTCTGCTGCTGCTTCCTCCTCAGGGGGAGAACTCCTGACACTCTTCCCCTGCTCCAACACTGTTGTCCCAAATGCAGACTTGCTGTCTGGTGTGCAGTGCCAATTTACACACCAAGATGAGATTTTTCTATTTCTTTATTCTAGTTTGAGCTAAGTAGGGAGCTAGGCGATAACCCACAAAAGGCTGGCTCCCTGATCATCAAAACTTTGCATCATTTAGACATTTCAGAAAAGAAAGAAATCATGGTTCATTGGCTACAAGTTACATAGTTCTCATTAATTGCTATTCTACCTTCTATTGGTTAATGATTCTCTTGCTTCTCATGCTAATTAGTCCACATGCTCAGGCTTTCTCTTCTTTTGGGTTGATGGGTTTCTTGGGTCAGTGGTGTGGGGGTAGGCAGTCACAGATCTCCCCATTCTGGAATTACCTTTTATTCAGTTGCAGCTGATTTCAGCACAGATGCTGAGTTGTTTTTTTTAGTTTCTTCCTTATCTTGGAAGTTCTGCCTAATGTCCTTGTGGCCTGTAAATTCTGCATTCTTTGTATCCACTATCAGTGGTACATCCTTCATCACAAGCTTTGTTAACCTCCCCCTAGGTCTGAGATCATTGAAGCATGTCCAGCCCTAAACCTTAACAAGGAAATTCTACCAAGAAGTAATTTGTCTTTCTAACA
This sequence comes from Neopelma chrysocephalum, assembly GCF_003984885.1. NCBI lineage: Eukaryota > Metazoa > Chordata > Aves > Passeriformes > Pipridae > Neopelma > Neopelma chrysocephalum. The sequence goes on along the minus strand of NW_020925453.1, from coordinate 332,189 downwards.
CCTGGACATCAGTGTGGGATCCCTCCCACAGGAGATAGTCCTTCATAAACTTCTCCAACATGGATTCTTCCCACAGGCTGCAGTTCTTCATGAACTGCTCCATCATGGTTCCTTTCCATGGGGTGCAGTGTTTCAGAAACAGACTTCTCCAGTGTGGGTCCCCCACAGGGTCACAAGTCCTGCCAGCAAACCTGCTCCCCTGCTCCAGCTCAGGCTTCCCACAGGGTCCCAGCCTCCTTTGGGCATATACAGCTGCTCCAGCATGGAGTCCTCCACAGGATGTAGATGGATATCTGCTCCACCGTTAACCTCTATGGACCGCAGGGGGACAACCTGCCTCACTATGATCTTCATCACAGGCTGCAGTGAAATCTCTGCTCTGGCACCTGGAGTATTTCCTCCCCCTCGTTCACTGACCTTGGTGCCTGCAGAGTTGTTTCTCTCACATACTCTCTCTTCTCTTTTGGATGAAGTTGCTAGGGGCTTCCTCCCCCTCCTTCTTAAATATAATAACCCAGAGGTGCTACCACCGTTGCTGATTGGCTCAGCCTTGGCCAGTGGCAGGTCCATCTTGGAGCTGTCATTGGTTCTATTAGACATGAAGGAAGCTTCTAGCATCTTCTCATAGAAGACACCCCTCTACCAAAACCTTTCCACTCAAACCAAATACAACTTAGTAATAATTAGCTGAAAAAAACTCTTTTGTCTTTGATTCAAGCATGTGGAAGCATTTTACTTTGAGTGACCATTCTAGTGATATTGCAAAACATTGTTAATGAATACTACTTATAGTGTCCAATATAGATTGTTGTACTTTACAAACCTCTAACGTGCTGGCTGCTGGAGCTGTGCCAGGGAGCCACGCACTGGCCACCGGGCTGTGCCGGGGCTGCACGGCCACCGGGCGTGCCACGTGGCCTCCGGTGGGGATTCCACCCTCGTGGGAGAGGAGAGGAAGAACTACGGAGTGCACAGAGGTTTGCCAGTCCAATTTAGGGGAGGGGGAGGGTGTCGGGCAGGCTGTGGGGGTCCTCAGACCAGCGGGAGGGCGGGCAGGGCAGTCCTGTATGGAGTGTCGCAGGTGAGCAGCGCGAGGGAAGATCTGTAGTAACACGGTGGGGGGGAGGATAAGGCCAGGGTGGATAGTGGGTTCTTCTGGGGGGGTGGGGGGTTTTGACTGGGCTGGGGCCATGGGAGGTATCCGAACCCCAGGTGGGTGCGGGGGCTGGAACAGTTTGTTTTTGGTTCACCTGCAGCTACTGCCCAGGTTCGGTTTGTTTTCCATTTATTTATTGCGTCCCGAAAGGGTGGTCAGGACAAAGGGATGTTCATGGGTATTTCCCTGGGATAGAATATAGATGGGTGGCAGAAAAGTAGGGAGTGAAAGGCTTGCCCTAACCATTTTGAGTGGGAAAGAAGCCTGTGTACCCCTATGCGGTTGTGAGCTATGCTGGAGATGGTACATGCCTTCGGTAGGGTTGCCCATGCCAGACAGGTCAAAACCGAAGGGTTAGATAAAATATGTCCATGGGCAGGATGAGCTTGCTAGCCTTCTGGCAGTCATTCTAGGAGAAGGACAACTCTTATTCCAAACCCGGGCAAATGGAGCTCGCTTAACCCTGTAAGGCCATCCATCTAAGAGAAGGACACTAATCAAACCTACGTCCTAAGGACCTCGCTGTCAGTGTCCAAGCTCGCTTGGCTCTGGCAGATGAACCTTAGGATTAAAGGGTGGGTCCAGTTCCACGCATGCTGCGTCTCACCTAAAAAATCCACTGCGCAGGCTCAAGGGTGATATCCACATTTGTAAAGCCCTGTAGCGACAGGCATGGGTCGAAACGGCAGGTGAAAGGTGCACTGGAAGCCGCAGACCCAACCCTGCATGCAGGCGGTTCAGGACGTTGGTCGCTAGAGACTGAACTCGGAGATGACAGTCCCTTTGGGCAACATCCTGAATGACCAAGCAGACTTTTTTAAGGAGAGCACTGCTTGCTCCACATGGAGAGGGGCCGAGAAAAGGTGGTCTAACCAAAGCTCATCTCCCCCTTCACCCGGTTGGTTAACCGTGGCCAAGAGGCATCTTCTTCTAATGCGGTCACACAAAGATCAAAAGACAAAGGCATACACCTACCTCCAAAGTGTACCCAAATTGACTCTCACATGCTGGAACATCAGAACCATGCTTGATACTGCGGGGAGTGGATGTCCTGAGCGTCGCTCTGCCCTAATTGCCCACGAACTATCACGTCTCAACATCAACACAGCTGCTCTCAGTGAAGTTCGTCTCCACAAGGAAGGCAGCCTTAGAGAACATGGTATTGGTTACACACCCTTTTGGTCAGGTAAACACAGAACCGAAAGGCATCTCTCAGGATTTGGCTTCATGATTAAAAGTTCTATTGTTCCTAAACTCGAAAATCTGCCAACAGGTCATTCTGACCGCATTATCTCCCTGCACCTTCCACTAAACAACAAGCAACATGTTGTCCTCTTTAGTATATATGCCCCAACTCTCCAAGTTGACTCTGCTGAAAAAGATAAATTTTACAATGACCTGCGCCGCCTTACCCAAAAGGTTCCTGCAGATGACAAGATCATTATCCTTGGTGATTTCAGACGCTGCTGAGCTTTTTGGGCTGGAAGTCAGCTTAAAGAAGACAGAAGTTCTCTATCAACCTGCACCTCAGGAAGTCTTCCATCATCCCCATATCACCATTGGCGAATCAGAGCTCAAATCAGTTCAGCAGTTTAATTACCTAGGCAACCTCATCTCCTCGGATGGTAAGATTGACAGAGAGATAGATAACAGGTTAGCAAAGGCATATAGTGCTTTTGGAAAACTCCATAAAAGAGTTTGGGGAAATAAACACTTGAAGAAAAGTACCAAGATCAGTGTTTACAGAGCCATTGTGCTATCTACTCTTTTATATGGATCTGAATCATGGGTCATCTACCGCCACCATGTGCGACTCCTAGAACGCTTCCATCAACTCTGCCTCCGTACAATCCTAAACATCCACTGGTCAGATAATGTGACTAACATGTCTTTTCTAGAACAAGCAGCAATCACAAGTATTGAGGCCATGTTGCTGAGAACACAGCTGCGTTGGGCAGCACACGTCTCAAGGATGAAGGACTACCACCTCCTTGTGATCATGCTTTATGGTGAACTTGCCACCGGCAAGATACAAGAGAGATACAAGGACTCCCTGAAACAACATCTCAGCCCTGGCCATATTGATCACCATAACTGGTCTACTCTGGCCTCCAATCGGAAGGTCTGGAGACACACTATCTTTAACGCTGCTGCTGCCTTTGAGAAAGCATGCAGGATCACTCTTGAGGAGAAAAGACAACGCAGAGAGAATCGTGTCTTGCAGAATATACCACCTAAGGAGTCTTTCTGCTGTGCCTTTTGCAATCTGACGTGTCTATCTCGTATTGGCCTCTTTAGCCACCAGTGCGCTTGTAACAAATGTGGGTAGAGCCCTTCCCAAATCTTTGTTCGCGAAGCCTAGCCATGATGATGACAAACCTCTAAGGAAGAAAGGGTTCTTACTCTAAAGAGTTTGCAGTTTATTTTAAGCATGCAGAAAAAAGAGCCAAATGGGATGCCAAAATGGATTCTAGAGGGTGAGAATGAACACAGCAATGACTGAATGCTAAGTGGAAAAAAGAATGATTTTTTTTCATGGTTGGATTTAGAAAGTACATACTATATGGTAAAACTCTGAAGGATGGTCTGTCTCTCTAAATTAAGAAACATTTATTGCTAAACTGATATGAGAGTCCAGTTAATGATTTTCAGATTGCATTCCTGACACCACCACAACTATTCCTCCTTCTTTAAACTGAAGATTCCTCTAGGAGAATGTCTCCTTTTTAGCAGCAGATATCATGATTAAGAAAACCATAGGAAACAATTCTCTATTGCTAGGATGCCTTTTTTCAGAGGTCATGGTTTCATCATCTGGGTATTTGAAAATCTTGTCTGTTGAGGAGATAATGCAGTGAAAGGAAATCAATTACTCTGTGTAGAATAAGATTTTATGCAGTATAAACTTCTGTGACTATGGTCTATATTAATTTTTTTTCAGAAATTCTTTCCCTGATTTTGCAGTTAATGGTGTTACCTTAAAATCAGGAGCCAAAAAAACCTCACCAGGCAAATTTAGTAGAGATAAGATAATAGAGTAGGTCTTTAATGAAGGCCTCCTGGCCATGGGAGTACAGACAAGATGCACGCGCTGTATCCAGTGGTTCTACAATTTTATAGTATTGCTCATACAATCCCAGAACTATCCTCCCCCCAGATCCTCTCCAAATCTGCCCCCAGCACGCCTCTCTGGAAATTGAGTTGGGGCTCCTAAGACCCCTTTCTTCCTCATCTTCCTCTTCTTCACGACACGTACTGTCTTTGGAGCTTCTCCAAGGTTCTGGGCTTGAAGGTTGCTTTGACTATAATGATGTCTTGTTGTTCAGGCCTGGGGTGCAAATGTTCTTAAACAGAAGGTGTTTTCTACAATTCTACCTTGAAAAGGAGTCTAAATAAGCCAAAAGAATTTAGACAATTTGATATGAAATGGGGAATAGGGTTGGGTAAGTGTAAACTACTATTCTAAAGTGTGAGAGACTACAAAATTATATTAAAAATCTATGTTTACTGCACAGCTACTTCTAAAATCTACAAAAAGCTAAAAATCAAAAAAATTCAAAGGCATGAATGGTTTTATTTTTTAATAATGTTTTCAAATAATTGTACCAAACCATTTTTAAAAACTTTTACTAAAGGTTTGTTAGAAACCTCTTTCAGTTGTGATTCTGAGTTACTGAGGCAGTGTTTTTTAAATGTATTGTTTTACTGAGGTATATGTTCTTTCTGTATGCTAACATGAGTATAAACTCTTTATTCTCATTTTTTTTCATACAAACCTATTTGCATTTGTTAAGCATTCATTTCCTGATGTTCCTTTATGTTGATGACTTAGTTATTCAAAATTAAGATTTTAATAGCAATCTAATTATTTTTCTTATTTCTTGAAAGCTAGTTATGGATTTTTCATGCACAGTATCTCTCTATTGTTATCCCAGTCTACTCTCTGCTGGCTGCATAGTAGTAATCATTAGGTTACTGTATGAAACAGACAGATGTTTTATTAGGGAACTAAATTTATAGCAAGGAGTCAAGGTTAAAAAAAAATGTAGAAGGCATCTATAAAAATATCTTTGAAAAAATAGAGTTACGAAGAAATCAAATTATTTTCCATCTAGGAAAAATATTCCTTATCATGAGCAGACTGGGTGAAGCAACTGGTTGGTGAAACTATTTAGGGTATGTTCATAACAGGTGCTTTGACCTAGGAAGCTTCCTTACATGTTGTGTCCATTTAATAAGACACCTTTACTTCAAGTCAACAACTTAAAGCATAGCCCATGCCAAAACAGGTGTTAATTAGTTGCAGTGACAGCTGACATAGGGTTATTTGGCATGCTTTATTACTATTATTATATAAGGGCATAATTACATAAAATGCTTAAAATATGTTCTCTGCACATATTAAGCTTACTAAATGAGAAGCTAACATTACTTGAGATGCTTTTCAACCTTAAAGCAAGGGTGACTGGAACTAGTTAAATATAATACTAGTACAAATCTCTTTTACATATATTACATGTTACTAGTCTTAAACATGGCACTTTATCCAGTGATGAGGGTTGAAATGGTTGCTTAGCTCTCCCTTTCTGTCTTTTCAATAGAAGTACAATTTGATACTACAGAAATCAGTCAGGTGACTAAAAGAAATGAACATTACTTCTTGATGCTCTCTGAATTCTATACAGTTGGTCAACATCTTTCTTGAAGTGTGGTTCTAACTGGACATAATGCTCTTGATTTCCCAGTGCTGAGAAGGAAGGATTACTTTCACGTGTGGCAGGCTGTATTTCTGCTCATACACCCAATGATGATGTTTTCTTTCAATGACAGAGTATGAGATTGTTGGTTTATGTTCAGCTTGTCATCTGTCATAATCATCCATATAATTTTCTTTGATGTTGCCACCTAGATATTTTTTTCATCCTTCATTTACAGTCACTTAATCTTGTCTACTAGTAGAGCCCTGTATTTGTCCCTATGAAATTGCAACCTGTTTTGTTTTGTGGGGGGTTTTGATCATTTCTGTAATTAGTTAAGATAATTAATATGTTTTCAGCCTCTCCTAGTCTTTTTTATTATTTCAAGTCATAGAGACTTGATTACATTAAAGCAAGTTGTTTCTTTATTAGTACAAAAAAGTATTGTATCAGAAATAGTGTGGCCTGCAGGACCAGGGAAGTGATTGTCCTTCTGTACTCAGCACTGGTGAGGACACACATTGAATCTTGTGTTCAGTTTTGGGGCCTTCACTACAAGAAAGACATGGAAGTGCTGGAGCATGTCCAGAGAAGGGCAACAAAGCTGGTGAAGGGGCTGGAACACAAGTCTTATGAGGAGCAGCTGAGGAGGCTGGGGTTGTTTAGCTTGGAGAAAAGGAGGCTCAGGGCAGACCTTATCGCTCTCTATAACTACCTGAAAGGAGGTTGTGGTGAGGTGGGGGTTGATTCCTAAAAACTCGGTCTGAGAAACTGCTCAGAGACTTTTTTTATCTTTAAGCAGCAAGGTATTTGTTTATTCAACTTTGGGAGCAAGCAAGTTTGTGCTGGACAAACTTGCTCGACTTGCAAGTGCAAAACTAAGCCATTTTATACACTTTAGATACATGGTTACATCATTTATTATACATATTAATAAGAAGGCTAGTCTCCAGTTGGAGTCTTTCCAGACATGCACAGTCTTCTACTGTGGGGGTCTTCTCCTCAAGCCTTCATCCCTCTGGTGGTTGCCATGGACATCTTCCTCAATTTGACCTCTTCAATTAGGTGACCTGAATTCTTCAAGCTTGCAAAATCCTGGCTCTGGGCCTTCTAGATCTTATTCAAATGTCTAGTTTACCTAATTTATTACTGTGTGTGTACTACTCCTATTCTTTCTATAATAATGTCTTTGGTCCAGTGAGCAGAACAGAACATGATATTAACCAGTGCTCCTAAAATGTTCTTCCAGCAAAACAGGTATTGGGGTTTCTTAGCAGGTCAAGATATCTCAGTTAACTCTTTTAGGTCTGGCTCCTGTTTCAGTTTCTCCCTTTTTCTTTTGACTTGCGAATTCTTTCATCAAGTTTCAAGGGCAAAGAGTTTTGGTAGATTTTTATCATTGCCCACATTATCTGCATCCTTTTGACTATGGTACTCAATCTGTATCACAGCCGAACATTTAAGAGGGATAGCAGAATTATAGGTACTACTGGGATCAATGTTGAATGTATCAAATAGTGAAACACCTGTGTTGCCATGGGGGAATACCATGTAAAGATGTCCTATCAATGATGTCCTCCTACTTGCTCTACCTTTGTGTTTTATTTACCTCTTGCACCATCTTTTCTATATCCGGGTGTTCAAGCATCTTTTGGAAAGACTTATATCTATCCCTATTTGTAATTTAGGTACATCGTAATACAACAAATAATCATTTTCAATTAATTGCTCAGTAGTTATTGGAATTGTATAGTTAAAATCACATTCTATTATTTCAGTAAAACAAAAAATTAGTACCACTCACTACTTCATGACAAGTATCTATGGTAAAATTAACACAAAAGGTTATAACACATGCACATCCATTTCCTACATAATAGACTTGTGATTGGGTTTTAGCATGGGGAAGCATCTCAAAGGTACACACAGTATTCTCAGTATCTAAGCATAAATCTTCATTTTCTACTACAGCATTTTCACAGATAGATCCTAATTGTCCTTTAGGAATACATGCCTCAGTACTGACTGACTGCCACTTTTTCTTGGTGTGATTGTAACTTGCCCAAACATTATGACCTGTGCATCTGATAATTATGTTTTGGTGTATGGCTCCTAATGTCAAGATAGGAAAGATGGCCTTTTCTTTGGCTGCACTGATAGTGAGTACATAAGCTTCAATTTGTTCATGTTGAGGATTGTAAGTGAAGTTCACTAATTGCCACCACGCTTGGTAATTTTTCTCAAATTGTGTAGTGGAACTGTTTCTTGCTATTATTTCTCTTACCTCTTGTGGTAGTATTCCTGAAGTTCCTTCTCTTAATATTCCTGTAGCTACAGATTGTACCCATTGTTGAGTTTGGATACATTGAATCGCAAGTGCAAACCTTTTATGGATGCTGCCAGCATAGTTGGCAATCTTGGTAAAATCTTCCACAGTGTGGTTAGCTACTAATGTCAACAATCTGACTGCCAATGATTGTGTTTCTGCCAAAGTGAGCAAAGATGATCTTAAAGGGACTTTGAGTTTTCCCAAATCAGAAGTGATGGCACTTAGTTTATTCACTAACACTTCTTGGTCTACGGTGTTTAGTACACCTAATCCTGTGCCAAACCATGCATTCCAGCCCTCAAGACTTTGCTGAATATAGGGCTGACAGTCTTTTTGTATGTGTGATATGTTTACTTGAATGTTTATTTGAACTCTTTTCAGTGAATATGTGGGATCTAACAGTAGCTTCTGCTCATTTGATTGTCTAATTATGTAAGGTCCAGCAAAAGTTAAATTGTGGACACTCTCACAGGTTAAAGAAGGAATTGTAGAACTGTTGGTGGTCTTAGTCAATGGGGTGGTAGGAGATTTGGTAGTTGGAATACTTGATGAAGCATTAATTATAAATCTCCTGGTTATATTTCCTTCCCTGAATGTCCACTGACACATCACAGAAACTGATTTATCTAGAGTGAAGGTGTGCCAACATTGATCAAAATCACATGCATGTCCACTAATTACATTTCCGTAGTCATACGGGTAGGTAAGAAATACTTTCACAGAGTCCCGTACAGTAATGTCAATTTTGGGTAACCATCTAATCTGTGAGGGTGGTTTATACTCTTTGCATCCAATTCGAGTTCGTTCTCCAATTTTTCCTATTAAAACACTTGCATCGTATGGGGTACCAGGATTTTGCCAATTAGTCAGTACCCTCATTCCTTGGAGGACTATAAAAGATGCATTGTATTGGTTCATTTGGGCTGGCTGAGGTGGAAGATCTGGTTGTAAATAAAATAATAGACCAGAGACCCCATTATAGGCCTGAGACCATAATGAGTTCTGGGCAAGGGCTTGATCTAACACCAATGTACTTATCAGTCCAAAGGTCAGCATTGAGAAGGCTTGAGAGTAGATGATTCCTCTCCGGAGGTCCATGCTTCCTCTGGAGCCCTCTTGACTTGAGACTAGTGGATCCACATGGGTTTCTCTTTCACCCGGATCGCTGTGAAGGTGGTCATCAGCACTTGGTAGAGTCCATCCCACTTTTCTTGCAGAGAGTCTCCTGAAAAATTCTTAACATATACTCAATCACCAGGATTGAATGGATGCAATTTACTATCAGGTTGTTTGGGTTGGTGCTCTAACACCACCGTAGCATTTTTCTGCAATTGTTTCCCTATAGCCATAACATAATCATACACATACTGATTACCGATTTGATCTAAAGCTTCACTATTCATAGCTTGCATCATGTAGGGTCTGCCGAATAGAATTTCAAATGGACTCAGTTTCTCTTTTGATCTCGGCTTGACACTTAGCCTGATTAAAGCAATAGGTAAAGCTTGATACCAATGAAAATTTGTTTCTTGACATATTTTAGCAATTTGTTGCTTAATGAGGTGATTCATCTTTTCTACTTGCCCACTTGCTTGTGGTCTGTAGGGCATATGCAGTTGCCAATTGATTTTTAGTGCTTTACTTATTGCTTGTACAATTCGTGCACAAAAGTGTGAACCTCTATCTGAAGAGATGCTCTTAGGCATTCCAAATCGTGGTATATTCTCGTTTAACAAGACTTTAACCACTCCTTTTGATTCATTTATTCTACATGGGAAAGCTTCAGGCCATCCAGAAAATGTGTCAGTCAAAACTAAGAGATAAAAGAACCCTCCCTCCCCTTTCCTTGGGAGCTCAGAGAAATTAATTTGCCAAATTTCACCTGGGAAATGCCCTTTGCTAATTGCCCCTTGGTGTATTTTTGTTCCAGTATTTCAGACAAAGTTCACATTGGGATGTGACTTGCTCTATTGTGGTAAATAAATTTGGTCCTGCTACTCTGGTCCTTAAATGCTAATAGAGTGAGTCTAAGCCCCAATAGTTTTATCTTGTTTTACTTTTACAAATTGCCACACTAATTTTTCTAATAGTATTAACTGACCTGTTTTTAGTGAACCCCACCCATTGTCTAACAGCTTACCTTCATTTTCATGTATCCACTTATAATCTGTTTCTTGATATTCTACCTGTTGATCTGTGTCTAGTTCTTCTAGCACTAAAGCTGCTACTGGTAGTTCTTTACTTCTCACAGCAGCTAATTCAGCTTCTGCATCAGCTTTTCTGTTTCCTATTTCTGGGACAGTGTTACCTTTCAGGTGTCCTCGGCAGTGCATAATTGCCACCTGAGAGGGGAGTTGTACAGTTTCTAGTAATCCTAGAGTTTCTTCAGCATATTTCACAACTTTTCCTTGAAGAGTTAAAAGTCCTCTTTCTTTCCAAATTGCTCCATGAGCATGAACTATGCCAAAGGCATATTTGGAGTCAGTCCAGGTGTTAATTTGTTTTCCTTCTACCAATTCTAAAGCTTGAATGAGAGCTATCAGTTCTGCTTTCTGGGTCGAGGTTCCTGCGGGCAAAGGATTTGATTTGATTACCTCAGTAGTGGTGGTCGCAGCATACCCAGCCATCTTCACACCTTGTCTTATGAAACTGCTGCCATTGGTAAACCAGTTTTCTGCATCCAGGGGTGGTTCTTCTTTAAGGTCCAGGCAGCTGGAGTACACTGCTTCAATGGTTTCCAGGCAGTCGTGCACAACAGGTGCAGCCGAGATTCTTCCTTCTAGGAATGAAGCTGGGTTAACAATGTTAGTCACCTGAATGGTTATGTCATCTGATTCAGCCAGGATTACCTGATCGGGAGGGTGACAGCCAATGATTTCCTTTCTGTTCCAATACCGCAGATAATGTGTGGGACACTAACACAGTCATTTTCTGTCCCATTGTAAATTTCCTGGCTTCTTCTATATTTATGATCATTGTTGCTACTGCCCTCAGGCAGGTGGGTCATCATTTGCTTACTTCGTTCAATTGCTTGGAGAAGTAGGCTACTGCTCTAGTTTCTGAGCCAGGACCCCTAGAGCCATTCTTTGTCGTTCATGCAAGAACAACCAAAAGGGCTTCGTTACGTCAGGCAATCCCAACACCGGAGTCCTTATGAGTTCTTGCCTCAGTTGTTTGAAGGCTCCACTTGCTTCGGGGGTCCAGACTAGGTTGCCCTTAGTTATTTTCAGCAGGTCATATAAAGGCTTTGCAATCAGCCCATACTGATATATCTATAAACGACACCAACCTGTCATTCCTAGAAAGGCTCGAAGGTTTCTCACCATCTGTGGTTTGGACGTCTGGCACATGGTTTCCTTTCTTGTTGTCCCCAGAGATCATTGTCCTCCAGATACTTCGTAATCCAGGTACACCACTTGTTTCTGCACCAGCTGTGCTTTCTGTTGAGAGACTCAGTAACCATTTAAGTTCAAAAAGTTTAAGAGGTTTACTGTCCATTGGATACATTCTTCTTGTTTTTCAGTAATAATCAATAGATCATCCACATATTATAAAAGTACACCCTCTCCCGGTGGTGACTGCCATTGTTCCAATTCTTTAGCTAATTGATTCCCCAAAATTGTGGGAAAATTTTTGAACCCTTAAGGTAACACTGTCCGAATGAGCTGAGTTTTCCTTCCTGTGGTGGGATTTTCCCACTTGAAGGCAAATATCCTTTGACTTTCCTGTGTTAAGGGAAGGCAGAAAAAAAGGGCATCTCTTACTTCTAATACTGTGAACCAAATTAGATTTTCTTTTAATTTTGTTAAGAGGGTATATAGGTTTGCAACAGCTGCGTGTATGTTTTAGCTATTTTATTTACTGCTCTTAAATCCTGAACCAACCTATATGTTCCATTTGGCTTCTTGACTGGTAAAATTGGGGTGTTGAAATTTGATTCACACTCTACAAAAAGCCCTAATTTCAAGAAATTATCTATTATTGGTTCAATTCCTTTTCTATCTTCCAGCCTCAGTGCATATTGCTTCCTAATTACTGGGTTTGCTCCTGGCTGTAATTCTATTTGAATGGGAACTGCCCTTTTCAACTTTCCTGGTGTTTCAATAGCCCAAACTCCTGGGTATACCTGATCTAAAATTTGATTGACATTTGAATTATCCTGGTTTGGCTCCACATAGCTCATTGCTAAACTCAGAGCTGCTATTAATTGTTCTTCCTGTACCTTACATTCAATTTTACCTTGTTTGAATTCTATTACAGCTCCCAGATTTTCCAGTTCTGAACTTCTGGGGTTTCAAAAGAAAGCTTTTCTGATTGGCCAGTGGCACCCACAACTTAAACATATTTATCACTTTTAGGTATTAATTTTTGATTCAAAACAGAAAATGTAGCCCCAGTATCAATTAGAAAATCTAATTCTTCTTTTTCTTCCCCTAGCTTAATTTTTACCAGCAGGTCCCCTAGGTGCTGGCCCGCCGCCCCCCCCTTTCACTCAGTACTCTGTAAGCAACAACAGCCCCTCCTGTGCCTGTATTTCCACCTGTTAATTCAGGGCATTCTTGCTTCCAGTGTCCCTCTTTTCTACAATATGCACACTGGTTCTGACCCAACCTGGCCTGCCGTGGAGGCAAACCTTACATCTATTACACAAGGCTTGTACATATAACTAACAGTTGCAAAATGGGCAAATCTTAATTCTAGGTCTTATCCAAAGTGGTGTGCTTATAGTTAACTCTTCAGCACTACCTCTCATATAGCAATTCTTAGCATGATAATACCTTTAACTATGTGCTCCTGGATGTTTCAAGGTAAGCAAGGTATATCAGGTACACAATAACTTTTCTGAAAACAAACAAGACAACCTTGTTTCCCTCAAAATAAACAATATTTGACCAAATACAAACAAAACCAGACCAGAGCAGACCAGAGGGGATATCCCCCTGGAAGAGCATCCTCTCCCATATCCCCGCGAGTGACGTCATCCCACCTTCGACTTATGGGAATCCAGAACCAGAATAACCAGAACCAGAATAGACAAAACCAGAAACCAGATACAAATACCTTTTATCAATAGGCAGCAAGTCCTTCTCCACTCCCGCAGTAAGCTGATGAAGAGGGTAGCCCCTCTGAGTAAAACTCACCCGGGGCACGCCCAGGGGGTCCCGAGCTCCTACGGATTCTGCAGTCAGGTGGAGAGGGTGCTGCCTCGGTCGCCAAATTGATTCCAAAAAACTTGGTCCAAGAAACTGCTCAGAGACTTTTTTTATCTTTAAGCAGCAAGGTATTTGTTTATTCAACGTTGGGAGCAAGCAAGCTTGTGCTGGACAAACTTGCTCGACTTGCAAGTGCAAAACTAAGCCATTTTATACACTTTAGATACATGGTTACATCATTTATTATACATATTAATAAGAAGGCTAGTCTCCGGGTGGAGTCTTTCCAGACATGCACAGTCTTCTACTGTGGGGGTCTTCTCCTCAAGCCTTCATCCCTCTGGTGGTTGCCATGGACGTCTTCCTCAATTTGACCTCTTCAATTAGGTGACCTGAATTCTTCAAGCTTGCAAAATCCTGGCTCTGGGCCTTCTAGATCTTATTCAAATGTCTAGTTTACCTAATTTATTACTGTGTGTGTACTACTCCTATTCTTTCTATAATAAGGTCTTTGGTCCAGTGAGCAGAACAGAACATGATATTAACCAGTGCTCCTAAAATGTTCTTCCAGCAAAACAAGTATTGGGTTTCTTAGCAGGCCAAGATATCTCAGTTAACTCTTTTAGGCCTGGCTCCTGTTTCAGGGTCAGTCTCTTCTCCCAGGTAACAAGTGATAGGACAAGAGGAAATGACCTCCAGTTGCACCAGGGTACATTTAGATGGATGTTAGGAAAAATTTGTTCACTGAAAGGGTTGTCAAGCATTAGAAGAGGCTGCCCAGGGAAGTGGTTGAGTCACCATCCCTGGAGGTATTTAAAAGATGGGTAAACGAGGCATGTGGGGATATGGTTTAGTGTTTGTGAGGATAGAATGACCTTTTATTCCGAAGATTTTGTTACAAGGAGACAGAGTTTTCGCTTTGGAAGGCTTTCTGCCTAAAAGGTAACTCTTTCTCAAAGGCAATTTCAATGCTTTTTCCTCCCACGCATAGCAAGAGAAGTTCTCAGCCTCTTTCTCCAATATGTGAAAGGAGAGAGATAACGTGTTTTGGCCCAGGGATAGTTGGGGGGGACAGCAATGATAAAACCTGGGAGTGAACAATAGGTTTGCCTTTTTCTCCCTGGGGCCCAGTGCTTCAATAGCACTGTGAGGTATTTCTAAGTTTCTCATGTTCTGGCCTTCTAAATAAACTTTTGAATTCTTTCCTGCCTTGGCATTTCTGGGGATACCTGCGTATCTTACTTTACAGTGGTGGACTTGGCAGTGTTAGGTTAACAGTTGGACTCAATGATCTTAAGGGTCTTTTCCAAAATAAATGATTCTACAAAAGTCACCACCAATGTTTTGGTCTTGTTTAACCTCTTTCTTTACATGCTTAAAATATATTTCATTATTGCTCCTAATCAGAAAGATTTAAGTATTGATGTTAAAGAGAAAATGTTTCAGGAAAGTGTGCCCCCCAAGTATTTATGAGAGTATGTTCCTGTAATTTGCATATTAAAGTATCTTACATATTGTTTTTATTTCTTTAGTCTTGCCAACCTGTAAAAAAACAAACAAAAAAACCCCCCACAAAACAAAACCACAAAAGCCAACCTAAACCTAACATACATTCTTTCTTGTTCCTTTAAATATCTTTTACTTAACACATAGAGAATAAATTATAAAGGTAAATCAGTAATAGTATTACAAAAAGTCTCATATTCTCTAATAATGTTCAAAAGTTATTGCTGTGTTTTTGAAATGTAGAAGTTAAGTAGTTTGTACTTTTGCATTTACAAATTAAGTGGAATCACTTTTCCAGCTCTATTAAACTCTTTTTAATCAGGGGAAAAAAAACACAAACTCATCAGAGTTTAGATATCTATAGATATGCACACATAGACCTGCAATGAAGCTTGAACAATATTTCTACAGAAACTTGTGCTCCTGTTGGAGCATTACCTGTATACAGTAGCAAAACTGATGGCCTTACTGCTTAGAAGCCTTCAAGACAGCATAGTATTTTTTTCCTATACAAGAACCCTGATCATGGTATGTCTCTAGCTGCTAGGAGAATGTAGCTTTTTCTGCAGTTCCCAGTGTCCAAAATTGTGGGCTTTTTTATCTCTCTCCTCCTTGTTTTTCATGTCTTTTTGCTACTACTTGTAGTATCTTGTATCTTGCTTGATGGCTGATTTTATCAGCTGCCCCAAGCAATGCTTTCAGCATCAAAGCTTCTGTCTGGCTCCACCCAGTAAGTCGTCTGATGTCTGGAAAGCCCATCACTTTGGTGTTCTTCTAGCTGCAGTCACACTCTAAACTGTTTCCTAACACTGCCCTCTCTTACATAGCCATGAATCCTGTTTCTAACTGCATCTGACCTTGTTCTAGTTCTGTCTGGTACTTGTACTGGGCCTAATTTCATTACCCATACTATCTGATTTCCTGGCCCTCAGTATTGTCCTATGAGTCTATCGGTCTCTTCACTACTATAAATTCCTGCACATGCCTTTTCTTTGCAACTAATGCTTAATTCAGTTCTTTTTATGTAATCTACCTTAACTTTGAGTGTCATGTTACTTCCCATCATCTATTGTAACATCCTGTTTTCTTTTTAAACTGTTCTTATTTGCAGGCAATGTAATAAATGCTTGTTTTTAAACCAGACATTACAGGCATGAAAAGATACAAGGACTCCCTAAAGATACAAGGACTCCCTGAAGCAACAACTCAGCCTCGGGCATATTGATCACCATAACTGGTCTACTCTGGCCTCTAATCGGGAGGCCTGGAGACAGACCATTTATAACGCTGCTGATGCTTTTGAGAAAGCACGCAGGATCACTCTTGAGGAGAAAAGACAACGCAGAAAGAATCGTGCCTTGCAGAATACACCATCTAAGGAGTCTTTCTGCTGTGTCTTCTGCAACCGGACGTGTCTATCTCGTATTGGCCTTTTTAGCCACCAACGCGCTTGCAAGAAACGTGGGTAGAGTCCTTCCCAAATCTTCGTTCGCGAAGCCTAGCCATGACAGGCATGAACTCAGTATGTGAACCTGCTTGTGTATGCATAAAATTGTAAAAACTTTATTGTTTGTGCTTGCAAGTTGTACATGCAGAAGATGAACTGATACTTGTAAAAAGGAACCTGACTAGTTGCCTATTTAGAAATATGTAGTATATTTATCATAGAATCATAGAATATGCTGAGTTGGAAGGGACCCATAAGGATCATCGAGTCCAACTCCTGGCCCTGCACAGGACACCCCAAGAATCACACCATGTGCCTGAGAGCATTGTCCAAATGCTTCTTAAACTCAGGCTTGGTGCTGTGACCACTTCTCTGGGGAGCCTGTTCCAGTGCCCAACCAACCTAAACCTCCCCTGACTCAGTTTCATGCTGTTTCCTCGAGTCCTGTCACTGGTCATGAGAGTAAAGAGATCGGTATCTGCCCCTCTACTTCCCCACATAAGGATGTTGAAGACTGCAATGAGGTCTCCCCTCAGTCTCCTCCAGGCTGAACAAGCTAAGTGACATCAGCTGCTCCTCATAAGGCTTCCCCTCCAGACCCTTCACCATCCTCGTTGCCCTCCTTTGGATGCTCTCTAATAGCTTAATGTCTTTTTTATATTGTGGTGCCCAAAACTGCCCACAGTACTCAAGGTGAGGCTGCACCAGCACAGAGTAGAGAGAGACAATCACCTCCTTTAACCAGTTGGCAATGCTTTGCCTGATGCACCCCAGGACACTGTTGGCCCTGCTGACTGCCAGGGCACTGCTGACTCATATTCAACTTTTTGTCAACCAGGACCCCCAGGTCCCTTTCCGCAGCTCTGCTCTCCAGCTTCTCATTCCATAGTCAATACACACAACCAGGGTTGCCCTGTCCCAGGTGTAGAATCTGGCACTTTCCCTTGTTAAACTTCATGCAATTGGTGATTGCCCATCTCTAATTTGTCAAAGTCTCTGCAGGGCCTCTCTCTCCTCGAGGGAGTCAACAGCTCCTCCCAATTTAGTGTCATTGGCAAACTTACTTAGTATTCCTTCAAGTCTTGTGTCCAAGTAATTAATGAAGATGTTGAAGAGAACCGGACCAAGGATGGAGCCCTGCGGAACCCCACTAGTGACTGGACGCCAGCCTGATGTTACCCCATTCACTATTACCCTCTGTGCTCAACCCATGAGCCAGTTGCTTACCCATCACATAACACAGTCATCTAGCTGTGTGCTGAACATTTTGTCCAGAAGGATACTGTAAGAGGCAGTATTAAAAGCTTTGCTAAAGTCCAAAAAGATTACATCTACTGGCTTTCCTAGATTTGAGTTAGTTATTATCCATGTATAAAAATAAATCCCCCCCCACCAGAACCGTGCGCTCGGCCCGCGGGGGCCACCCCTCGGTGGGGGAAAGGAGGGGGAAGCTTTGCCAGCGTGGTTTGCGCCCTCATGGGAGAGGAGAGGCGGAGCTTCGGAGCACACAGAGGTTTGCCGGTCCGGTTTGGGGGAGGGGAAGGGTGTTGGGCAGGCCATGGGGGTTCTCGGACTGGCGGGAGGGTGGGCGGGGCAGCCCTGTATTAAGTGTCGCAGGTGACCAGTGCATGGGAAGATATGTGGTAACACGGTGAGGAGAGGATAAGGTCAGGGTGGATAGTGGGTTCTTCTGGGGATTGGAGGTCTCAGCCAGGCTGGGACCTTGAGAGGTACCCGAGACCCGGGTGGGTACATGGGATGGAACGGTTTGGTTTTGGCTCACCTGCAGCTACTGCCCAGGTTCGGTACGTTCTGGATATATTTGTTGCATCCTGAAAGGGTGGTCAGGACAAAGGGATGTTCATGGGTATTTCCCTGGGATAGAATATAGATGGGTGGCAGAAAAGTAGGGAGTGAAAGGCTTGCCCTAACCGTTTTAGTGGGTAAGAAGCCTGTGTACTCCTATGCGGTTGCAAGCTATGCTGGTGATGGTACATGCCTTCGGTAGGGTTGCCCATGCCAGACAGGTCAAAACCGTAGGGTCAGATAGAATATATCCATGGACAGGATGAGCTCACTAGCCTTCTGGCAGTCATCCTAGGAGAAGGACAACTCTTATTCCAAACCCGGGCAGATGGAGCTCGTTTAGCCCTGTAAGGCCATCCATCTAAGAGAAGGATACTCTAATTAAACCTACGTCCTGAGGACCTCACTGCCACCATCCAAGCTCGCTTGGCTCTGGCAGATGAACCTTGGGAGTAAAGGGTAGGTCCAGTTCCGCACATACTGCATCTCACCTAAAAAATCCACTGCACAGGCTTGAAGGCTTTACCCACATATGTAAAGCCCTGTAGCGTCGGGTGAGGGTCGAAACGGCAGGTGAAAGGTGCACTGGAAGCCGCAGACCCAACCCTGCATGCAGGTGGTTCAGGACATTGGTCGTTAGAGACTGACCGGAGATGACAGTCTCTTTGGGCAGCACCCTGAATGACCAAGCATCCTGTTTCAAGGAGACCACTGCTTACTCCACTCGGAGAGGGACCTAGAAAAGGTGGCCTAACCAAAGCTCATCTCCCCCTTCACCCGGTTGGTTAACCGTGGCCAAGAGGCATCTTCTTCTAATGCGGTCACACAAAGATCAAAAGACAAAGGCATACACCTACCTCCAAAGTGTACCCAAATTGACTCTCACATGCTGGAACATCAGAACCATGCTTGATACTGCGGGGAGTGGATGTCCTGAGCGTCGCTCTGCCCTAATTGCCCACGAACTATCACGTCTCAACATCAACACAGCTGCTCTCAGTGAAGTTCGTCTCCACAAGGAAGGCAGCCTTAGAGAACATGGTGCCGGTTACACACCCTTTTGGTCAGGTAAACCCAGAACCAAAAGGCATGTAACAGGAGTTGGCTTCATGATTAAAAGTTCTATTGTTCCTAAACTCGAAAATCTGTTGACAGATCATTCTGACCGCATTATCTCC
Source organism: Neopelma chrysocephalum (assembly GCF_003984885.1). Lineage (NCBI taxonomy): Eukaryota > Metazoa > Chordata > Aves > Passeriformes > Pipridae > Neopelma > Neopelma chrysocephalum. The sequence continues at coordinate 312,917 of NW_020925453.1, read as the reverse complement.
CTATGCCTTCCACTACACAACAAGCAACATGTTGTCCTCTTTAGTATATATGCCCCAACTCTCCAAGCTGACCCTGCCGAAAAAGATAAATTTTACACCGACCTGCGCTGCCTTACCCAAAAGGTTCCTGCAGATGATATGATCATTATCCTTGGTGATTTCAACGCCAGAGTAGGAAAGAACTTTGAAGCCCGGAAAGGAATATTAGGCAAGCATGGTGTTGGAAACTGCAACGATAATATTCGCCTTCTGCTAGTATTCTGTGCGGAGCAACAGCTCACCATCACTAATACTATCTTTCAGCAGAAAAATAGTCTGAAGACAACCTGGATGCATCCTAGATCTAAGCATTGGCACCTCATTCTCGCTGTTAGGATGGATGCGACACGGTATGGGTAGTAGAAAATTTATTAGAAAGAAAGAGAAGCCCTCGAGCTGTACTTTCACAGCTCTTTTTATACAGTTTTTTTAGGCACACGTTTTATACACAGATAGGTCAATTCAAATACATAAACCATAATTCTTACAGATGATTGGTGGACTTTCTCAGTTCTATTTTCTCATAACATCTCCGCACATCTGTTCTTGTTTTCCTTTAATGTTTATATTTTTCTCAGTCACTCTGTTCAAAATAAGTCCCTGTTCTCATGAGACTGTGTCTCTGTTCTCAGGGGACAGCTTTCTCTTGATGTTTTTCTCCTTTCTCAGGGTGCATGTTTGTCAGGACCAAAGGCCTCTGTTCTCAGCCAGCTTTTCGTTCCATATCAGGGGTCTCAGTCCAGTCAAGATTCCCCACAATTCCCCCGTCTGTTATTTGAAGCAATTGCTTCAGGGCACCATGCATCCTCCCCACAATAGCCTGTCCTGTAGGAGAATATGAAATAGCCGTAACATGAGCGACCTTCCACAAGGTAAAGAAAACCTGGACAGATCTACAGACACAAGGTAGCTCATTGTTTCTCCGCACCTGAGTGGACATTCAAAATGCAGCAAAAACATGACAGAAGTATTCAGTGACATTATGACCTTTTTGTTTAGCATGTACGTTAATAACCACCACATGGGAAAACACATCAGTGGACACATGGACATATTCCAAATTACCAAATTCATCGACATGAGTGTCATCCGATTGCCAAATCTGTAAGACCTCGAGGGTTAGTACCAAAATAGACAGGAGTACAGGCACTACGACAATCTGGACAAGAGGCAACAACCGAGTGAGCAATAGAATGAATCAGGTTAAATCGACGTCTGAAGGCTTCTGCATGCTATGCTCTGTCCTCAGATCTCACAGGGACCACAAGATCATCAGTTTGGAGGAGGCTTTTTGCCAAGCACAGCGTGTTTTTCCCAAAACTCTAAAAGAGGTGAAGAACTATGAAGCTGCGCTGGATCAAAGCATAGCAAACCTGCTGGAACAGGCCTCTGCAAAAGAGTTCTTCAGAGTTCGAACAGACCTGAAAAATAAGACTTGGAGATGGACAATACAACACCGCCTGATCAAGTCACTGTAACAAATTAACAACATATACAGAATCAGTAGCTTGCAAAGACCGTAAGACCACCTAGGGTTGGTTTTTTTTTTTATACACCACCCGAAGTAATGAGATTATACAGGTACAGCAATGCGAGTTGGATCTCCGCCAATACACTCTACAGACCTCTCTCCAGTCGCAATGACGATTGGAACACTGTGATATGCAAAAATGAAAAATTAGACAATTTGACAATGATCAATTCGTGAAACAAATTTAGAATGCAAAGCCTGCTCTACTTGCTGGATGGTTTGAACTGCTTTGTCAGTTCTCTCGGTCAGTTCCCTCAGTTCCTGAGAATTGTCAGAATGTTTGAGCAAGTCAAATAGAGATGCCAGCTGGGTGTCCGGCAACCCCAAGTACGATCTAATCCAACCCAAAAATTCCAAAAACTACTGTATGTCAGCAAGAGCTTCGACACCAACAGCCAACTGAACCGGTCGAGGAACGACTGCCATCCGTGCAACCTTGAACCCCAAATACTTCCAGGGCCCCCCCACTGCACCTCGTGAAGCGTAACTACTAGGCCAAAGAATTGTAGACTCTTTTTGGTTTCAGCGTCCAACACACACATGGTTGATCCTTAGTGGCCACAGCCAGCAGAAATATCATCTATATAATGATAGCAAAAGACAGTCAGAAAATTGTATTAGAACAGGAAACAATGCTGGTATCACAAACCACCGACAAATTATAGAAGAGTCCCCCACTCCCTGGGGGAAGGGCTTTCTATGGACAACGCTTGCAAGATTCTGCACGACCAACAGACGGAACTGAAAGGGTCCTTTGCACAAGTGACACAATATATGACAACATCAGAAGCACGACTACTACTATAACAATGACAAGGAGCCCTGTCTTAAGGCAAGAAAGGAGTTATATTGATAAATGTCATCCCTTAAACACATTATCTAAACCAAAAAACTCTGCGTTCCGAGTCTCCTCCTGTAACTTCAGGAACAGCCACGCCCGTGAACTAAAAGCAGAAAATTAATAGCAGTTCTATTTTATAAAGTAGCATAACGAATACTGTCAACATCTGTGGCTAATTGATATAAAATTTGAGATGTTTCTTTAGTTTGCCTCGTAACCCAACAGGTTAACCTGTTCAAGGTCGACAATGCATTCGCAGCAGCTACTCTTGGCACAAAGAAAGAGGCAGTTAGTATTTCTCCATGATTCCACAAATTGACAGAACTATCACACTGAGAATTAAGAGTTAAAGCACGCTGGATTGTGAAAAAACAACTTGTCAAATTAATAATACCAATGGGGTATTCTGCAGGAAGCATAGAAGGGGTCAGCAAACCAGGCCATAATGCTCACGTGATAGTTATAATCGCATTAATTTGTCTAAGATCATGCAGCAGTCTGCATTTCACAGATTTTTTCTTTATCATAAAGACAGGGGTAGCCAAAAGATTTTGAGATGGGTTAATGTGATCAGTATCAAGCTGCTTTTTAACAAGCTGTTGCAGGGCCAACAGCTGTTCTGTAGGTAGGAGCCGCTGCCTAATTCACACAGGATAGTTGCAAGCCAATTTAAAGCAATGGTGAGTTGTGTCACACCCTGCAACACAGTGAGCCTAGTTAATATTTCGTAGTGAGCTTTACCCCCCACTGAGATAGAGCATCTCATCCCCATAGGGTTAAAGGTGCCACAGTGACATATGGCTTGACAACAGCAATTTGACTTTCAGGACTAGTAATGAGCACTGTATATTCTAAAAGACAACTCTGAACAATACCTCTCAGCCTCACAACCCCGACTCCTGGCGTGGCCACAGACCAGGAGGCCAGCCAGGATGTCTGTGTAATGATAGTTACATCAGCTTCTGAATGCAGAAACCCGCCTGCTCGGACAACTGACAGCAAGCCCCGAGCACCACAGAGAGCACAGGTCAGCTGTGGACACCGTGCAGAGATCGACTGACAAAAAGACTTGTGGTGCATTAGTAGAACCAAATCATAGCACAATCTGCCTTGTATAATTAGCATCAAGGACTGCAATATGAACAAAAGGGCACTTAACTCATGTTATCGTCGTATAACCCTAAATATCCACTAGTCAGATCACGTGAGCAATATGTTTGATGTAGAACAAGCAGCAGTCACAAGTACTGAAGCTATTTTGCTGAGAACACAGCTGCAATGGGCAGAGCACGTCTTAAGGATGAAGGACCAGGTGTTTTACAATGAATATCGCCACCAGCTGCTGCATGGGAGGGATTTTGATAAGGCCTCCAGCCAGGAGGCCTGAAGACACACTATCTACAATGCTGCAGATGCTTTTGAGAAGGCATGCAGGATGGCCCTGACAGTCTACAGGCCCCCCCCCCCCGTAATAGGCTAATCAAGCAAGGTAGAAAAATTGCCAACTCCTGATTTAAGCCCTGGAAAACACAGAAAAGCTCAAACAACTCTCACTACTGCCACAGCAGATGCAAACGCAGCCATCCGATGGTCTAAGGACCCCCACCCTGGCACAAGCCTGCATCATTGCATTTGATTCAACCCCCACAAACTTCATACAAGGCTGAAATAGAACACCAAATCCCTGTAAGAATCTCTCACTTAACCTCAGTCATACCCAAATGATTAGCCAGGCAGGGCTAGTCTTGAAATAGCTAAAACTTTGCCAGTTTTGAAGAGTTCGTATACCATCCAGAATAAGGACTCGCTATGGTTTAACAGAATCATGTTACATATCTTCTTAAAGTTTCAACACCGAGGGAAAGTATTTTTAAGTCTACACAGCCACACACGTAGCTTCTCTTTTTCACACAGTCCTTTTTCCAATCACACCAGAGGTGGCCACCTCAGACACTTGTCACTCACACACACATTCCAGTAGTCATTGGCTGTGCATTCCTCATCAGTTTCATAATTCAAAGAGAATTTATGGCATAGCTGCCACCAGCAATCTGCAAATCCTGCATAACTCTCCATGCAAAAGACAAATACAACAAGAAAAGACAGGATATTATCTTGGAAGTCTTCAACCTTTCTTATAGAGCAATGATACTTTGTCATAAAGGCAATAGAACTACTTCTGCAGGGGGCATGATGACCCCTTTGTCCCATTGTCTCGTCTGCAAATTTTCTACCTGCACTTTGGTCCCAGGGAAAATAGCCAAATTTCATGTAAGAGACTATGGGAAATTCCTGACAACCTTCTACAATATGCAAAAGGGAGATGATATGTAATTTGCCCAGTAAAATTCATCAGCGCTGCTTGCAGCGCTGAGCTGTTAGCCAGACACCACTCAAAATATTCAGCTCGAACTGGTACTACAATGTGTGCTGGGTCTCTTAACAATAATTCAGCGCAACACAATCGTACTTTAATAATTACTTGAGCTTCTACATTGCTTCAGGGGATTTTTTCGTCAGTTTCCCTTTCTGTTTTCGAAGAAAATGTTTGAAAAGGCTATGTGCAATCCTATTTGATTTGTTGGGGCATTGTCAGTTTTAAGTTGTCTTTCCCTTTTTTCCCTTTTTCCGTCTTTTGCCCCCACCCCCTCGTTACCCGTTTCTCTGGAACACTCATCCCCCTCCCCCCACTGCCGGAGGACGAAGGAGGGGGAGGAGGGGGAGGAGAGGCCAGATTTACCCGGAGAAAATCAACAGAAGGAACTAACAACTTAGTCACGTAGTCTACTAAGAAAAAACAAACCTAGGAGGCAAATAGACACGTTTCAGAGGGATGGGGGGTGGTTGGTGCAACCTGGAGAAAAGACAAACGGCTCCCCCTCACCCGACTGCACCCCCCAAAGCCGCTGCTACCGCCACCAGCTCGCTGCACCCCCCTTCCCCTCCGCCCCAGGGACAGCGCCGTTGCAGTCACGCCACGAGGAAAGGGAGGGTTACTAGGGGAAGACACTTGCTGCGAGGATAGAATCAGTGAGAAAGGGAAAGGGGAACCCCCCGTCACACCGCTTGGAACCATGGCTGTCGGTAGTGCGGGAAACAAACGCTCCTCCCGCCGCCGCCTGGGGAGCCGCCGGCGTGCACACGCGGGCGCACCGCTCCGAGCCAGGGCCGCCACAGTCACAATGATCCTGCCAACCGTCAGCCCCCAGCAGCGCACAGGCCAGGGCCAGGCACGGCACCGTAATCACGCACGGAGCCGCCGCCACCGCCGCCTGCCGCTCCGGCACCCAGGGTCGCAGCCACTACTGCCGACGCGGGCACAGACGGACTCGGCAGCGCCGGGGCTGGACTCGGCGCCACTCTACAGACACCTGGAGCGGGTGGACCCGGCACAGTTGTACAGGCACCCGGAGCCATGACGTATGAACCTGGCGCCGGGAACACAGCTGCAAGCGGGCTGCGCAGCCCCGCAGCACCGCTCAGACGAGAAGCAGGAAGCTTCTCAAGGTGGAAATCAGTCACATCGTTTGTAAGGTCGTCTCCCGGTCCATCAGAAGCATCTCCACGCCGTAGCCGCCGTCCTCGATCGTCTTGGACATGTACTGCCGAATCGCTAGCACTGCGTTCATCTTGGTGGGGCCGCTCGGCTGCCCCGGTTCCACTCCGTGACCTCTGGTCCCTCTTCGACTTCCTTCGGCTCCGCCCGGCACTTCTTTTTTACGATTTTTCTGTACGATAGCATCTAATAGTATTCTAATGTCCTCCCAGACAGCAAAGCAGAACTTTTCAGACGATAAACACATGCCTTTCGTTTGCACTTTATGGTCTGTTCCCATAGTGACTAGAAAAAAGTTCTCAAAAGCTTCACCTGCCTCCCAAGCGCCAGCTGCAGTTGCGTTGAGGAGGCGCAGGAGGGGGAGGCGAGGAGCATGCAGGGATGTTAGCAAAAGGCACTTCACTCACAGACTTAAAATCAGAAAGCAGTCCACGTCATATCCCTGGTCTTTGCATCAAAGCAGGATTTTTTGCAAAGCCAGTTCGTCTAACTTCTTCGCTGTTTGAGCAGGATTGACTTCCACATAGATACAACACTAAATCCCTCTTTGCTAAGAGTCGTCCCCTTTTTGCCCCGGTGGCTCACCTATTCAGGTGTCTGTATCTGACCAGCCTGCAGCTTCTCCCCGCTGCTCTCAAAGCTTCACCGAGGCCCCGTCCTCACGGCAACTGCCTCGCTGCCCAAATCAGCTTCTTTGCTGTTCGAAATCCACTTGGACGCAATACCGCGTCGGGGTCACCAGGTGTTGCTGTTAGGATGGACGCGACACGGTATGGGTAGTAGAAAATTTATTAGAAAGAAAGAGAAGCCCTCGAGCTGTACTTTCACAGCTCTTTTTATACAGTTTTTTTAGGCACACGTTTTATACACAGATAGGTCAATTCAAATACATAAACCATAATTCTTACAGATGATTGGTGGACTTTCTCAGTTCTATTTCCTCATAACATCTCCGCACATCTGTTCTTGTTTTCCTTTAATGTTTATATTTTTCTCAGTCACTCTGTTCAAAATAAGTCCCTGTTCTCATGAGACTGTGTCTCTGTTCTCAGGGGACAGCTTTCTCTTGATGTTTTTCTCCTTTCTCAGGGTGCATGTTTGTCAGGACCAAAGGCCTCTGTTCTCAGCCAGCTTTTCGTTCCATATCAGGGGTCTCAGTCCAGTCAAGATTCCCCACAATTCCCCCGTCTGTTATTTGAAGCAATTGCTTCAGGGCACCATGCATCCTCCCCACAATAGCCTGTCCTGTAGGAGAATATGAAATAGCCGTAACATGAGCGACCTTCCACAAGGTAAAGAAAACCTGGACAGATCTACAGACACAAGGTAGCTCATTGTTTCTCCGCACCTGAGTGGACATTCAAAATGCAGCAAAAACATGACAGAAGTATTCAGTGACATTATGACCTTTTTGTTTAGCATGTACGTTAATAACCACCACATGGGAAAACACATCAGTGGACACATGGACATATTCCAAATTACCAAATTCATCGACATGAGTGTCATCCGATTGCCAAATCTGTAAGACCTCGAGGGTTAGTACCAAAATAGACAGGAGTACAGGCACTACGACAATCTGGACAAGAGGCAACAACCGAGTGAGCAATAGAATGAATCAGGTTAAATCGACGTCTGAAGGCTTCTGCATGCTATGCTCTGTCCTCAGATCTCACAGGGACCACAAGATCATCAGTTTGGAGGAGGCTTTTTGCCAAGCACAGCGTGTTTTTCCCAAAACTCTAAAAGAGGTGAAGAACTATGAAGCTGCGCTGGATCAAAGCATAGCAAACCTGCTGGAACAGGCCTCTGCAAAAGAGTTCTTCAGAGTTCGAACAGACCTGAAAAATAAGACTTGGAGATGGACAATACAACACCGCCTGATCAAGTCACTGTAACAAATTAACAACATATACAGAATCAGTAGCTTGCAAAGACCGTAAGACCACCTAGGGTTGGTTTTTTTTTTTATACACCACCCGAAGTAATGAGATTATACAGGTACAGCAATGCGAGTTGGATCTCCGCCAATACACTCTACAGACCTCTCTCCAGTCGCAATGACGATTGGAACACTGTGATATGCAAAAATGAAAAATTAGACAATTTGACAATGATCAATTCGTGAAACAAATTTAGAATGCAAAGCCTGCTCTACTTGCTGGATGGTTTGAACTGCTTTGTCAGTTCTCTCGGTCAGTTCCCTCAGTTCCTGAGAATTGTCAGAATGTTTGAGCAAGTCAAATAGAGATGCCAGCTGGGTGTCCGGCAACCCCAAGTACGATCTAATCCAACCCAAAAATTCCAAAAACTACTGTATGTCAGCAAGAGCTTCGACACCAACAGCCAACTGAACCGGTCGAGGAACGACTGCCATCCGTGCAACCTTGAACCCCAAATACTTCCAGGGCCCCCCCACTGCACCTCGTGAAGCGTAACTACTAGGCCAAAGAATTGTAGACTCTTTTTGGTTTCAGCGTCCAACACACACATGGTTGATCCTTAGTGGCCACAGCCAGCAGAAATATCATCTATATAATGATAGCAAAAGACAGTCAGAAAATTGTATTAGAACAGGAAACAATGCTGGTATCACAAACCACCGACAAATTATAGAAGAGTCCCCCACTCCCTGGGGGAAGGGCTTTCTATGGACAACGCTTGCAAGATTCTGCACGACCAACAGACGGAACTGAAAGGGTCCTTTGCACAAGTGACACAATATATGACAACATCAGAAGCACGACTACTACTATAACAATGACAAGGAGCCCTGTCTTAAGGCAAGAAAGGAGTTATATTGATAAATGTCATCCCTTAAACACATTATCTAAACCAAAAAACTCTGCGTTCCGAGTCTCCTCCTGTAACTTCAGGAACAGCCACGCCCGTGAACTAAAAGCAGAAAATTAATAGCAGTTCTATTTTATAAAGTAGCATAACGAATACTGTCAACATCTGTGGCTAATTGATATAAAATTTGAGATGTTTCTTTAGTTTGCCTCGTAACCCAACAGGTTAACCTGTTCAAGGTCGACAATGCATTCGCAGCAGCTACTCTTGGCACAAAGAAAGAGGCAGTTAGTATTTCTCCATGATTCCACAAATTGACAGAACTATCACACTGAGAATTAAGAGTTAAAGCACGCTGGATTGTGAAAAAACAACTTGTCAAATTAATAATACCAATGGGGTATTCTGCAGGAAGCATAGAAGGGGTCAGCAAACCAGGCCATAATGCTCACGTGATAGTTATAATCGCATTAATTTGTCTAAGATCATGCAGCAGTCTGCATTTCACAGATTTTTTCTTTATCATAAAGACAGGGGTAGCCAAAAGATTTTGAGATGGGTTAATGTGATCAGTATCAAGCTGCTTTTTAACAAGCTGTTGCAGGGCCAACAGCTGTTCTGTAGGTAGGAGCCGCTGCCTAATTCACACAGGATAGTTGCAAGCCAATTTAAAGCAATGGTGAGTTGTGTCACACCCTGCAACACAGTGAGCCTAGTTAATATTTCGTAGTGAGCTTTACCCCCCACTGAGATAGAGCATCTCATCCCCATAGGGTTAAAGGTGCCACAGTGACATATGGCTTGACAACAGCAATTTGACTTTCAGGACTAGTAATGAGCACTGTATATTCTAAAAGACAACTCTGAACAATACCTCTCAGCCTCACAACCCCGACTCCTGGCGTGGCCACAGACCAGGAGGCCAGCCAGGATGTCTGTGTAATGATAGTTACATCAGCTTCTGAATGCAGAAACCCGCCTGCTCGGACAACTGACAGCAAGCCCCGAGCACCACAGAGAGCACAGGTCAGCTGTGGACACCGTGCAGAGATCGACTGACAAAAAGACTTGTGGTGCATTAGTAGAACCAAATCATAGCACAATCTGCCTTGTATAATTAGCATCAAGGACTGCAATATGAACAAAAGGGCACTTAACTCATGTTATCGTCGTATAACCCTAAATATCCACTAGTCAGATCACGTGAGCAATATGTTTGATGTAGAACAAGCAGCAGTCACAAGTACTGAAGCTATTTTGCTGAGAACACAGCTGCAATGGGCAGAGCACGTCTTAAGGATGAAGGACCAGGTGTTTTACAATGAATATCGCCACCAGCTGCTGCATGGGAGGGATTTTGATAAGGCCTCCAGCCAGGAGGCCTGAAGACACACTATCTACAATGCTGCAGATGCTTTTGAGAAGGCATGCAGGATGGCCCTGACAGTCCACCGGCCCCCCCCCCCCGTAATAGGCTAATCAAGCAAGGTAGAAAAATTGCCAACTCCTGATTTAAGCCCTGGAAAACACAGAAAAGCTCAAACAACTCTCACTACTGCCACAGCAGATGCAAACGCAGCCATCCGATGGTCTAAGGACCCCCACCCTGGCACAAGCCTGCATCATTGCATTTGATTCAACCCCCACAAACTTCATACAAGGCTGAAATAGAACACCAAATCCCTGTAAGAATCTCTCACTTAACCTCAGTCATACCCAAATGATTAGCCAGGCAGGGCTAGTCTTGAAATAGCTAAAACTTTGCCAGTTTTGAAGAGTTCGTATACCATCCAGAATAAGGACTCGCTATGGTTTAACAGAATCATGTTACATATCTTCTTAAAGTTTCAACACCGAGGGAAAGTATTTTTAAGTCTACACAGCCACACACGTAGCTTCTCTTTTTCACACAGTCCTTTTTCCAATCACACCAGAGGTGGCCACCTCAGACACTTGTCACTCACACACACATTCCAGTAGTCATTGGCTGTGCATTCCTCATCAGTTTCATAATTCAAAGAGAATTTATGGCATAGCTGCCACCAGCAATCTGCAAATCCTGCATAACTCTCCATGCAAAAGACAAATACAACAAGAAAAGACAGGATATTATCTTGGAAGTCTTCAACCTTTCTTATAGAGCAATGATACTTTGTCATAAAGGCAATAGAACTACTTCTGCAGGGGGCATGATGACCCCTTTGTCCCATTGTCTCGTCTGCAAATTTTCTACCTGCACTTTGGTCCCAGGGAAAATAGCCAAATTTCATGTAAGAGACTATGGGAAATTCCTGACAACCTTCTACAATATGCAAAAGGGAGATGATATGTAATTTGCCCAGTAAAATTCATCAGCGCTGCTTGCAGCGCTGAGCTGTTAGCCAGACACCACTCAAAATATTCAGCTCGAACTGGTACTACAATGTGTGCTGGGTCTCTTAACAATAATTCAGCGCAACACAATCGTACTTTAATAATTACTTGAGCTTCTACATTGCTTCAGGGGATTTTTTCGTCAGTTTCCCTTTCTGTTTTCGAAGAAAATGTTTGAAAAGGCTATGTGCAATCCTATTTGATTTGTTGGGGCATTGTCAGTTTTAAGTTGTCTTTCCCTTTTTTCCCTTTTTCCGTCTTTTGCCCCCACCCCCTCGTTACCCGTTTCTCTGGAACACTCATCCCCCTCCCCCCACTGCCGGAGGACGAAGGAGGGGGAGGAGGGGGAGGAGAGGCCAGATTTACCCGGAGAAAATCAACAGAAGGAACTAACAACTTAGTCACGTAGTCTACTAAGAAAAAACAAACCTAGGAGGCAAATAGACACGTTTCAGAGGGATGGGGGGTGGTTGGTGCAACCTGGAGAAAAGACAAACGGCTCCCCCTCACCCGACTGCACCCCCCAAAGCCGCTGCTACCGCCACCAGCTCGCTGCACCCCCCTTCCCCTCCGCCCCAGGGACAGCGCCGTTGCAGTCACGCCACGAGGAAAGGGAGGGTTACTAGGGGAAGACACTTGCTGCGAGGATAGAATCAGTGAGAAAGGGAAAGGGGAACCCCCCGTCACACCGCTTGGAACCATGGCTGTCGGTAGTGCGGGAAACAAACGCTCCTCCCGCCGCCGCCTGGGGAGCCGCCGGCGTGCACACGCGGGCGCACCGCTCCGAGCCAGGGCCGCCACAGTCACAATGATCCTGCCAACCGTCAGCCCCCAGCAGCGCACAGGCCAGGGCCAGGCACGGCACCGTAATCACGCACGGAGCCGCCGCCACCGCCGCCTGCCGCTCCGGCACCCAGGGTCGCAGCCACTACTGCCGACGCGGGCACAGACGGACTCGGCAGCGCCGGGGCTGGACTCGGCGCCACTCTACAGACACCTGGAGCGGGTGGACCCGGCACAGTTGTACAGGCACCCGGAGCCATGACGTATGAACCTGGCGCCGGGAACACAGCTGCAAGCGGGCTGCGCAGCCCCGCAGCACCGCTCAGACGAGAAGCAGGAAGCTTCTCAAGGTGGAAATCAGTCACATCGTTTGTAAGGTCGTCTCCCGGTCCATCAGAAGCATCTCCACGCCGTAGCCGCCGTCCTCGATCGTCTTGGACATGTACTGCCGAATCGCTAGCACTGCGTTCATCTTGGTGGGGCCGCTCGGCTGCCCCGGTTCCACTCCGTGACCTCTGGTCCCTCTTCGACTTCCTTCGGCTCCGCCCGGCACTTCTTTTTTACGATTTTTCTGTACGATAGCATCTAATAGTATTCTAATGTCCTCCCAGACAGCAAAGCAGAACTTTTCAGACGATAAACACATGCCTTTCGTTTGCACTTTATGGTCTGTTCCCATAGTGACTAGAAAAAAGTTCTCAAAAGCTTCACCTGCCTCCCAAGCGCCAGCTGCAGTTGCGTTGAGGAGGCGCAGGAGGGGGAGGCGAGGAGCATGCAGGGATGTTAGCAAAAGGCACTTCACTCACAGACTTAAAATCAGAAAGCAGTCCACGTCATATCCCTGGTCTTTGCATCAAAGCAGGATTTTTTGCAAAGCCAGTTCGTCTAACTTCTTCGCTGTTTGAGCAGGATTGACTTCCACATAGATACAACACTAAATCCCTCTTTGCTAAGAGTCGTCCCCTTTTTGCCCCGGTGGCTCACCTATTCAGGTGTCTGTATCTGACCAGCCTGCAGCTTCTCCCCGCTGCTCTCAAAGCTTCACCGAGGCCCCGTCCTCACGGCAACTGCCTCGCTGCCCAAATCAGCTTCTTTGCTGTTCGAAATCCACTTGGACGCAATACCGCGTCGGGGTCACCAGGTGTTGCTGTTAGGATGGACGCGACACGGTATGGGTAGTAGAAAATTTATTAGAAAGAAAGAGAAGCCCTCGAGCTGTACTTTCACAGCTCTTTTTATACAGTTTTTTTAGGCACACGTTTTATACACAGATAGGTCAATTCAAATACATAAACCATAATTCTTACAGATGATTGGTGGACTTTCTCAGTTCTATTTCCTCATAACATCTCCGCACATCTGTTCTTGTTTTCCTTTAATGTTTATATTTTTCTCAGTCACTCTGTTCAAAATAAGTCCCTGTTCTCATGAGACTGTGTCTCTGTTCTCATGGGACAGCTTTCTCTTGATGTTTTTCTCCTTTCTCAGGGTGCATGTTTGTCAGGACCAAAGGCCTCCGTTCTCAGCCAGCTTTTCGTTCCATATCAGGGGTCTCAGTCCAGTCAAGATTCCCCACACCTCATCGATTATGTCTTGGTGCGACAGAGGGATGTCCGCGATGTCCACCATACTCATGTGATGCCTCGTGCAGAATGCCAAACAGACCTCCGACTTGTGTGCTGTAAACTTAACTTCAATCTGAAATTCAAACCTAAAAGGGGCAGTATCTGAAGGAGGAGACTCCAAGTTAACAATCTCCAATCAGCCACAGTGAGAGGCAGATTCCAGGCAAATCTTCAAACTAGGCTCGAAAACCATTCCATAGATTTTATAGATGCCTCTCCTGAAACACTTTGGCACCTTATTAAAAACAGCATCCTGCAGTCCTCTGAAGAGTCCTTAGGGTTCTCCTTCAAGAAGAACAAGGACTGGTTTGATGAAAACAATCAAGAGATCCAGGAATGGTTGAGGGAGAAGAGAACTGCTCACCAAGCACACCTTGCACTGCCATCCTGTCACGTAAGAAAAGCAGCCTTTCATCTTGTATGCAGCAAGCTCCAACAGAAACTCTGTGACATCCAGAACAAGTGGTGGATCAATCTAGCTGAAAAAACTCAATTATGCGCAGATACGGGTGATCACAGAGGATTCTATGAGGCCTTAAAAACAGCATACGGGCCTACATACCAGGTACAAAGCCCACTACTCAGCGCTGATGGTCAAATGCTTCTAATAGATAAAACCTCCATTCTGAATCGATGGTCTGAACACTTTCAGACTCTTTTCAGTACCAACCGTGTACTCCAAGACTCAGCTATTCAGTCCATCACACAGCATCGGGTGAAGTATGAATTGGATATTGCCTCCACTTTGAGAGAAACCCTTAAGGCCATACAGCAGGTGAAAATTGGCAAGGCAGCTGGGGTTGATGGAATTCCACCTGAAGTCTGGAAACATGGGGGCCTTGCACTCCATGCTAAATTTCACGAGTTTGTGGTGCGCTGTTGGGAACTAGGCAAACTACCATCAGACCTTCGTGATGCAGTTATCATCACCTTGTATAAGAAGAAAGGTACTAAATCAGACTGCTCAAATTACCGTGGTATTACTCTGCTCTCCATTGCTGGCAAAATCCTGGCAAGAATACTTTTGAATGGAGTAATACCCGCTATAGCAGAAGGAATTCTACCTGAAAGCCAATGTGGTTTCAGAGCCAACAGGAGTACCACAGACATGGTATTTGTTCTCAGACAACTGCAAGAGAAGCATAGGGAACAGAACAAAGGTCACTATGTAATCTTTGTTGACCTCACCAAGGCTTTCGATACTGTGAGCAGAAAAGTTCTATGGCAGATTTTGGAAGGTTTAGGTTGTCCCCCCAAGTTCTTGCACCAACCCTATTCACAATCTTTTTCAGCATGATGCTCCAAAGGGCCATGGCAGACCTTGATGATCAGGATGGTATCTACATTCGATATCATACTGATGGAAGCCTATTCAACCTAAGGTGACTGAAGGCCCATACTAAGACCTTAAACCATCTTGTCTGGGAGCTGCTTTGTGCTGATGATGCCGCCCTTGTCGCCCACACAGAAGCAGCTCTGCAGCGTTTAACATCCTGCTTTGCAGATGCTGCTGAGCTCTTTGGGCTGGAAGTCAACTTAAAGAAGACAGAAGTTCTCTATCAACCTGCACCTCAGGAAGTCTTCCATCATCCCCATATCACCATTGGCGAATCAGAGCTCAAATCAGTTCAGCAGTTTAATTACCTAGGCAGCCTCATCTCCTCGGATGGTAAGATTGATGGAGAGACAGACAACAGGTTAAGTAATAAGTAATGGCCCATCTTCGCGAACGAAGATTTGGGGAAAGGTCTTTTACCTTTCCAGCCTGCGCAATGGATTTTTTAGGTGAGACACAGCCTGCGCTGAACTGAGCCCACCCTTTAATCCTAAGGTTCATCTGCCGGGGCCAAGCAAGCTTGGACAATGGCAGTGAGGTCCTCAGGACGTAGGTTTGTTTAGAGTGTCCTTCTCATAGATGGATGGCCACACAGGGCTAATGACCTCCATCAGGCCAGGAGACCGGGATTCGAACCCGTGGTCGCAGCAGTGAAAGTCCTGCACGCTAACCACTAGGCCACCAGGGGTCTCGGCAACAGGTTAGCAAAGGCATATAGCGCCTTCAGAAAGCTTCATAAAAGAGTTTGGGGAAATAAACACTTGAAGAAAAGTACAAAGATCAGTGTTTACAGAGCCATTGTGCTATCTACTCTTTTATATGGATCTGAATCATGGGTCATCTACCGCCACCACCTGCGACTCCTAGAACACTTCCATCAACGCTGTCTCTACAATTCTAAACATCCACTGGTCAGATTATGTGACTAACACGTCTGTTCTAGAACAAGCAGCAATCACAAGTGTTGAGGCCATGTTGCTGGGAACACAGCTGTTGGCAGCACACATCTCAAGGATGAAGGACTACCACCTCCCTAAGATCCTGCTTTATGGTGAACTTGCCACCGGCTGCCGCAAGAGAGGAGCCCCGAAGAAAAGATACAAGGACTCCCTGAAACAACATCTCAGCCTTGTCCATATTGATCACCATAACTGGTCTACTCTGGCCTCCAATCGGAAGGTCTGGAGACACACTATCTTTAACGCTGCTGCTGCTTTTGAGAAAGCATGCAGGATCACTCTTGAGGAGAAAAGACAACGCAGAAAGAATCGTGTTTTGCAGAATATACCACCTAAGGAGTCCTGCTGTGCCTTTTGCAATCGGACGTGTCTATCTCGTATTGGCCTCTTTAGCCACCAGCGTGCTTGTGACAAACATGGGTAGAGCCCTCCCCAAATCTTCGTTCTTGAAGCCTAGTCATGATGATAATGAGTTTGGTTACTTTCCCTAAATTTTATGCAAATCTTCACCACTGTCATGGTGACTGTCCAGACTTTTATTAGCTCAGTAAAAGACAGCACATCTCCCTCAAAACCTTGACACAACAGGAAGGGCTGGTGAATAAAAACAAGCAGAGATTCTTATCTGTGCTGTTACAGCTGCTGCCTGTGTGTGTTGTTGCTGGGGTTCATTCTTTCATCATTATTGAACCAAAACTGGTAAAACAAAACAAAAATTACAGAGGTATTCCCCTCCCCCTATGCCAAGTTGTGTGTGTGTGTCTGAAAACTTCTTTTCTCTCACATTAGAACAAATTGTAACAAACCTTTTAAATTGACCTTTTTGAAATTCCTGTGTTTTTCAAACCACCACATGCACATATGCAGCATTATTAAGAAAATGTAAGCAAGACAATATGAACATTGCTTTGCAGAGTCAGGTCCGTTCCCTGAAAAAAAATCAGTGTATAGCTGTGCACTTAACTGGCATGTCCAGTTACTGAGACTGAACTACATGCATTTGGATGGAGTTTCTTGATGGTTGGTTGCGGGGTTTTTTGTCTTTCAACATGCAGACCTAATCTCTAATCAGATTTATATTTGGCCTCAAGATCCAAGATTTTTGTAATCAACTTAATTAAGTGGTTTTGTCAACATCCACAGTTCTGCAGAGTTATGGTCTGCATCAGTTTTCCATTCCTTTTTCCATGCAGTATTTCTGAAAAAGGCTTTGATTTTGACTTTGAAATGAACCTCCTAATGAATGCAATGTTCAGAGAGTGCTGTTCAGTAGCCACTTCAGTACACAATATAAAAGATGATAAAACAAATTGAGGGTTAGCCCCTTATTGAAGATAAATATGGTTAGTCCTTAACCAGTAGAAAAATAAGAAGAAATCAGAAACCTTCCACAACTGACAACTGAAAAACACATCCCAAAATATTAATCTTTAATTGACACATTGTCGAAGGGTTTTCTTTAAAGGGATTATCCTGGGAATGCTACCAATAGCATTAAACAATACTTATTTCTGTTGCATCTGGTTTAGCCCTTTATATACTTATTATACCTGAAAAATTATTTTCTAAGAAATCTTATAACAGCATTTCTACATTATCAATCCATTTTGTTCTCCTCTTTCCTGGATATATTAGCCAGGAAAAGGAATTCCCAGTTTGTAACAAACAGATTAATTCACACATTTTACTTTCTCCACATAGAAAAATACAGTTTCTGGATCATTGAGGCATACAGATTATGAATGTCACAATTAAGAGTAAAAGTACATTCTCCAGAGAACAGCAAGATAAAAAGTGTATTTTTGATTTTTCTTATGGATTTTCGAGCGTATTTCTGTTAGGGTTTTTTGTAATTATTTTATTTTTACAAGACTGTACTTGCCATTTAGCAATTTACACATAATGTGACTGGTCTTCCCTCCTGTGCGAGTTCGCAGTCATGTTTTCAGGCTATAACACTCAACACTGTTTTCTGGTATACATATTCCCATAGTTTCATCAAAAGTAGATACAATGCACAATACCTGTCTCTGGGAAATGTTTCAAACAGACAAACTTTTATCTTAAACCAGAAGTGGAGAGGTTACAGTAGGTATAGCCACCTAAGTATGAACTTTAGGTCACAATTTCTAAATACTCATCTACTGTAAATAAACATTAAAAATACTCTTAGCAATAGGATTTTATTTATATGTGCATGTATGTCCACCTTATCCCATGTTTATGATTGACAACTATTTGGGAATTCAAAGGTGCAGCCCTCAGTAATTGCATTATTTAAAAAAAGAAAAGGAAGCACATCTATTGAGAAAATAAATTATCAAATATCAATTTCCAATTTTAAATTTAATTTCAATAGGAAAATATTAAAAATGTGCACATCTAAATTTTTCCGTGTTCTGTATATACATGTGTGTACGTATACATAGAAATAGTAATGCACCACACATATTCACAAAATTTAAGTGAAATATTTCTGTCCAGTATTTTCCCACATGTAAATGACATGATATCTTTAAAAATTTAAATAATAATATCATTAAAAATAATAAAATTTATTGTGTCAACTTTCTGTAGTTTTATTCTTTCTTCATCTTTATTATGTCCACTGAGAACTAACGGGACAGGTCCTTCTTGCACTTCCATGACTGTTATGCCAACTGAATGTTGCTGACATCATATCAAGGACACATCTGTTTTACAGCAGCACAAATGACAAGAGAATCAAGCCCAAGCATCCCCATGTAAATTAAAAACTGGTTGTATCTGCTCATCTGGACCATCATCTAAAATCCATCAAATGAAAAACATGTAGCTCACCACAAAGTTTTTAACACTGAACCAAGCTCCCCCACCCCTTTAATAAAGTAGTTGAGAAAATACCCTAAAAATATGGACAAAACTTAAACATTGCATACATTACATACAGTATAATATATCATGGGTTAGCATTTGACCTAAACTGTTTTTCTGACTAGTCAGAAGACACCTGATAAATTACTGGTAGAGAAAAAAGCCCCAGTATTTTAGAAATAAGCATGTATTTCTCATATCAATGAAAACTTGTGTGTATTATATGGTATATACACACAGTACACACATAAAAACAAACTTATCTTTTCTAGTTTTAAATAGCAATCTCTAAGTGGAGAAAATTGTGTTGTACAAATTTAATAAGTGACTAAATTTCATGTTAAGCTTTCAAATCAATTTAGGGAGCAAACAAAAGTCAGTGCATCTTTTGACTTTGAAGTCTGACATTCATTCATACATTTTAAAAAAGCCCTCTTCAACATTAAAAGCAATTTATGGCAAGAAAGTACCTTGATGCAAGAAACATGATGCTTGGCTTACCTTTTAAAGTGTTCTTTTTAAAGAAATCTATTATATAAAGAAATGCATGTTTGTCAAAAGTCTGTTCAAATTATATCAAAACAACTTTAAAACTTGCTCACTGAGGATAATTGAATTTGATTTCCTGCTTTTAAACATTTAGTTAACAGTTCAGAATATTGCCTCTTGCAGTTTCAATAAAGATGTGATATAAAGACCCATAAAAGAGTAAACGTCTCCATTTCAATTTGTTATGACAACAAAACTTCTAGAATCAGCAGTCTTGAACAAGTTCAGTGTACAGCTAATCCCTTGCAATAGATCTATGCCCTTAATGCAATCTGTAATAAACAATGCTCCCCATAAGTCATTATTCACAAAATCTGAAATTCATGCGACATGATGAAAAAGTCTCCTGCAGAACAGGTTAACAGTTAATTGAACATAGATAGTCAATACATGTATCATGGCCAGAAAACAAACAACTGGCTACTTCTTGTTATCTGTGCATGTCAAATTTTACATTTAGAATTCTCAAGGGGTTTTTGACTTTTTTTTCCTGGGGGACTCACCTGCCATCATTGGTTGGCTTCATAATATAGTTAAGTGGAAGATAGTATCTCACTGTAATTACATGGAATTAATATGAAAAAGTAAACCTTACATTGGATAATATTGCAGAACACCGGAGTAAGCTCCGTAAAGGAATACTGTATCTTCCAGTGCATACATGTGTGTGTGTGTATAAACAAACAAGAAAAACCCAACAACAGAAAAAAACCCAACAAACCCCAACCAGCCAACCAACCAACTAACCAAAAAACCCCAAAAGGAAGAACTTTATACAAGCAGTTATAGTAATTTTGTTTCAATTAAAGATGCAACTTTCTCTCACTTCAGGCAAGAATAAATTGGTAACAGCAATTAAATACCTTAAATAAATAAGACAGCAGATAACCTATATTGTACCTATCACAAAAAAGAGGTGTGACCTGGTACACTGCTAATTCTTCCATCACTGATAATTAGAAAAGGATTGCATTCAGTTACTGTTAATATCTTTAAAGTTATCTATGGCCAATAATGTACAAGGAGGTAATTTGTAACTCAAGTTTGTTTGTTGCTTTTTTCTTCAACTAGCTATAAACTGAGTTCTAAATTTTACATTGAAATATGACTCAAATTTAAAACAAGCCCTCTCAGAGGAACGTTTTCTAATTTTGTGCAACTTTGATGCAGAGCCCAACAGTCCTATGAAGAGAGACAGTGCATCTTTAAGCTGATTGGCACTGAAATCCCATTTTCTTTAGCTGCATTCTATTATATTGGCCAAGTTATCTCGTAACTCTGATAGTTCAAATATTTTTCCATCAAGAATTTCTAAAAGTGTCTTCAAGTTATTGCGAAAAACTTCTTGCTCATTCTGACTTTTCTCCAGACGTTGCTCTAGATCAGACAGCTGGCCTTCCAGGTCTTTGTTTCGAATTTCTACTTCCTTTAGAGAAAATATATAACAAGTTAATGTGTTGCTTGCAAACAGAAAACAGTATTCATGTGTTATTTTTGTCAACTGGTTTTTGAAAAAATTTGTGACTGTGACCCTTTACAGTTTTACTAAGACAAAACCAGGATCCAAATTGTTATTAGGATTGTATATGTACTATCATTTTCTTCATTTTTTTCAGTAATTCGTCTGAAGGATGGAAACTTTTGGACAGGGATAAAATTTAGTCAGTGAAAAATGGATGTGATGATATTCAAGTAAGTTATCACTTCTATCATTCAGAAATATGCCACCTACTAAAATAAGCTTCTCAAAGGTTTACCTGAGTTCAAGTATTCCCTTATTTAGACTACATGAATTGCTCAAGTACGCAGTCCTCATTAAATGGTCTCATATAGAAGCTCGAAGAATACTGCTTTATAGATGCAGGAGTACTATCTTACTCCTGATGCCTTAAGCCCCTAATGGTTTTCTTTTTTTTCTACCTTATAAGTTTTATAGGTAATAGAAGTAGATTTTAGAAACAGCCCTTTCTCCCTTTTCCCCGTAGCACCCCTTAGTTTATACATTCCTTTCTCCCTCTTACCCCATTCCATACTCCCCATATCAGCCCTATCCCTGTATCCAGTAGAAAATGTTTTGTCTCTTGTCAAGGCAAGCCTGTCTTGTTTGGGGAACGCTTGTATCTTGGCCTAAACCGCAGGACAGAGTCAAAGAACTGGGTGACTCTGCTCTCTGTACCCCAAAGATGATGAAGGTTGATGAAGAGAGGGTCCCAACAAGCACCCCAGACCCAATTCCGGGAGGTGGGCCAGGGGGTGGACCAGAGCAAAAGTCACAGGGTGGACACACTTGGGATTGGTCAGATATTGTTATATATTGTAACATCTCGGACACAGCGGGTGCGCGTCGTATATCATCAATTGCCTTGGCACTAATAAACCCTTTCCTTATCTCACCCTAATTAACTGCTCCTGGATTTTTTCTAAGCACCAGCTGAGCAGGCATCAGTTTGGTGGCCCTCACGGGGAGACCTGGACTGGAACTTCTTCAGATTGGAAACTTTCATCGTGCAGGAATTCCTCATCAAGCCGGCTTTTATCTGAGACAATTCCCGCCCTGGTCTGAGAAGCCCAGCTCCACAGAACCCACGGAAACAAGCACGGAGCATACAGGTGAGATAAGAAAAGGTAAAATAAGGGAAAAGGTACCTGGTTTAGTTAGCAGCTGTGGGAAGTTAGCAGCTGCAGGAAAGTTTTGTGTTCCCGGGAGGTGGGGAACACGGGTTCCTGGAAAGTTAAATTTAAGACTTGGGCCCATACAGCCTCAGAGAGTCGCTTTCCAGGAGGCGGACAGGGTGGTCCGCCCACCCGGGTCAGAGCGGGGTTCAGTCTAGGACTGGTTTGTTTGGAAGGGATGCCTTCCTGTGTGCTCTGACGCCATGGGAGAGCCGGTGTAGGCTCTGGGAGTCGGTGAGACTCGGAATAATAGCTGAGAGGCTACTGAAACAACGTTGTGGCCCCAAGGTAGCAAGTTCGAATCCCGGTGTGTGTTCGTGGATCATTTGTGTTTTACAATCATGGGTTGTGTGTATTCAAAGTTTGAGATCCCTAAAGAATCCCCCTTGGGTTTAGTTTTGAAGCATTGGAAAGTTTTACCTGGCCCAAATACAATCTTAAAAAAGGAAGAACTTTGTAAATTGTCTGTAAGTGCATGGTCCTAATTTGGACAGACGAGAGGGATAGCGTGGCCAGAATGTGGTCCGTTTGAATTGGATACAGTGTTGAAATTAATTTCACTCCTCAATATAGAACAGAAATGGGAGGAGATCAGATATGCGGAACTATTTTTGTTTCTGCTAACATCCCCTGGATTGAGAGAAAGCAGCCCGGAGGGGGTTGGAGCTGCAGGGATAGCGGCACCTGGACCGGCTCCTGCTGAACGGGCAGGAGCGGGGCAGGCACGGCCGTTGGAGGACTCCCGGGTGTGGGCCTGCCTGCACCGGGAGGGATCAGACAAATTAAGGCCCCCGGAGGAGGTGGCTCGGGGCCGGCGGGAGTGAGTCCTGCTGGTGTGGCTGTAAAAACAGAGGGTGTTAGTTTGACTGAAGTAGACACCGCGGTGCAGAGAAGATCGGCTTTTGTTGAAACTGCTTCTAGCGCAGCAGAGCAGAGCGAGAGTTATGTAGGCGCTGCGGGGTTAAGCTCAAAGGTAACATCTAATTTGGTTAAAACAGGAGTGACACCAGGAGAAACTCCTGGCCCCAGTGGGGCAGTTGAAGCGGGGTCTCCCCCGCCGGTTCCAACGAGCGTGC
This sequence comes from Neopelma chrysocephalum, assembly GCF_003984885.1. Lineage (NCBI taxonomy): Eukaryota > Metazoa > Chordata > Aves > Passeriformes > Pipridae > Neopelma > Neopelma chrysocephalum. Next base: position 289,930 of record NW_020925453.1, on the reverse strand, counting down.
AAGGAGCAGCCTGTGGCTTTGCAGCTGCTGCTGGCAGCCTTGCCGGAGTAGATAGGGTTACCATGGTAACTGCAGAGGTGAGCGCGGGAAGAGCAGATAGCTGTGTCGGTAATGGGATAAGAGCTGTGAAGGCTGAGTGTAGGGGCGTGTCTGAAGTACGAGGGGACGGCAATTAGACCCCCCTGCGTCACCTAGCGGACCGCGGGACCCCGGGAGCCGCTCCCCACCGACCCCCGGCCGTCTGTAAGGACTGTGCCGACACTCCACATCGAGGAAAAACCCCTGAGAGCCGCCACAGACCCAGAGGGAACCTGCTGTCGCCTTTCGCCACTTTTTCGCCGCTTTTTGCCGGATCGCCGCGCCACCGCCGCGCCAAGCCCCGTGCCCGCCGCCGCGCCGAGCCCCGAGCTGAGAGCAGCCCCGCGCCACCATCGGGGCCACCCCTGCACCCCGTGCCGCATCGAGGGACGCCTCGCCACACACCAGACCCCCACGGAGACGTCGGGAGAGAAAAAACGCAGAAAAACAGCTGCCGGACAAAGTGAAACTAACACTGTAGTCGAACAAAGAAACACGTGCACACACCGCCGGATTAAGGTAACAGAGGAGCCCTGTCTCCATGGAAACCTCGCAACACATTGAAACACTTTTACCACACAGCTGCTAGCCGTAACGTTACAAATATACACATAAGAAAACTGGGACACATTCTGAGCCACAGCACACGAGCAAATGAAACAAGTAACCCACACACCCCTCTCCTCGCTACACTGCTAGCAACAGCACAGCCCATAGGCATGCAGCAGGGGGGGGAAACAGCAGTTTGTGAACTGAAGTTAGGATCGGGACCCGAGAACCAAGGGGACGCGAGCAGCTGGGAAGGAACGGGGCCTCCAATGTAAGATCCCAGCCCATGGGACCATTGCAGAAAACCCCGTTACAGCGATGGGGGTGTTAACCCAGTATACTTACCCCCCCTCACTGCGGATGACCGGCAGCCATGTGTATTGGAGTGGGGGCAGCCATCTTGCCCGCCACATGGACCGGACACCGATCCTTCTCTTCCGCCCCCAACCCCGCCCCGCCCCGCCCACAGACACAAGAGGGGAGGTAGCCCCGCCCCCTCACTGCCTCCACCACCCACCACCACCCCCCCACAAGGAACCGGGTTTGCTGGGACCACAGGGGGGGAGGAATGGGGGAATGAGGAGGAGGGAACCGGGAAGGTTTCACCGGGAGGGAGCGAGGAGGCAAACGGGGGAAAATCAGATAACAACATGTGGAAACAATGTAGGGAAAAGGCAATCGGGCGAGTAGCCTAAAGGATATTCAGGCGTGCTCAGATGGGTTTAGCCAACGTCAGCCCCCTCAATTCCAGCCTCTACCATATGAGGCTACAAAGAATTTGAGGCAGTCGGTAAGAGATGCTGGCGTATCCTTAACCAATCCTTTCAAGTATCTGGACACATTGAGTTCCTTCTATTTTTTCACCCCACATAACACAGAACATGCAGACTGGTTATCTGACTTTCGGGAGAATTGTGCCAAACATACTGCTGACACCCAAGCAGGCATAACAACAAACCAATTAACCGGAGAGGGAAGATACAACACAGCAGGTGCCCAATCAAATTACCCCTGAGAAATATACAAAGTAATAGCCAAACAGATGCTGAAAGCCATGAGAAAGCTTCTCACTACAGACCAAAACAGCAATCTGCCCAGCACAAAAGTGTTACAAAGTTGTGCTAAACCTAATCCACAATACTTAAATTGGCTGCAGTCTGCTTTAAACAAGCAAATTGAATACAATGAAGCCAGAGAGATGCTGTGTAAGCAATTGGCTTTTGAAAGGGCGAACACAAGCTGTGAGAAAACTTTGCAGACCTTTCCTGGAAGGGAAGACCACAGCATTGCCAAGCTAGTCCAACCCTACCAAAGATTTGGCTCTGAGGAGCACCGGTCTGTCTCTCTAGCTGCGGCCCTAAATGCCCAGCTAGGAGTACAAGAAGAGACCAGACTTAGGGCAAGTTGTGTCAGATGTGGTAACACTGACCACTTTCAAAGGGATTGCCCCTGGAGACCCCTAGCAGCAACATCCCACAAATACCCTAACAGCAGGGAATGGGCTGAGTTGTACCAAGGGTGCTGTGGGCAAGGCATACACCTTGCCACAAGCATCGCACTGCTTGTTGCCGTGCTGCTTGCCACCCTCTGTGCCACCAGCTTTCATGTGCAAGGGAGGAAGCAGCTTGAAGCAAGCCCCAACGAGGCAACAAACAGCCCAGACAATAACCCTATATTCTGCACCCCCAAGAAAGGTGACAGGTGGAGAATGCTGCAACAGTCAAAAGCAGTAAGTGCAGTCATAAAGCTTACAGGAGCATCGCAGCATGGACTGCCTTCACCCAATATGCTCCCAGCAAGTTGGCCGCTAGTGGTAACTGATTCAAAGAATTGTTTCTTTACCACCTTCCTACACCCTGAGGATGTGCCAAGGCTTGCCTTTCCCATCATGGCCTTGAACAGTGCACGGCCCATGCAAGGCTATTGCTGGGTTGTCCTTCCTCAGGGGATGCAAAATAGCCCGACGAGGTATCAAACAACCACGATACATCATTATACAGATGACATACCAATAAGCACGGCCACAGGAAATGAACTGCCATTTACTCTTACTGCTCTAATCAAAACTGTCCAAGATGTAGGATTGCAGGTTGCAGCAGAGAAGATCCTGCAATCACAACCCTGGACTTACCTTGGACAGGAATTCGTACAGCAAAAAGATTCTCCACAGCTGCTGCAGCTCGAGGTAAAAAATATTTTATATTTACACGAATTGCAGGAGCCTCAGGGGGATGTCAAATGGTTAAGGCCCATTTCAGGCATAACCTCAGAGGAGCTACACCCTCTGCTTGAGCTGCCAAAGGGAAACTCCAGCCTAATGTCTAGCAGGTTACTGATACCAGAAGCCAAAAGGGTGTTAGACATTCGTGCCAAGGCAATAGAGAGAGGGCAAGGCAGGAGGAGAAATCCTGAACTGCAAATCTGCCTGGCCTTCATTCCCAGCAGGTACCAACCATTAGCAGTCTTGTTACAGTGGGATCAGACTGAGAAAGACCCGCTGCAAATTGTAGAGTGGCTAATTTTGCCCCACATACCATCTAATACTGTGTGGACTAATAATGAGATATATGCAAGGTTTGTCATTAAAGGCAGAGGACGGCTACAGGAACCAGACGGAAAGGATCTTGCCATCATCTACATGCCAGCTACTAAGGACAATTTGGATAGGATACCAGCTGAGGACGCAGGATTCCAAGCTGCCTTGACAAGCTTTCATGGTGACATTTTCATACATCTCTCAAAACACAGGTTGTGGGCAGAAATCAGTAGTCTACCTTTAAAGGCCACAACCAGATGCAAACACGAACCAGTGAAAGGCTTTAGGGTCTTCACACGTGCATCTGGGAACAACATAGAAGGCTGCAGTGACTCAGGTAAAATCCTGCTACAGAACAATGGGGAAGAGAGACGCAGACCGTGAACCAAAGCTCTGTGCAGGTTCTGGAACTGACTGCCATCCATATTGCCTTGGGGAAGTTTACTAAACAATCTTTTAATGTTATAACTGATTTCTGTTATACTGCAAGTTGGTATCCCCGTCTTGAAAGTTCGTTTCCTTGAGATATCGTTAGCCTTTACCTGTTAATTGAAATGCGTTCTGTTTGTTTTCTTGTCAATTATAAAAGGTTTATGATTTCTTACAATATACACAAGGTCACACAATGACAGGCCAGGGCCAACAACTGACAAAGAACTGAGAAACTGACAAAACAGTAATGTTTAACATCATACCTAAAGTCTTGGAGCAAGCAAAATTGTCTCATTAATTTTTCCAACAGAACAGGAGTTGTCTAAACAGACGATTTCAAATAACATTCAATCAGCTTGAGACTCCATCATCATCATGCCCAAGTTGTCAAAAAATCACAACCATGCCATCTCAGGACGCATTAACCCCAGAGGGTTAATGGCAAATGAGATTGGGCAAACAGATATCACACACACCTCTGAATTTGACATATTAAAATATGTACATGTAACAGTAGATATATATCCGCATTACATAATCTCCACAACACCCACTAAAGAAAAGGCCAAGAGTGTAAAACACACTGGCTTAGTTGCTTAGCAACTCTTGGTACCCCAAAACAAACCACAACACTGACAGTAAAACAGCTTCACTTCCTATCAAATAGGAAAATTCTCACGTCACAAGTATTCCACACTAACTCATTGGTCAGGCAATTGTGGAAAGGGTACACCACACACTGAAACAAATGTTACCTAAACAGGAAAAAAAAAAGGGGGGGAATCTGTATAGCCACAAGAGCATCTGTGAAAAGCCATGTATGTTATTAATTTTCAAATTGTGACAATGCTGGAAACATGTAAGTATGAAAAGCAACACAAACCCCAGGCTTGTGTGCCTCTCCCAAAACATCGGTCATGGTAGGAGATTTGATTTCAGGGCAGTGGACGGAACCACTAGATCTCGTGATTTGGGAGAGAGGCTACACCTGAGTGGCTGCAGAAAAAGAGTTAAAATGAACCCCTTCCAGGTATGTTAACCCTACCTACGCACAAAATCACATCAGCAAGAACCAGAGTAACACAGAAGTTATAAGAAAGTTATGTTTATGTTCCAGGTTTACTTTAAGGACGACCAGCATGGCAAAAAGCAGTCAATAAAAATTCATGAGTGTGTGTATATGAATGAATGACGGCCATCAAGTGAATGTGAGAGTGAATGAATAAGAGAGTTGTATGACTGGACAAATATTAAAACACAAAACATCTCACAAATAACACTACCTCTGCCACAGGGTCACTTTAAGAGAATTTAGTTTTCCTAAGCTTAGCCTGTTTCTTAATAAAGTTGAACTCCCCAGTTATTTAAAACCCTTAGATTAATAAAGGTTATAAGTATGCACGGTTAGGCCAAGGCCTTTAAGTTAATAAAGTTATTTCTCCAAGTTGCACTACCCTATAGGAATATAAGAAAGTTTCAAAAGGTTCACAATAGAAGTGTAAGAAGCCACAGCAAGCAGTGTGCTGGGTCATTGCAAGCTTTGGTAGTTTGCAATGTACTGTTCTGATTGTTTGCACTGTTGTTTTTGCACCGTTTTCGTGATCTTCTTAGATAATTATAAGGGGGGTGATGTAGGGGCGTGTCTGAAGTACGAGGGGACGTACCAGGGCAGAGACGCCCAGAAGAGCATGCGCCGAGATTTACAACTCTATTGGATAAGGAGATCACATGGTTCAGGGATATAAAAGGGGGCGCGAGATTCAAATAAAGCTCTTTGATTACCATCTCTCAGAGAGCGTCCATGATTTCTTTATTATATAAAGGCCAGCGACCGCATGGTCGCTACAGTTGAGAAGTCAGTTTTTACTAGAGTTGCTTTTGACGTGGTAACACCAGAGAAGGTTGTTACAGATGCGGCATCTGTTGTGGAAATAAGAGGGATTGAAGTTAACTCTAACGATAGTAGTAAAGTGAAGGCGTCGGCCCCAGAGGGGGCAACAGCCCCAGGTGTAGATGTGCTTGTGAAACCAAGTAGCTCAGCGCCGCAGGTGGGTGCTGAAGCAGTTGATTTTTTCAGTAGTGATAACAGTATGAGAACTGTAAACATGGAGTTGCATGCCCCGAGTGCAAGAGAGACCCCAAAGTTTACTGCTGTAGGGGAGGAAGCAGAAGAAATAAGTTGGGTTAAGATGTATGAAGTTAGACAGGAGGCAGACGAGTCGCCTACAGATTTTCTAAACAGATTAAAAGATGTTGCCAGAAAATATACCGACATAGATACAGAGTCAGATGTGGGAAAGAAACATCTGGTATACTTGTTTGTGGGACAGTCTACAACTGATATAAAGAGAAAACTGCGAAGGGCAGGTGGCACTGAAAGAGATATGGATGAATTATTAGATATAGCTTGGTCGGTGTATCAAAGTAGAGAACAGAAAGCGAGTACGGTAGGCGGTGAGACAATTGGAGGAACAGCCATTGCTGCGGCAACAAAACTCCCAGCTCAGAGAGCAGGGGAGGTTTCTGGAACGGTCGTTACCACGGCAACAGAGCTGGCTGGCACGGCAAAAAGAAAGTCGTCGCCTGTTTCTGATATTGTAAAACAGGGAGCGATCCCGAAATCTAAGACCGTGGCGAGCACAGTGAGGCAGGGACAGACAAAGCTAGTCCCGGTTGTTACGTTAACTGACGAGGAGGCTTTGATCCCTGCTAATGTAATCCGAGCAGGGAAAGCAGACCCGAGTGCTGTGAAAGTTGTGAAACCATTTAGTGCTGCAGCATGAGAGAGTGCTGGGGCCATTGACTTTGCAGGGGTGACGGGACCCAGCGCTACCCCTACTGTTTTGGGAACCGCCCCAGGTGCGGCAGACGCGACCAGAGGTCGAGCCGTAACCATGAGAAAGGCGGGGGCAAGGAGACCTCCCCTGCCCGAGCTCGTTGGCGTGGGGGGGGTGACCCCTTCCCCCTGAACTACTGATTCCACGCAAACAGCTGCAGTGGGTCCGAGTGTTGTAGAAATTTTAAAACCACCTGACGATTTTACAGTTGTAATAACGGCAATAAGGATGCCTGCTCCCATAACAAGCGGAGCAGGGTCGAGGGTGAGAGCGGCCAGTGCCCAACCTACCCCGAGATGTAAGAGAGGAAGAGGGAAATCATGTGACTGTCGCAGACACCACCACGGCTCCGCGAGTGCAGGGGCAGCGTTAGCCACCGGCACAGTGAAAGTAAGTCCAGCCGCGGGACAGTTAGAATCCGGGTTTGACACAAGAGCTACTGCCGCTCCTGCAGATGGAGCGGGGGCCGCAACGAACGCAAGGGCAGATCACTTCCTAATTGTGACCAGTACAAACGGAACATAACACCTTAGCAACTGCAAACACGAAACCAGCTAAAGGTACAAAGACCGCAGGAAAGCCTAAAGCGGCTTCTATAACTGGGGTCCCAACCCAGCCTAACACGGGACCCTCTGGTTCCGCCATTAGGGGCGGAGACGGAGCTGTTGCTCCCCCTCTAGCTCTCTCAAGCCTGCATAATCCATACCCTCCCACTAGGACAAAAGGGGGGGGGGGACAAAGTCACTATCATCATGGCTAGGCTTCGCGAATGAAGATTTGGGAAGGGCTCTACCCACTTTTCTCGCAAGCGCGTTGGTGGCTAAAAAGGCCAATACGAGAAAGGCAAGTCCGGTTGCAAAAGACACAGCAGAAAGACTCCTTAGAGGGTATATTCTGCAAGGCTCGATTCTTTCTGCGTTGTCTTTTCTCCTCAAGGGTGAATCTGCGTGCTTTCTCAAAAGCATCAGCAGCGTTATAAATGGTGTGTCTCCAGGCCTCCCGATTAGAGGCCAGAGTGGACCAGTTATGGTGATCAATATGCCCGAGGCTGAGTTGTTGCTTCAGGGAGTCCTTATATCTTTTCTTCGGCGCTCCTCTCTTGCGGCAGCCGGAGGCAAGTTCACCATAGAGCAGGATCTTAGGGAGGCGGTGGTCCTTCATCCTGGAGACGTGCCCTGCCCAACGCAGCTGCGTTCTCAGTAACATGGTCTCAATACTTGTAATTGCTGCCTGTTCGAGAACAGATGTATTGGTCACGTAGTCTGACCAGTGGATCTTAAGGACTGTACGGAGGCAGCGTTGATGGAAGCGTTCTAGGAGACGCAGGTGGTGGCGGTAGATGACCCATGATTCAGAACCATATAAAAGAGTAGACACCATTATGGCTCTGTAAACACTGATCTTGGTGCTTTTCTTCAAGTGTTTATTGCGCCATACTCGTTTATGGAGTTTTCCAAAAGCGCTATATGCCTTTGCTAACCTATTGTCTATCTCCCCATCAATCTTACCATCTGAGGAGATGAGGCTGCCTAGGTAATTAAACTGTTGGACTGAATTGAGTTCTGATTGGTCGATGGTGATGTGGGGATGATGGAAGACTTCCTGAGGTGCAGGCTGATGGAGAACTTCTGTCTTCTTTAAGTTGACTTCCAGCCCAAAGAGCTCAGCAGCATCTGCAAAGCAGGATGTTAAACGCTGCAGAGCTGCTTCTGTGTGGGCAACAAGGGCGGCGTCATCAGCGTAAAGCAGCTCCCGGACAAGATGGTTTAGGGTCTTAGTGTGGGCCTTCAGTCGCCTTAGGTTGAATAGGCTTCCATCAGTACGATATCGAATGTAGATACCGTCCTGATCATCGAGGTCTGCCGTGGCCCTTTGGAGCATCATACTGAAAAAGACTGTGAATAGGGTAGGAGCGAGAACGCAGCCTTGTTTCACACCATTCTTTATTAGAAAGGGCTCAGAAAGTGTGTTGCCATATCTGACTTGGCCGTGTTGATCCTCATGAAGTGAGATGATCATTTTAAGGAACTTGGGGGGACAACCTAAACGTTCCAAAATCTGCCACAGACCTTTTCTGCTCACAGTATCGAAAGCCTTGGTGAGGTCGACAAAGGTTACATAGAGACCTTTGTTCTGTTCCCTACACTTCTCTTGCCGTTGTCTGAGAACAAATATCATGTCTGTGGTGCTCCTGTTGGCTCTGAAGCCACACTTACTTTCAGGTAGAATTTCTTCTGCTATAGCGGGTATTAGTCTGTTCAGGAGTATTCTTGCCAAGATTTTGCCAGCAATGGAGAGCAGAGTAATACCAGGGTAATTTGAGCAGTCTGATTTAGTACCTTTCTTCTTATACAAGGTGATGATGACTGCATCACGAAGGTCTGAAGGTAGTTCGCCTAGTTCCCAACAGCGCACCACGAGCTCATGAAATTTGGCATGGACTGCAAGGTCCCCATGTTTCCAGACTTCTGGTGGGATTCCATCAGCCCCAGCTGCCTTGTCGATTTTCACCTGCTGTATGGCCTTGAGGGTTTCTCCTAAAGTGGGGGCAGTATCCAATTCGTATTTCACCGGTTGTTGTGTGATGGACTGAATTGCTGAGTCTTGTACTACACGGTTGGTACTGAAAAGAGTCTGAAAGTGTTCAGACCATCTATTCAGGATGGAGGTTTTATCTGTCAGAAGTGTTTGACCATCAGCGCTGAGTAGTGAGCTTTGGACTTGGTATGTGGGCCTGTATGCTGTTTTCAGGGCCTCATAGAATCCTTTGTGATCCCCTGTATCTGCACATAGTTGAGTTTTTGCAGCTAGATCAGTCCACCATTTGTTCTGGATGTCACGGAGTTTCTGTTGGAGCTTGCTGCATGCAAGACGAAAGGCTGTTTTTCTTGCATGACAGGATGGCAGTGCAAGGTGTGCTTGGTGGGCGGTTCTCTTCTTCCTCAACAATTCCTGGATTTCTTGATTATTTTCATCAAACCAGTCCTTGTTCTTCTTGAGGGAGAACCCTAAGGATTCTTCAGAGGATTGCAGGATGTTGCTTTTAATATGCTGCCAAATTGTTTCAGGAGAGGAATCTGCAGAATCTGTGGAATGCTTATCAAGCTTAGTTTGAAGGTTTGCCTGGAATCTTTCTCTTACTGTGGCTGATTGGAGATCGTTAACTTGGAGTCTTCTCCTTGCGATACTGACCCTCTTGGGTTTGAATTTGAGATAAAAGTTGAGTTTACAGTGCACAAGCCGATGGTCTGTTTGACATTCTGCACTGGGCATCACGCGGGTATGGAGGACATTGCGGACATCTCTCCGTCGCACCAAGACATAATCAATGAGGTGCCAATGCTTAGACCTGGGGTGCATCCAGGTTGTCTTCAGACTATTTTTCTGCTGAAAGATAGTATTGGTGATGGTAAACTGTTGCTCCGCACAGAATTCTAGCAGAAGTCGACCATTATCGTTGCAGTTTCCAACACCATGCTTGCCTAATACTCCTTTCCAGGCTTCAAAATTCTTACCTACTCTGGCGTTGAAATCACCAAGGATAATGATCTTATCATCTGCGGGCACCTTTTGGGTAAGGCAGCGCAGGTCAGTGTAAAATTTTTCTTTTTCAGCAGGGTCAGCTTGGAGAGTTGGGGCATATATACTGAAGATGACAACGTGTTGGTTGTTGTTTAGTGGAAGGCGTAGGGAGATAATGCGGTCACAGTGACCTGTCGGCAGATTTTCGAGTTTAGGGACAATGGAGTTTTTGATCATGAAGCCGACACCTGAGAGATGTTTTTTGGTTCTGGACTTACCTGACCAAAAGAGTGTGTAACCGGCACCATGTTCTCTGAGGCTGCCTTCCTCGTGAAGGCGAACTTCACTGAGAGCAGCAATGTCGATGTTGAGACGAGCCAGTTCATGGGCAATTAGGGCAGAACGTCGCTCAGGACGTCCGCTATTGGCAGAGTCGAGCATGGTTCTGATGTTCCAGCATGCTAGAGTTAATTTGGGTACACCTTTGGAGGCAGGTGCAAGCCTTTGTCTTTTGCTCTTTGTGCGACCGCATTGGAAGAAGATGCCCGTTGGTCTGCGGTTAACCAACCGGGTGAAGGTGGAGATGAGCTTTGTTTAGGCCACCTTTTCTAGGCCCCTCTCCGAGTGGAGCAAGCAGTGCTGTCCTTGAGAAGGCTGCTTGGTCGTTCAGGGTGCTGCCCCAAGAGACTCTCATCTCCGTCAGTCTCAAATGACCAATATCCTGAACCGCCTGCATGCAGGGTTGAGTCTGCGGCTCCCAGTGCACCTTTCACCTACCTTTTCGACCCTCGCCCGTCGCTGCAGGACTTTTTGCATGTGGGTAAAGCCTTCAAGCCTGCGCAATGGATTTTTTAGGTGAGATGCAGTATGCGCGGAACTGAACCCACCCTTTAATCCTGAGGTTCATCTGCCAGGGCCGAGCAAGCTTGGATGGTGGCAGTGAGGTCCTCAGGACGTAGGTTTGGTTAGAGTGACCTTCTCTTAGATGGATGGCCTTACAGGGCTAAGCGAGCTCCATCTGCCCGGGTTTGGGATGAGAGTTGTCCTTCTCCTAGGATGACTGCCAGAAGGCTAATGAGCTCATCCTGCCCAAGGATGTAGTTTATCTGGTCCTATGGTTTTGACCTGTCTGGCATGGGTGACCCTACCGAAGGCATGAACCCTCGCCAGCATAGCTCGCAACCACATAGGGGTACATAGGCTACGTTCCTGTTAGAACGATTTGGGCAAGTCTTTCATTTCCAGTAACAACCCTTTGTCCTGCCCACACTTTCAGGGTGTAACAGAGCAAAGCAAATATATCCAGAACATGCCGGACCTGGGCAGTAGCCGCAGGAGAGCCAAAAATAAAGAAATAAATAGACAAACAAACAAACCAACCGACCAACCATTCTGGCCCCCTTACCTAGCCAAGGCTGGGGTACCTTACAAGGCCCCAGTCTGGCCGGGACCCGCAAGCGCGAAGCCCCCGGGCCGGCGCGGCGCCCTGTGCAGCGCCTGCAGCAGCCCCCGAGCCGAGCGGGGTCCCGCATGGCGTGCGCAGGGCTACCGGCCAGGCCGGACAAAGTCACTATACATTCCCAACAAACGCAAAAGCTAAAACCCACCAGTGCAATATATGCAATAGGTGATGCTTTAAAAACTGAATTATAATGCCGTAACTGTAATTAGAATTACAGAAATAAGTCCCACTCTTTAAACTTTTGGATTTTAAACTAGGTAAATATAGGGTAATTCATTGATTCTTCTGTATGCTAAAGTTGCCTAATTCTTTATTGAATGAGAGTTTATTGAGAAATTAAAGGTTAAAATCAAATTCCGCAAAGGGAAGATAAAGTTATAATTTGTGATACTAATTATGTCGAAGTAAATATCTTTTCATACAGGAGAACCATGAAGAAATCCCTACAAAGGCTGAGAGTGCTGTCATCCCAATGGTATGGGCCAGCGTCACACTCAGACTAAAACCAATAATTACCAAAAATACCACAAAATTAGGAATCAATTACCAACAAATGGTGAGTGTTCTGTGAAAGAGGGGACACTAGAAAATTACCCAGGTCTGAAAAGAAAACTGATTTGTCCCCAATAAACAAAATTGGAAAATAGAAGCTATCTATTAACCCCTGCATCCTCTGTTTTCTAGAACAGGCCCATGGCCTGTGAAAAAATATTTCTACCCTAATTCAGTAAGGGGGGAAAAGAGCTATATTAGCCCCTGTGTACCCTAAACCTGTTTCAGGCTCACAGCCTGTGAATATTCCTGCCCTCTGTGCCCTGACTGAGCTTCAGGGGGCTGTGGCAAAATCAAAAGGGAGACCACTGTTTTGCTCTTAATGGGAACTAACAATGTGTCAGAAGTTGACTGTTTACAGATAGTCTGTTCCACCAGCAGACCTGAAAAGCAGTACCACCAAGCCATGAGAACAACTTTTTGCAGAAGTAGACAAATGTCTTAACTGCAAATGAAATACATCAGGACCAAAGAGTGTTAAACTGCAATAACATCAAGAGTGAATAAACAGTACACAAAAGCCTTCTGACACAACTGAAAATCAATTTGCACTGAAGGTGATACATGTACATATATTACAATTATTGTATTTGTTTTGCTGTTTTGATATTTCTATATTAAGTTTCTCTTGTTGTTAGCTTAATTGCTAAAAATTGAAAGCTTATATTAGAGACCCCTGGTGGCCTAGTGGTTAGCGTGCAGGACTTTCACTGCTGCGACCACAGGTTCGAATCCCGGTCTCCTGGCCTGATGGAGGTCGTTAGCCCTGTGTGGCCATCCATCTATGAGAAGGACACTCTAAACAAACCTACGTCCTGAGGACCTCACTGCCATTGTCCAAGCTTGCTTGGCCCCGGCAGATGAACCTTGGGATTAAAGGGTGGGCTCAGTTCAGCGCAGGCTGTGTCTCACCTAAAAAATCCATTGCGCAGGCTGGAAAGGTAAAAGACCTTTCCCCAAATCTTCGTTCACGAAGATGGGCCATTATTATTTATTAAAAATTGAAAGCTTATATTACTTTTGCTTTTACTACATGAATTGCTTTAAAGCTTGCAATGTTTATACTCGTACATATCTTGTTCCAGCAGCAATTTGTAAACATCTGTGTCTCTTAGACTACTGCAGCTTGTGGAAGAATTTCTCCTAAAAAGCAGTTTGATGAAAGGTCCATAGAATTTTCATGTGAATTATGGAATCATGTTTATCTGCTTATGTTTTTAAGATGCTTTCATATCTAGTGTCATCTAGGAATACACGTGAACCCGAATTGCATAAAAGAAATCCTGCACTAAGACCAAGGACGGATAAAAGTGACTTCAGTGCTGAGGCAGCACTACGACAGCACTGGTTCTGTGGACTCTCCAAATAAGCCTCTAAAAATCTGACTTGCACCATTGCCTGCAATCTTTGAGACGACCTGGTAACATCGTTGTTGGAATAATTGGTTTAGGTTGCTTAAGTAGTTTGCTGAAATTGCTTTCTAGCTTTATTATTTCATTAGTATTCATGTATCTGTGAATGCACCTATTTTAACAGGTGTGGAAACTTTTATCCATGGAGGCAAGAGGCCCCTGTATGACCACTCCATGAGGTAAAGATGATCGACTGCAGTCTGGGACTCTCTGGGGTGAGTAACTGGCGCTGCCAGGGTGCTGTTTGCATCCAGACGCAGCCTGCCTCAGGTAAGCTCTTAACTGGCCTTTTAGATCTGTGACCGGCAGTTGATCACTTTATGTGATAAAAGCATGAGCTCCTCTCTCAGAAGATTGACATACAGGAATTCTAAGATCTAAAATTCCTGTGAAATTGTCATCAGACAGAGAGTCACAATTCATCAACTCCCTAGTCACCTAAGGAGGTTTATTTGTGAAATTGTTTATGTTTTAAGATCTGCTTTGCAGGAACTACAGAAGTTCATTGAGTCATCTAAGCCTATGAGACTGGACATTCCTGATCACCTGCTCTAACCCAAGGACTGAGTTTATGTTAAACAATGGAACTGAAACTCCTACAAACCAAACGGAAAGAACTGTTTTCAAGTCCAGCAGACCATTTCCATCATGGTCAAGAGTTATCATCAAGATCCTGAATTTCACCCAGGAGAAGAAAAGAACCTCTGTTCCTGAGACGAGTAGAGCAACAAAGACTGTTATTTCTAAAGACTGTTAAAATAGTGTTTAAGTTTTCCTTGCTTGTTTAATTAGTACTGCCAGTAACTATGAATTGAGTTTAGAACCTAAATTTACATTTGGTTTTAGCAAAATATACCAAACATCCTTCATAAAGATGAGTGCTAAATTTGCACTATGAATTTGGCAACAAATTTGAATTATATATTGGATAATTCTTAGAAATGTTTCACTAAGTTTGCCTTCACAAACTTACTTCATAGTTACCAAGCTGAACCTAGTTAGAGCAGCCATTCATGTTAACATTGTTTGCATAATAGTTTGTTATATGATTAGTATTATGTGTAAGTAGTAGAGATGGAACAAGATCTTTGAATCTTGTTTAATCTCTAAAGGGGGGACTGATGCCTTAAGCCCCTAATGGTTTTCTTTTTTTTCTACCTTATAAGTTTTATAGGTAATAGGAGTAGATTTTAGAAACAACCCTTTCTCCCTTTTCCCCGTAGCACCCCTTAGTTTATACATTCCTTTCTCCCTCTTACCCCATTCCATACTCCCCATATCAGCCCTATCCCTGTATCCAGTAGAAAATGTTTTGTCTCTTGTCAAGGCAAGCCTGTCTTGTTTGGGGAACACTTGTATCTTGGCCTAAACCGCAGGACAGAGTCAAAGAACTGGGTGACTCTGCTCTCTGTACCCCAAAGATGATGAAGGATGATGAAGAGAGGGTCCCAACAAGCACCCCAGACCCAATTCTGGGAGGTGGGCCAGGGGGTGGACCAGAGCAAAAGTCACAGGGTGGACACACTTGGGATTGGTCAGATATTGTTATATATTGTAACATCTCGGACACAGCGGGCGCGGGTCGTATATCATCAATTGCCTTGGCACTATTAAACCCTTTCCTTATCTCACCCTAATTAACGGCTCCTGGATTTTTTCTAAGCACCAGCTGAGCAGGCATCACTCCTGTCCCACATTACAGGCTTTTCACTCTGAAAATTAAGACAGAAACCTTAACTAGCAAGACTGATGTCAAAGTGAAATCGATTGTTACAAATTTAAAGCAGCAAGTGCAAGCTGAATGTCTTGTCTCATTGTACCATGCCCCAGAGCTCCCATGTGCAAGCTCTGCAGTAGTGCAGCTGTGGGGGCAGGGAAAGGATGCAAACCACCACAGACAAGCTGTTCCCATACAGTGGGTGGAAAGACGAAGTAGCATAAGGGGATCCCCACATAGCTGAGGGGATCTGACCCTGAGCAAGCTCAGCTCTCATTCATGAGGATGAGAAACCCGCTCACACCAGCCAGAGGGAGGGGAGAGCTGCCTCCATGGACTCCTCACAATTTTGGCTTGCACATGATGGGAGGGAGGTCACGACTGCTCTGCTTTGTGCAAAACAAATGCTCTTGTCTTTTATCAAATTACTAATGGAATAATAAATTGTTATTTGTCTCATTCATTTAGTGTCTCAAATTCATGCTGAATTTCATAATTTCAGTTATGAAAAACACTCTCACAGGGACAGTACATTTAGTACATAATACCCCCTGCACAGCCATTCTCTGGAAAAGTGTATAGTGAATTTATATTTACATACATTAACATTTTTAAACACCACTTACCTTTGAAGTGGCTTTGTGTCACTTTAATGGGCTTGCTCTGAGTTTTTACAGCAACTAGATTCACATAGCCATAGGGTGGACTATTTGGCAGCAGTCATTCCTCCCAGCATGAACTTTCTTTCTGCCCCCCCACTGTCCCACTGTGTTTGTTATGATTCTTCTGTCTCCCTCAAAACTAACAAATACATTCATGTTTACATCGAGGAGATCTCAGCTAACCATAAGAAACAACCTGAGCCATATAGAACATGTATTTGGGCAGTCAAGAGTAACAGGTATAAAATGGCAGCTTTATGTCAAAGTCCATGGCCTTTCCAATCTGTGAGGGGTGTGATGACAGCTGCATCCCTGGCCAAAGGAGGGATGGGTGTCAGCTCCCCGTCTCTGAAGGGGGGAACACCCAGTGGTGGTACAGGTAGAGAAGGCAGAGCCTCAGGGACCTGATCTCCTCATAGCTGCAGTTGCTTGTGCAGTCAAGGGTTACATCCAAGTTGAACTGGGATACCTTCCTTACTTCTTGTTTGTAAATGAGCAAGTTAAAAATTACAGAGTTTTGGCCACTTGAACAGCACAAATGAGAGCAGGAATCATTCCTTGCTGCCAGGATCAAGAGAAGAATTAGTTTAATCTGTTTAGCACTGAGTAAGATAGTGGTCAAAGCATTAAAGGAAGGTAACTGCTTATGTAAGGACTAACTAATTATAACCCAGTCCATACACTCTGCAGACTCCTTCATTGTCTCTACTCCTGCCCTCTAAATAATACCGACAAGTACTGCACAGTATAAATGACTGGTTCAAGACCCTCTGAGACTGAGTGACTGCAGTACCAGAAGAAAAGGGAAAGTCAGGATCCTCTAAGCTCTGCAGGAATGACACAGTCCTTTCTTTAGCTCACATCAAACTGACTGCTGTTTTTCCACATTAGTTCACACTTCCTGCTTCTCCTGTAACTGCTTGTCTCAGTTTAATGAGACTGAAGTGTTTGCTAAGTAGGATGAGTTATGAGGAAAACCAAGCTCCTCCCTCTGAGCAATTGTAAATTTGAAATTAAGAGGCTCCAGTTGAGGAAATATGGAGAAAGAAAAGATAACAACCCTTTATTAAAGGATATATGTGTATAGGCAGAACAACAAAAGAACTGAAAAAAAAACCCAAACAACAATCCTGCACCCAAGGTTCTCACCAAAAACAGTTCATTATTTGTTGCCTTTTGGCAGAATTCTAACCATGATCAGGAGGGGGCTGTTGGATCTCTGGAGGAGCAGAACCTGCAGTTGCTCTGTGGTGGTAGGCAGGGGGCGCTGTTGGGCTCTGGCAGTCACCGTATGGGGGTCCCGGTGCATGGGAGAAGCCGAAATGGAGATTCCCCCCCCACACCGAGAAGGGGAAAGACAAAAGGGGAAAAAGGGGTTCTTCCTATGGACTCATGCTGTCGACAGCTAGCCCTGGCTGGGATTCCCCCCCTTCATCAATGTGTACAAGCTGCTGTCAACACGGGAACAGAGAAAGGAAGGGCTTACGATTTGGCTGTACTCAGGGATGTGCATCCTCCAGAAACCTATGGCACCCAGAAAAGCTTGTGTTTCCTTCTTGCTGGTCGGTGGGGCCATTGCTGTGATCTTATTGATGACTTCTGTCAGGATCTGACAACGTCCATCTTGCCACTTCACCCCCAGGAACTGGATCTCTCGGGCAGGTCCCTTGACCTTACTCTTTTTGATGGCAAACCCAGATCCCAGGAGAATCCGGATGATTTTCTTTCCTTTCTCAGAAACCTCCTCTGCTGTGTCCCCCCATACGATAATGTCATCAATGTACTGTAGGTGTTCTGGAGCTCCACCCTTCTCTAGTGTAGCCTGGATCAGTCCATGGCAGATGGTGGGACTGTGTTTCCACCCCTGGGGCAGTCGGTTCCAGGTGTACTGCATGCCCCTCCACATGAAAGCAAACTACGGCCTGCACTCTGCTGCTAAGGGGATGGAGAAGAACGCATTTGCAATGTCAATAGTGGTGTACCACCTCGCTGCCTTGGACTCCAGCTCATACTGGAGCTCCAACATGTCTGGAATGGCAGCACTCAGTGGCGGGGTTGCTTCATTCAGGCCACGATAGTCCACAGTCAATCTCCATTCTCCATCAGACTTATGCACAGGCCAGATGGGACTGTTGAAGGGTGAATGGGTCTTGCTGATCACCCCTTAGCTCTCCAGCTCACGGATCATCTTATGGATGGGGATCACAGAGTCTCAGTTCGTTCGGTACTGCTGATGATGCACTATTGTAGTGCCAATTGGCACTCGCTGTTCCTCAACCTTCAACAATCCCACAGCAGAAGGATTCCCCAAGAGGCCCAGTAACAAATTCAACTGCTTAGCCACCTCTGTCTCCACAGCAGTGTAATGGTTTTGAGTCTTAGGCCTTCCTTCCTGGTAACCAAGGAAGTATTCCACTCTATCCCTTTATGTAAACAGAGGTATAAATGAGACGGAGAGAGAAGCCTCTTCCTCTTTTCTCTTCTGGTGAGGTTGGGAGACAGCAGGTCCCTGCGGTTGGTCTCGCTCATCTGGGAGTTGAGGCCTGGTCAGGCTTGTTGTTTGCCACAAGGGGGACAGAGGGTGCTGGTGGTGCCTTGCGCGATCCTGCGTCTTTCAAGGGAAGTATTGAGATCTCGTTTTACTAGGTTTTTTTATTGATTGTTCCTGGGTTTTGATTGTGCATATTTGTTTTGGTTTTCTTTTTTGTCCCTTTTTCCCCTTTCCCTTTCCCCTTTGGGGTTGTTTGGGGTTCTTTTTTATATGTACATAGTATTTTAACTGTATATAACTGTACTATACGTAAATATATATATTTTTTAATATAGTTCGGCTATTCTGGATTTTTTCATAGGTTTTTTTCCTCTCTTGCTCTTTGCCGGAGGTTTTTCGCTGGGTCTTGGGGACTTGGCGGGGAGCCAAATCAGAACTTAGACAAGCAGCTATTCCAAAAGCCCATCTATGTCCCTTTGGGTCTTTGAAATACCCATTCCTGAGGTAGTCAACACCAAGGATACATGGGGTGTCTGGGCCAATCACAATGGGGTGTGTCTGCCAGTCTTTCCCGGTCAAGCTCAGCTCAGCTTCCAACACAGTCAACTCTTGAGACCCTTCTGTCACCCCAGAAATGGAAATAGTCTCTGGTCCCACATGTCCTGATGGCATTAATGTGCATTGAGTGCTGGTGTCAACCAAAGCCTGGTATTCTTGTGGGTCTGACGTGCCAGGCCATCGGATCCATACAGTCCAATAGACATGGTTCTCCTGTGCCTCTACTTGGCTAGAGGCAGGGCCCCTCTAACACTGGTCTTTGTTCTGCCAATCGCAGTTTTTTTCCTGTGAATACTGACGGAAGGTACCTTCTAGTGGGTCAGATCCCTACCCATAGGATACCGGTACTGCACTCACTTTCACTAACTTCCCTTTTCCTCCCTCCTTCAGCTCTTGTACTTGGGTTGCTAGAACACGAGTGGGTTTCCTGTCCCACTGTCTCATGTCTTCTCCATGGTCAGCTAGGAAATATCACAACTCAGTTTGTGAGGTCTGTCCCCTCTCTCTAGCTGGGGGGTGTCTGGTTTGCACTGGTGCCATATGGAAGCTGTTTCCCTCAACTCTCTCTCTCAGTTTCTCCTGTTTATCTTTCACCTCTGTAGTTAGTGTCTTGAGGTCCTTAATCAATGTCTCTACAGTGGAGATGCAGGCCTGTAGCAGGCCTTCGATCATACTGTCATACAACTGAAGTTTATTTATTATAGACTGTAGCAATGGAGTTATGGAAAAAGTCCTGCCAAAGATGGACTGGTGAATCAGAAGTTTTTAATGTTGTTTAAACACGTGTTAAGATGGCTTTTTGCAGAGTCACTGCTTTTTCCCGACACCCTCTGTAAAACTCCTTATCTCTCAGGCAGTAGTGTCCTGGGAAGATGTCCTAAGGTGCTCTCATTGGTCTTTTGTGAACCCCTTCCTTATTTGGCTGTTAACTCCCTACCTGATTGGTGTTTTGTAAGACCCCTTACCTTACATGGTCCCCTTTGACCCTCTCAAGAGCTTTATAAACCCCTACCTCACAATAAACTTTCTCTTTCGTCCGTCTCTCCCTGGTGGTCTGGTGAGTGCTCCTTTGTGGGGTCTCAGCACCACGTGGGTGGGGGGCAGGGTGGAAGGGCATCTCATCTACCATAAAATGGTGCCCCATGGTGAGGCAACGGCTGTTTAAGCTCTTCTGTGAAGATACGAGCAACTTCAAGACACAGGAGGGGGTGATCCTGTGTTCCGACGGTAGACCCGGTGCCTAAGCGGTCGAGGTATTGGCAGACTTAGCAGTCACCACGACTCAAACCTTCGGGATCGCAGTCTGTTGGATTACCTCTCAACCTCCCTGACGACCAAGATCAGGTAGGAGCAGGCCTGGGAAATTCCCTTAACTTAAAAAAAAAAAATAAAAAAATGGGTAAATCCCTCTCTAAGACGGAAAAACAGAATTATAAGTGTTTGAAAGACTTATTGACTTGTAACGGCAAATCTACTAACAAAAGAGCTTTAAAATGCCTTTCAAAAGTTATGGTAAAAAATGACTTTAGGCTCCCTTTTTGTTTGATGTCTAAAGATTGGGACTTATTGGGAAGACAGATTTGGATGATTGCAAATTCTAATGATAAAGCAGCGATCCATGCGAACATCGCTTGGACCCACATTTTAGTAATACTTGAGATGCAACAGCCCCTGCGGGAGAACTGCGCAGCTTCCCTCGTGGGTGCGGGAGAGGGGGAGCGACTGGGGTTATCGTGGGAAACAGGGGAGGAGGAAGGCGGAGGTCCCGTCCGGCAGCTGCGGGCAGGGGTCCCCCGGCGGCCCCCACCACCGTGGTCGGGGTATGGTTGCGCCGCACCCCCAGTCCCTGATATGGCTGGAAGTTATGGCACTGGCCCGCCCCGACCCCCGGTACCGGTCGGAACTGGTGCAGCAGCCTCCCTCCTGAGCAGCACCGAGGCACCCCCTGCCCCATCCCGGGCTTCTCCATCGTGACCGCCGGTGGAGCGAGGAGAGGAGGAGCCGCCCACAGATACCTCCGGCATGATCTCTCCCCGCGTCCCCCCTCCTCTCCCTCCGAGAACGGGCAGGCCTGTCCTGCCGTTCCCGACCCCAGGCTCTCCTCACCCGACTAACAACACCACTCTAAGTACCCCCTCAGGGACACAGAACTTTATTTCACCGGCTCTGACATGGAATAGCTGCCACAGGCACTCTTCAGGGCACAATTGTGCCGAAGAAAATCCAGCAGGCGTTTGTGTGGCTCCACCCACCCCTCCAGCCCGGCAGCTCCCGACAGCAGATCACCGACTGCAGCTTCCCCAGGCAGTTTTACAGTGGCAGCCCCCTGTAGGGGTGTGTCTGAGGTACAAAGGGAATGTACCAGGGCAGAGACGCCCAGAGAGCATGCGCCGAGGTTTACAACCCCCATTGGATAAAGAGATCACATGGTTATGGGATATAAAAGGGAGCAGGAATTTCGAATAAAACTCTTTGTCTACCATCTCACAGGGAGCGTACATGATTTCTTTATTATATAAGGGCCAGCGACCACATGGTCGCTACATCTGGCGCCCAACGTGGGGCCGAATGTACATGAGATCAGATAGCTTAAACCTGTAACAGGTATATATCGGTAGGAATCCGGTTATCACTTCAGTTTTATAAAGTGGGAGTCCTTTTACCGAAAAAAACCTAGACATCTGTAAACGTTGCCTTGGGGGAGACCAAGGAACGAAGTTAGTGAGCTCAAAAAAGTATAGGAAAAGTGCACAGAAAAAAAAGAAGAAACAAGAAGAAGGAAGAAATCGCCGAGAGATCGGAGCGGGCAGGCACCGGAGAAAGCGGAGAGGGACCAAAGCAACATCGAAGCGGTGAGTCGAGCTGAAAGGCAGCCTGCGCGGCCAGGACAGCTCCCTGAGCGGCAGCGTGACCGCAGCTCGGAAAACCCGGGCCGCGAGACGAGCTGAAACCGCGGGAAAACCCCTGCCGCCCCACCGCCTCCGTGCGGCTGACCCAGCCACGCCGGATCGGCACCGCTGCCGCCCACACCACCCCAGCCACACCGCCGGACCCCTGCATTGGCTGTCTGCTTAGTAGAAAGCCTTGCAGCTCCGCGCCGCCCGCCGCTGCTGCACGTGTCGCCACCGCCTCCACCGGCCCTGCGCCCCGCCCAGAAGCCGTGCAGGACCGAGGGGACCCTGCACCGACCGTGTCCAGCAGCCCCCGGACCCCACCTCGCCTAGCGATCCCCGCCGTCCGCCCTTGCCGAGACCGAGTCCGCCGCCGTTCGCTGCCGCAGCGTGCCGCGCCGAGAAGGAGCCGAGGAGAAACCACCAGCCCGCACCGCCGCCACCGCCGCCACCGCCGCCAGCGCCGCGGAGGAGCCCCGCCACAGCCGCCGCAGATCGAGCACGCCGCGCACCGCCGCCGAGCCCCTCCGCTGCCGTTTGCAGCCGCCGCCGCTGAGCCGGGGAAACCAGTCGACCAGAACCGGGAGTAGCCAGCAACCACACAAAGAACTTCCGCCCGCGTGCATCCAAAGCGCCGAGAAAAGGTAAAATGGGGAATTTTTTCTCCACCACAATTTCACAAGACACAGATGCACTGGCTATCCTTCTCAAACCATATCATGTACAAGCCTCAAGGGCCAAACTTACTGAGCTTGTACGCCTTATTAAGACAGTTGTCCCTGAACTGCCACTGGTAGAAGCCCTTAACATACACATATGGGAAGAAATAGGGGATCTGCTAAAGCTAACAGCTCAGGGGGGAGACCCCCAGGCTATCAAAGCTTTCCCAGCATGGCAAATAATAATGTCTGCACTACACAGAGCCCACGAATGGACAACACAAGCGTATAACACCGACACGCATCCCCCCAATAATACTGCTAGCAGCAGTCCCCCAACTTTTAGGCGTAGGAACACAAACGCCCAAAGTCTGGCGGGGAGGGGAATGGGAGATGTTCGTAATTTAAGCACTGAGTCAGAAGCCGAGAACCAAAGGGACACGGACCATTGGGAGGGAATGGAGCCTCCGATGCGAGACCCCCACTCATGGGATCATTGCAGAGGGCTCTGTTACGGTGATCGGGGGGGTGACCCAGCAGATTTACCTCACCGTGCCGTGGATGACTGCCGACCACGTGGCCCCGCATGGGCGCCGCCATCTTGCCCATCAAATGGCCCGGGAACTAACCTGTCTCTTCCGGCCCCTGCGCCGCCCCGCCCCACCCATAGGCGCGAGGGGGGAGGTAACTCCACCCTCTCGCCGCCTCCGACACCCACCCACACTCCCTCACTGGGAACCGAGATTGCCGGAGCCGTGGGGGGGGAGGAATGGGGGGAGGAGGGGGAGGAACTAGCAATAGTTCCATCGGGAAGGAGCGAGGAGGCAAATGGGGGAAAATCAGATAACAGGTGGAAACAAAATAAGGATAAGGCAATTCGACCGAGTAGCCTGGAGAATAATCGGGCATACTCAAATGAATTTAACCAAAGCCACACCCCTCAGCCTGAACTCCTGTATGGAGCTGCTCAGAGGCTGAGGCATTTGGTAAGAGATGGTGGCATATCCTTAAATAATGCCTTCGGGTATTCGGAGGCATTGAATTCCATCCATTTTTCCACCCCACATGACACAGAACATGTGGACTGGTTATCTGACTTTCGGGAGAATTGTGCCAAACACAGAGCAGAAACCCCAGCAGACATAACAATAAACCAATTAACTGGAGAAGGAAGACACAGCACAGCAGGTGCCCAATTAAATCACCCCCGAGAAAAATACAAGGTAATAATCAAACAGGCGCTGAGAGCCATGAGAAGGTTACTCACCACAGACCAAAACAGCAATCAGCCCAGCACAAAAATGTTACAAAGTTGTGCTGAGCCTAACCCACAATATTTAAATCGGCTGCAGTCTGCTTTAGACAAGCAAATTGAATACAATGAAGCCAGAGAGATGCTGTATAAGCAATTGGCTTTAGAAAAGACAAAAGCAAGCTGTGAGAAAGCTTTGCAAACCCTTTCTGGAGGGGTTGACCACGGCACTGCTGAGCTGGTTCAACCTTACCAAAGATTTGGCTCTGAGGAGCACCGGTCTGTCTCTCTAGCTGCGGCCCTAGAAGCCCAGCTAGGAATACAAGAAGAGGCTAGACTCAGAGCAAGTGGTGTCAGGTGCAGTAGCACTGACCACTTTCAAGGAGATTATACCTGGAGACCCTTTGCAGCGATGCCCCAAAAATACTCTAATGGCAAGGAATCAGCTGAGTTGTATCAGGGATGCTGAGGGCGAGACAGGTGCCTTGCCGCAAGCATCGCACTGCTTGTTACTGTGTTGCTTGCTGCCCTCTGTGCCACCGGCTTTCATGTGCCAGAGAGGAAGCAGCTTGAAGCAAGCCCCAAAGTGGCAGCAAACAGCCCAGACAATGCCCCTATATTCTGCACCCCCAAGAAAGGTGACAGGTGGAGAGTGCTGCCAAACTCAGAAGCAGTAAGTGCAGTCATAAAGCTTGCCAGGAGCACCGCAGCATGGACTGCCTTCACCCAACGTGCTCCCAACGAGTTGGCCGCTATTGGTAACTGATTCCAAGATTTGTTCCTTTACCACCTTCCTACATCCTGAGGATGTGCCAAGGCTGGCCTTTCCCATCATGGCCTTGAACAGTGCACGGCCCATGCAAGGCTATTGCTGGGTTGTCCGCCCTCAGGGGATGCAAAATAGCCCGACGAGGTATCAAACAACCACGATACATCATTATACAGGTAACATACCAATGAGCACGGCCACAGGAAATGAACTGCCATTTACTCTTACTGCTCTAATCAAAACTGTCCAAGATGCAGGGTTACAGCTTGCAGCAGAGAAAATCCAGCAATCACTACCCTGGACTTTCCTTGGACAGGAATTCATGCAGCAAAAAAGTTCTCCACAGCTGCTGCAGCTCGAGGTAAAAAACACTTCATATTTACGCGAATTGCAGGAGCATCAGGGGACTGTCAATTGGTTAAGGCCTATTTCAGGCACAACCTCAGAGGAGTTACACCCTCTGCTTCAGCTGCCAAAGGGAGACTCCAGTCTAATGTCTAACAGGCTACTGATACCAGAAGCCAAAAGGGTGTTAGGCATTCGTACCAAGGCAATAGAGAGAGGGCAAGGCAGAAGGAGAAATCCTGAACTGCAAATCTGCCTAGCCTTCATTCCCAGCAGGTATCAACCATTAGCAGCCTTGTTGCAGTGGGATCAGACTGAAAAAGACCCACTGCAAATTCTAAAGTGGCTAATTTTGCCCCACATACCATCTAGCACTGTGTGGACTGTTAATGAGATGTATGCAAAGCTTGTCATTAAAGGCAGAGGACGACTGCAGGAATTGGACGGAAGGGACCCTGCCATCATCCACATGCCAGCTACGAAGGACAATTTGGATAGGATACCAGCTGACGATACAGGGTTCCAAGCTGCCTTAACAAACTTTCATGGTAAAACTTTCATGCATCTCTCAAAACACAGGTTGTGGGCAGAAACAACTAATCTACCTTTAAAAGCCATGACCAGATGCCAACACGGACCGGTAAAAGGCTTCAGGGCCTTCACACATGCATCTGGGAACAGCATAAAAGGCTGTAATAACTCAGGTAAAATCCTGCTACAGAACAAGAGAAAAACAGACGCAGACCATGAACCAAAACTGTGCAGGTTCTGGAACTGACTCCGTCCATATTGCCTTGGGAAAGTTTACTAAGCAATCTTTTAATGTTGTAACTGATTTCTGTTATATTGCAAGTTGATACCCCATCTTGAAAGTTTGTTTATTTGAGATATCGTAGCGTTTACCTGTTAATTGAAATGCGTTCTATTTGGTTTCTTGTGAATTATAGAAGGTTTGGATTTTCATGCAATGCATACAAGGTAACACAATGACAGGTAAGGGCCAACAACTGACAAAGAACTAAGAGACTGACAAAACAACAACGTTTAACATCATATCTAAAGTCTTGGAGCAAGCAAAATTGTCTCATTAATTTTTCCATCAGAACGCAAATTCCTTGAACAGACAATTCAAATAACATTCAATCAGCTCGAGACTACATCATCATGTCACGCCCAAACTGTCAAAAAATCACAACCATGCCATCTCAGAACACGTTAACCCCACATGGTTAATTGCAAATGAGATTGAGCAAACAGATTCACGGACATCTCTGAACTGGACATATTAAAATATGCACATGTAACAGTAGATATATACCCATATCACGTAATCTCCACAACACCCACTGCAGAAAAGGCCAAGAGTGTGAGATGCTCTGGCTTAGTTGCCCAGCAACTCTGGGTCCATAATATTCACAGTAAAACAGCTACATTTCCTATCAAATAGGAAAATTCTCATGTCACAAGTATTCCACACTCACTCATTAGACAGGTAATTATACAAAGAGCACACTACACATCAAAACAGTGTCAACTAAACAAAAAAAGGGGGGAGAGAATCTGTATAGCTAAAAGAATATCTGTGAAAAGCCATGTATGTATCAATTTTCAAATTGTGACAATGCTGGAAACATGTAAGTATGAAAAGCAACACGAACCTCAGGCTAGTGTGCCTCTCCCAAAACATCGGTCATGGTAAGGGATTTGATATCAGGGCAGTGGACGGAACCACTAAATCTCTCATTTGGGAGAGAGGCTATGCTGGGGAGTCTGAAGGAAAAGAGTTAAAATGAACCCCTTCCAGGTCTGTTACACCCCACAAGGCATAAAATCACATCAGCAAGAACCAGAGTGACGCAGAAGTTGTAAGAAAGTTATGTTTATGTTTAAGGTTTACATTAAGGATGACCAGTGTGGCAAAAAGCAGTTTGTAAAAACCCATGACTGTGTATATGATGTGTGGAATGATGGCCATCAAGTGATTGAGAGAGTGAATGGACAAGAGTGTTGTATGACTGGACAAATATTGGAACACTAAACACCTCACAAATAACAATACCTCCGCCACAGGGTCACTTTAAGAGAATTTAGTTTTGCTGAGCTTAGCCTGTTTCGTAATAAAGTTGTACTCCCCAGTTATTTAAAACCCTCAAGTTAATAAAGGTTATAAGTTTGCATGGTTAGGCCAAGGCCTAAGAGTTAATAAAGTTATTTCTCCAAGTTGCACTACCCCTTAGGAATATAAGAAGGTTTTAAAAGGTTTACATTAGAAGCATAAGAGGCCGCAGCAAGCAGTGTGCTGGGTCATTGCAAGCTTTGGTAGTTTATAATGTACTGTTCTGATTGTTTGTACTGTTGTTTTGCACTGTTTTTGTGATCCTCTTAAATAATAAAAAGGGGGGTGATGTAGGGGCATGTCTGAGGTACAAAGGGAATGTGCCAGGGCAGAGATGCCCAGAGAGCATGCGCCGAGGTTTACAACCCCCATTGGATAAAGAGATCACATGGTTATGGGATATAAAAGGGAGCGGGAATTTCGAATAAAGCTCTTTGTCTACCATCTCACAGGGAGCGCACATGATTTCTTTATTATATAAAGGCCAGCGACCGCATGGTCGCTACAGCCCCCGGCCACCATCGCCGTGTGGTCAGACAAAGGACGCAGGGAACTTCTGGCTTCCACCCACGCCGGAGCAACAGCCAGAACTTCCGCATTCCCTACGGATGCCGAGTGGGACGGGATGACGTCACCGAGACCCCAACCCTGTCTCTGCCCAGTGCCGGCGACAGACAAGCCTCGGCTTTGCAGTCTCAACTCCCCCCAGCTACCTCCTGCGTCGTGCCACAATATGCAAGCAAAACAACAACTTCAGAACACCTCCACGACCAAACATCAAACCTCTTACAGCATGGAACTAGCTGTGACTGACTCAGCAGAACCAGACTCATCAAACAGCCTTAACGAATTTTCTTCCAATAATCCATTTTCAAATATGCCAAATAATTTTAACAATTCTGTTCCTCCATTTAACCCTTTTCTGTCTTCCACAGGAACCAACCATGCCAGTAATTATAATGGTATTAATAACGTTGCTAGTCATGTTAATGGTTTAAATTTATTGCAGGCATATCCAGTATTCTACACCCCCAATGGACCCCCTGTATGGGACCCCTTAGCTGTACCCCTTATCAAGGATGCAAAAGAGGCAGTAACTACTTATGGTTTAAATTCAGCATATGCAATGGGAGTTCTAACATCATTATTCGCAGCTCTTATACTAACTCCAAATGATATAAAAGATATAATGAGATCTTTGCTAAATAAGGTACAAATAACATTGGTTTTAGATGAATGGAAAGCTTTAATTAGACGATATACTCACAAAACCAGTACCACCTCCCGTAGGCCCATACAAAATACAATACAAATGCTTTTTGGTGAAGGTCCATATGCTGCAAATACTGAGCAAGCTAAAATTCCTAAACAAGACTTAATTGCTACCAGAAATATGGCATTACAGGCACTACAATCAGTAGCTGATGCCTCTCAAACAGTTCCACCTTTCAATAATGTAATTCAAAAACCTGATGAATCTTTTATTGATTTTGCAGAGCAATTGAAGGAATCTATAGAAAAACAAATAAGTGTGAAAGAAGCACAAGATGCCCTGTTCTTGAAGTTAGCTATCTCCAATTCAAATGCACAGTGTCAGCAGATACTCAGAAATCTTCGTGACCCTACCCCCATGGATATGGTAAAAGCTTGTAAAGATATTAGCCCTACTGACAAATTAACAAATAGTTTGGTCCAAGCTCAAGTGTCTATGTCTAACCAATTAGCTGAAGCTAATACACAATTAGGCAACCAAATTGCAGAAGCAACTCAGCAAATGGCAGAAAAAATGACCCAAGCCTTAGCAGCAGCCTTAGACCACTCCAAAATTATATGCCATAATTGCAAACGTCCAGGTCATATAAAGGCTAACTGCCCAAAATATAAAACCCCCAATCCTCAAAAAAACACTCCAGGCCTTTGCCCCAGATGTAAAAAAGGGTTTCATTGGGCTATACAATGTCGATCCCTATTTGACAAAAAGGGGAACCCACTCTCATGTAGGAAAAACACTAAACGATCTGCACTCTCTTTTGAGAAATTTCAATTAGATACAATCTTTTTTTGTTTCTCAACAGATTTTTTACATGTTGTAGGAGTTGTGACTCGCATACTTAAAGAATTTGAACAATCAAAAGTTGTTTACACTGTTTAAAAAATTGTTACTATTAATCCAACAGAGGAAACATCCTTTCCATACCTACTCAGTTGCGCCAGAACCGTTCAATCATTAAGGACATATCCTGCTCTAGAAAACAAAAAAGGAGGAATAGACATTACCGGTTTTTGCTTCTCCCCAGCCTGCAATGATGTCAGGTAACTGGCGTGTACGGGTGGCCCCATACATGTGAGGCTCCACCACATCTGTGGTGTACACTTAACCCTGTCAGGATCATTGGTGGGTTGCTCATCCCTTCCAAAAAGTACCTCCAACAGTGCCATTTCCCTCAGGCATAGGATCCCCTCTTCTACGGTCTTCCAACCATTTGCATAATGGTGTTCCTGCAAGTGATCTCTGTAAATGAACCTCTTCCTCACACCATCCAAAAGCCGTGCCCAGAGAGACGGGGACTTCAATTCTCTCACAAACGCCTCCTCGATACCCACATCCTGGGCAATAGATCTCAAGAACCTTGCTTCACTGCCATCAAGGTTTATGGCATCACCTGTAGAGTCCCAAACTCAGATCATCCAGGTCAGAATGGGCTCATTCGAGCGACGAATAACGTCTGTCCATAAGCTCCGGAGGTTGTTATACGATAAGGACACAGTGATGATTTCTGGCTCTGGACTGGCCGCCTGTGAGGATCCTGCCTCCCTGTCATCATCAACTGGGTGAACCAATTTGGTCTTATATTTCCTCTTTTGGATAGAAACAACCTCCATTGGCTTGGTCTGCCCCTTTGATTTGGCCATATCCTGAGTTACCATACTATCAGGTATCTTGTTTTCGTCTTTTCCTTTTCCCTGGAAGTGCTGCACCATACTGAGCAACTTCCGGTAGGCAATGGCCAAAGCCCCACATGCAGCTGCCAGCTGCCTCTCCATGGGTCTATCATGACCTCTCTCCCTCATGGCTTTCATTATTTTTGTAGGGTTTAGGAGTTGTTTGAGGGTGAGCTTCCATGTTGCAGGAGTCAAACAACTTTCTAGGAATTTACCCATATCCTCCCATAACCCATGCCACTCGAGGTTTCCCACCCCTGGGGCAGGCTTCTGGACATGTTCTCGATAATTCTTGGCCTTAGCTTTGTATATTAGGTATACCATAATGGCAAAAACTTGCACGAAAAGCCCAAAAAGTAAAACGTCTCTGACATCTAAGGAGAATTTAAACTTCCCAGAGGCAATTGTATTGGATCCAAAGGGGAAATGGATGAAGGGTTGGGCAAACATACCCTCCTGCGTTTCTCCATAGAGATGGGTTCCATTATCCTTAAATCCCCAGAGAAAACAGCTTAGGCTAGAGCAGAGTAGTGCATCCTTGAGGACATACTCTGTATGAAAACCACAGGTGCTGAGTTTGCCGTGTCATAAACCCAATACACAAACTCAAAGGTACTTATCGCAATGAGGGTCTTAATATCTGAGCTGAAACAAATCGACAGATGGGACAGGTATCTTGGCATGGTTATATGCTAGAAGAAAGCAACAACCCCAAGCATCATGGTACCTATGGGTTCAATATGCACGTAAATCACACAAGGGCAGTTATTCCTTTTCCACCTTTTGTCTCTTCAAGCCCCACGTTGGATGCCAATTATTGTCTCAGTTTAATGAGACTGAAGTGTTTGCTAAGGAGGATGAGTTATGAGGAAAACCAAGCTCCTCCATCTGAGCAATTGTAAATTTGAAATTCAGAGGCTCCAGTTGAGGAAATATGGAGAAAGAAAAGATAACAGCCTTTTATTAAAGAATATATGTGTATAGGCAGAACAACAAAAGAACTGAAAAAAAAAACCAAACAACAATCCTGCACCCAAGGTTCCCACCAAAAACAGTTCAGTATTTTTTGCCTTTTGACGCAATGCTAACCATGATCAGGAGGGGGAGCTGTTGGATGTCTGGAGGAGCAAAGCCTGCAGTTGCTCTGTGGTGGTAGGCAGGGGGCGTTGTTGGGCTCTGGCGGTCACCGTATGGGGGTCCCGGTGCATGGGAGAAGCCGAAATGGAGATTCTCCCCCACACACCGAGAAGGGGAAAGACAAAAGGGGAAAAAGGGGTTCTTCCTATGGACTCATGCTGTTGATGGCTGGCTCTGGCTGGGATTTCCCCCCCCCTTCGTTGATGTGTACAAGCTACTGACAACAGGATAACAGAGAAAGGAAGGGGCAGCCTCTTCCCTCAAAGGTTCCTCTGTAGATGTCCCTGGCTTCTCTGATGAAATCTGAGCAGGTCCCGGGCCGTGAGCAGAACAGGGCGCAGGAGAATGGAGGCAGACCAGGGCCAAAGACAGCCAGATGACCTGGTCGAAAACAAAATGAACCTCGGAGCCCCTCCTCACACACACCTTCCCTGAGTCAGGGCAAAAGTAAAGTGAAGAGCCGTTTCCCAAGGAGAAAAAAAAACCTCCCCGCCACAGTCTTCTCAGGCCCATTAGCTTGGAATGTGAGGCTGCAGGCCAGTTCTTTTGTGTGTGTGAATCACTCTAACCAACCATCGTCCCGTCCCCCTCCCTCATTCAACAACTTACTTTCACAGTGGTGCAGAGGAAAAAAATTCAAGCTGTTTTTTTTAGAACAAGTAAACCTATGACTCTGCTCCTCTACTATTCACCAAATGCATATGCTCTAGGAAGTCTCCTCCTTGCCACTGCTCTTACCCCAGAGATAATTCATTTTTGTGAGTAGGCAAGTCAGTGATAGAACGGATCACTTTGGAAAAAAGACATTGTCTCCTCTCTCCAGGGAGACCTTTATAGCAGCCTTCCAGTACCTACAAGGAAGCTGGAGAGGGACTTTTTACATGGACATGTATTGATAGGACAAGGGGGAATGGCTTTAAACTGACAGAGGGCAGGTTTAGATATCAGGAAGAAATTCTTTACTGGGAGAGTGATGAGGCACTGGAACAGGTTGCCCAGAGAAGTTGTTGGTGCCCCATCCCTGGAAGTATTCAAGGCCAGGTTGGATGGGGCTTTGAGCAACCTAGTCTAGTGGGAGGTGTCCCTGTTCATGGCAGGGGGGTTGGAACTAGATGATTTTATTTCATGACATCTGGGACTGAAGAGTAGCACATTGACCTGTACCTAGCACTGAACATTATCTTTCAGGCCCTCCTCAGATGCTCTTAAACTGAGGAATTGTTCTACTGTGAGCTATTAGGTGGGACCACTCAGGTAAAACCAAAAGCTTTGTTAGATGTAGGAACTTCTATCCATATTCAGCATAAGACTTTTCCCTTTAACTCTCCATTGCTAGTCCTCTCTTCAAACCAGATTTCCCTTCTTTTGTTTAAACTTCCATCTTGTGTACTTTATTTATATTCCATTCTTGATATCTCTTTCCTAATCCATATACATTTAGCTTCCCCGAATGCTTCCTAAGATATACTTTCTCCCATACTTCCTACTGTTTTATTTTCCCTAATCTGTACTTAACATCTTTAATGACTTATGGGAAGTAGAACTAACTGAAATATGCCATGATCTGTTGCTTTTATTTTCTGGAAAACACTTCTTCCCAAATTTTACATTTGATCCTTACTCATGCTTACCGTAGACTAGTATTTCTACTTTTTGCAATAGTATTGCATTACAAGTTCATGCCCAGTTCATGTCCAGTTTCCTATTACAAGTCAGTGTGCCTCAAAATTGTTGCTTCTTGATGGGAAGTGGAGAGGTGATATAATCTAGTACCCTAGTTGTGTCATTTAACTTTATTTGCAATTAATCTCATCTAACAATAAACCAACTCTTGTGATACATTCAGGCCCTTTATAAGGTTTACTTTACACTGTTTTTTCAAAGTTTTCTTACAGCAGGGACAGTCATTTGCGATATACTGTTTTGTTTAAGAAAATAAATG
The DNA here is from genome assembly GCF_003984885.1 of Neopelma chrysocephalum. Classification (NCBI taxonomy): domain Eukaryota; kingdom Metazoa; phylum Chordata; class Aves; order Passeriformes; family Pipridae; genus Neopelma; species Neopelma chrysocephalum. The sequence continues at coordinate 257,068 of NW_020925453.1, read as the reverse complement.
AATTATTAACAAGTTATGTTTGTTGTTTTCACTGTAATAATCTTTTGTGGAATTCAGTGCAAACATACAAATAAAATATTCAAACCATACACAACAGCTATATTTAGGAATCAGCCACAGTAATAAAGATATCCTGACTTACTGTGAGAATCACACTGATCATGACATTAATAGGTCTTCTCTAGATTGCTAACAAGGGCTCTAATACCCTTCACAGTGATAGCATACTGCTCTTCATTGGAATTTGTCAATGATGGATTTCTAATTCATTCCCTGATATGAGTGTGTCAGAAATGTAATACACCTTGAAATAATAATTTCTTTGCATAGAGTTGTTCATACAGGCTATATTAAAAATATTTTAGAGTTTACAAACACAAGAGGGAAAAAATAAAGCAGAAGAAAAAAGAGCGAGACAAACAGATATGTACTCTAGAGACTATCACCCTGAAAACAGATGATGAGTCAACTAAGTGAACAGATGTGAGATTGTTAGTCTGGAGCTATAGAAGAAAACACCATTTTACCAATGTCACAGATGTAGGGTAAAGTGACTCAGAGAAGGCCAGTATTATTAAAGCAAGAAGATTATAGCAAAGCAAAAATTCAAGATCTTTTAGATGGGCTGCATCAGGTCAGTAATAAGCTTTAAGCTGAAGAAAGGCAACTTTTAATTTGGATCCTAAGACAGTTTTAAATTTATTTTAATAAAATCATATAGAACCATTTTCAGAAACTGATCACCTACAATGTGACATATGGAAATATATAAATAATATATCCATTTGGTTACTAAAGAAATAAATATACCAAAAAGGAAGCTACTGACTATATAAAGCATAATTTCTGATAAAACCTTAGCATTTTCTAATTCTGAAACATCTTTCATCTCTTACTCATCTCTCATAATTCTAAGGATAGCTAGTTCTTGGCTCATCATTACTTTTCATGTGATCTTACACTGAAATTGCATATGCTACTGCTAGAACAGTTTACAACTTTCATTATAATCTTCCTTTTGAGTATCTCAGATGAGTTCTTTTTCATCTGAAAACTTCCATCCTTAGTCTAAAGATAATATCAGAGTTTTGAGATGTAACAGAACTAGTAGTGCTTGCAACAGAATGTACCATAGAAGATTACTGTGTAAACAAAGCCTTGATTTAAAGAAACCCGCCAAGCAAAGTAAAGAAACAATAAAGAAAGCAACCTGTGGTTAACTGAAACAGCCAAGCAAAGGAGGGGTATTACACAACCAGGTGCATTCTCTTAAAGGAGTTCATAAAGTGGTAAATTTGGGGGCTCCAGACAGAAACAACCACAAGAGACACTCAGTGAAGTCCCTCAGAGACCTTATAAGGATATGTATATATGCTAAATAGTGCTGCAGGATTGCGGGAAACTAAAATGAATAATCATGTAACGCAAACATATAAGCTGTAGCTAAGATACCTCAGTATGCACTTTGGCAAACTGATTCCCAGTGCATCCAGCGCGCTGTAATAAAAGAATGCCTGCCTCCTAAAACTCACAAATTGAGTCTTAGAGGTTTCTTTTAAGTGCCGATTTTAGGCAACAAAGCCAGCAACAATTTTTGGAATAGTGGATTAGGCAAGCTCAGGTGTATTAAAAACATTCTTTAAAGAAACACCATAATCACAGAATCACAGAATATGCTGAGTTGGAAGGGACCCAGAAGGGTAATAACATACTTTCCCCAAATAATTTGACTTAAGAATGGGGAAAAATGAATAAACTCATTTTGTTCTTATGTGGTTTATTCTGTAGTTAAAATGAGATTCAAGGAAGTTCCAATTCATGCAATGCATTTCAAAGAATATCTGCTTAACAATTTTTAAGCTGTGGGTAGTCTGACAGGGCTTGTTTTCAGTGTGATTTAGGTCAAGCCACAGAACAGCAAGGGTCACCTTTCAGCACTTTGGATTTGGGACTATTTAATGCCTGAGTTTCCAGTCCTATCAAAGCTCGGAAGTCTGAATTCAGAGTTTAAACCCAACTAAGCTTTGGGTCAGCCTCATTCAGAAGACAGGTTTTACAAGGGAGGTGTGTCTGTGCTGGCTGGTCAGCCCAGTGACAGGAGGAAAGGAGCTCAGATGTAGCAAGTGAGGGTATATCAAGGGGGGGCATACTGCTTTCAGTAGGCTGAGGTATCTGGCTTTATGCTAAGTAAAGAAACAACCCAGAAAAAACAATAAAACCACAATTATTCTAATGCCAAGAAAATGTTAGAGAGTGTTTCTGAAGTCTGTACTACACAAGAACACTTTTACTTTCTCAAAGCACATTTAAAAGCTGAATACAAACTCATCTCAACATGATGATGTACAGCCTGATAGTTCAGTGGCACACAAGACCTATGGGAAGACACTGCAGTGAAAATGAGACCAGAATGGCCTTGAACATGTTTTAATGAAGCACATCTGCTAGCCCGAGCATATTCTGTGCACTTGTAAATGAAATTTGGGTCTGTTCCCTGAGAAAAAAATAATGACTTACAGCAGGTGGAAATTTTGGTACAAGGAGCATCCCCACCCATCACTTCGCAACACAATGTAACATATTCTGGCACCCTCAGTGAATATAGCACAAGTTGCTGATGTGAACTGCTCACTTGATGCTAATTTTTCCCTTTTGTTGATATCAGAGTTTTGAGATATCACAGAACTAGTAGTGCTTGCAACAGAATGTACCATAGAAAATTACTGTGTAACCAAGCCTCAATTTAAAGAAACCAGCCAAGCAAAGTAAAGAAACAATAAAGGAACTTGTGGTTAACAGAAGCAGCCAAGCAAGCAAAGGAGGGGCATTACACAAGCAAGTGCATTCTCTTAAAGGAGTTCATAAAGCAGTCACTTGAAACTTTGGGGGCTTCAGACAGAAACAACCACCAGAGACACTCAGCGAAGCCCCTCAGAGACCTCATAAGGATATGTATATATGCTAATTAGTGGTGGAAAATGTCATGAATATGTAACAGGATTGCGGGAAACGAAAATGAATAATCGTGTAATGCAAACATATAAGCTATCACATCATGCACTTTTGCAAAACGATTCCCAGTGCATCTGGCACTGAATAAAGAATACCTGCCTCCTAAAACTCACAAATCAAGTCTTAGAGGCTTCTTTAAGAGCCAATTTTAGTCAACACTGTCTAAATTAAGATGATGCACTATAGCTCACCTGTAACTTCTGGGTCAGAGAATTCCTCTGTGCCTGGAGCTCTCTGGCACTGTCGATTTCTTGTTTCAATCTTTCTATTTCCTAAGGGAGAAGAAACAACCTTGCTAGCAACACATTACCCAACTTGGCCTCAGTGCAAGTAAGCTGGCTTCTGCTGCTTCTCCTGTGTGAGCTATTGCCATGATATCAAAACTGGCAGTTAGATATTGCCAAAATGGGAAACATTACCAACCTGATGCTAATCTCTTAAGTATGAGGAAGTTTGGAAAAGACTGTTCCATTTTGGGAGGATATTCTGTAACTACTGCATCCTCTCATGCACCTTCCTCAGAAACACCTAGCAACAGCTCCACTGGAGGCAAGACCCTGCAAGATACACTGCTCCTCTGAACATGCACACCAGTGCACACTGTGTCTGTTCAGAGGGCTCAGGAGGTCTGGTTTTACATGAGACAAACAATCCTTCATACGTGGCTCCTTGAACCTCCTTTTTCCCATCCATAAAGGGGTGAGTCTTGATCATTCTGTGGCACAAATCTGCTTTCCTCTGAGACCCATGCCAGAGCAGGTGTTACTCAAATTCCTTGTATTTCCATGCTGCTGGTCCATCCCAAGGCAGATGGCACAATAACTATCAAGTTACAGGCTGGGGTTTTTGGCGCGTGTTTAAGAAAACGGCCAATCTTAGGGATCATGAAAGTCAACTATATTAACATATCCTGATTGGCCTGAAAAGACATTGATCTATTACTTGCTCCAAACCCTACTCTCCAGAAAAAGTAAAGTGCAATGGCTGCTTCCCTTCTTAGTGAATTTGGACTGCATCAGTGTGATGACTGCTCTGTAGAAACTACATATGCTTCAATGAAGACTTAATTTTGCAAAGAGAGATGCTCGGTAATAGCAAACATGAAAAAATTATACCTTTTTTTTGTTGTTCAGATACCCAGCTTTATACTGGACTGATGTAATTATAATACATGTAAAAAGTATTAATCTTTTCAAAAAAGCTGAAAAATGGATTTTACTTTGTAACATCTGTAGGAAATAATACAGTATTTACCAGCCATCACAAGTTTAATATTGAAAGCCTTTAGAAATAATGTAGCAGAAAAGTCAAGAATAAATCCTAGCAGATACCTCTTCTTTTTTCTTCAGTGTAGACTCTAACTCCTGTATTGTCTGGTTTAATTCTGTTTTCTGTGTGTGGACTTCATTGGGTTGACTGCTCACACACTCTAGCTCAGTCACCTGTTGAAATAAGTAGAAGCAACATATACAGAATTGATTGCAACAAATTCAAGGTACTATTACTTCTTTGCATAAATAACTGCATTTGAAATATACCCTTAGTGCTGGGTGACTCGATTAAAATGGTAGTGTTCTTCTGAAGTCAGCATAAAATTCCTTTAGAAATTGTTTTTCATAAAATGGTTGCTATGACTTCTAGTGTTTACTGCAATATCTTGGAAATGTTAAATGTAGTATGTTGCTAGCTGAAAAAAAATTCATTAAAAGTTATACTTACTAATTATCGAAGATTTTATGAAAGAAGCTGAATTACCATTTGACAGGACTTAAAGAATGCAGTTAATTGTCTCAAAACACTGCCAAAGAAGGAAATTCCCATAAGATAAGCCACCATGACATGAACTTGTGATAAGAGCAGATGGCAACAAAAGGAACCAGGCCTGGTAAGACAAATCTGGGTAACCTACCCAAACAAAGGTTCCCACTGTGGAAAACTGCGAGAAAGGAAAGCGTTAATTACACACCTAAATGAAGGTAAAGGTTTGAAATTAGCACACTGGACAAAATTCCACTCTGCAAGCTGTGGGAAAGAAAACAACTGCTTACACCCATGCCATCCCAAGTTGTGAGAACATCTGAGATGCCCTGTGAATATCTGGGACTTGGGCTATATAAAAACAGTACTCCAGAAGCACGACTTTGGGACCCTCACCACTGAGAAGACCAAAAGAAGGATCCAGCGGGACACTGTTGGAATCCATGTGGTAGTTATATATTTATCTTTCTACTTAATCTGTCTCTCTCTCATTCTCTCTCTCTCCCTCTCTCAACTCCTATTTCTATCTCTCTACCTAATATTTACTGTTAAATGAAGTCCGTACCATTGACTTTGGCATATGGTCTTGTTTGAACCTTAATTTGGGCAGAAACATCCTTTAATAATCGGATCCCAACACCATTTCAGAAACAGTAATCTCTAGATGACTAAACATAGATCAGTCTGTCTAACTAACTTCTTCATCTGACACTTTCTAATGTTGCACTATCCTTATCAACTAAGTCACAATGCTCACCTACTTCCTAGTAAGCCAATTAAAATTTCACAACCTCAATTTCTGTCTCAGTGTCATGGTTTAGGAATGGTAGTCTCCAATTTAGTAGTCCTGATAAAATCATGTTGTCGCTCCCCCCCTCCAATGGGAGGCACAAAAGGCAGAGATCAGCGGTTGAGATAAGAACAATTTACTGGAAACAGCATTGAGATAAGGAAACAAACAGTAACAGCAAAAATAGTAATAACAAAAGGTATAAGACAAAGAAACTACTTTGAAAAAGACAATAAACAAATAGTGGACTGTTCCCTCTTCCAAGTTTTCTCCCACTGGAAGTAATGCCCTTCTCCTCAGAAGCACTAGAGAGTCCCTTTCCTTTGCCCCTGGCAATGGTGTGAGGTTACTGAATAACATTAGAGTCTGGCCATGCCCCATCAGCCACACTCCCTCTCAGCTATTGCAAAAAATTAACCCTGTCCTTGGCTGAAACCAGGACATTATCCACCCCTTATTTTATACCATCTATGTCATGCCCAGATTCTACATCATCCAAATATATACATATATGTATATGTATATATACAGAAGCACAGGGGGTGCGGAGTTCCGGGTACTGCGCCCCCATGGCACACAGAGGTTTGGGGGGGCGAGGGGGGTGGGGGGGGGAGGGGGGGGGGGGGGGGGGGAGGGGAAGGGTGCCTGAAGATATGTGGTAACACAGTGGGGGAAGGATAAGGTCAGGGTGGATAGTGGGTTCTTTTAGAGTGATGAGGGTCCTGGCCAGGCTGGGGCCTTGAAAGGCACCCCAGCCTTGGATGGGTACAGGGGCCAGAAGGTTGGTCAGTTTGTTTGTTTGTTTGTTTTTGGCTCACCTGTGGCTACTGCCCAGATTCGGCATGTTCTGCATATATTTGCTTTGCTCTGTTACATCCTGAAAGAGTGGACAGGACAAAGGGTTGTTCCTGGGTATTTCCTTGAGATTGTATATAGATAGGTGATAGTAAAGTAGGAAATGAAAGACTTGCCCAAATCGTTCTAATTGGAACGAAGCCCGTGTACCCCTATGTGGTTGCAAGCTATGCTGGCGATTGTACATGCCTTCGGTAGGGTCGCCCATGCCAGACAGGTCAAAACCGTAGGGCCAGATACAACTATAGCCTGAGGGGTCAGGTGTGCTCTGGGCAGCTGCTGCAAATGATCTATTGTTAACAGTTTCTGGGAAATTACATGGAGGGTGTAGAATACACAGTTTGGATTACACCCACACAGTGATGAACTGGCCCCCGCTGTTCTAACTAGGACATTATCTTATCCTAGCAAAGACTGTTGGCCTGGAAAATTCACCAAAAAAAAAGTAAGAAACTATAACAATATTGTCTGCCTTGACTTCAACAAAGCTTTCGACACTGTCTCTCACAACATCCTCATAGGCAAACTCAGAAAGTGTGGACTGGATGAGTGGATGGTGGGATGGATTGAGAACTGGCTGAATGGCAGATGCCAGAGGGTCATAATCAGTGTCACAGGGATTAATTAGAGGCCTGTCACTAGTGGCATCCCCCAAGGTTCTGTACTGGGCCCAGTACTGTTTAACTTGTTCATCAATGACTTGGATGAGGGGCTAGACTGCCTTCTCAGCAAGTTCCCTGATGACACAAAGCTGGGAGGAGTGGCTGATACCCCAGAATTCTGTGCAGCCCTTCAGAAAAACCTCAACAGGCTGGAGACATGGGCAGAGAAGAACTGTCTGAAATTCAACAAGGGCAAGTGCAGGGTCCTGCACCTGGGGAGGAATAACCCCATGCACCAGTATAGGCTGGGGGCTGACCTGCTGGAAAGCAGCTCTGCAGAGAAGGATCTGGGGGTCCTGACAGACAAGTTGACTATGAGTCAGCAGTGTGCCCTCGTGGCCAAGAAGGCCAATGGTATCTTGGGATGCATTAGGAAGACCATTGCCAGCAGGTCAAGGAAGATGATCCTGCCCCTCTAGCAGGCCCTGGTGAGGCTGCAGTTGGAGTACTGTGTCCTGTTCTGGGCTCCTCAGTATACGGAGAGACATGGAGTTCCTGGAACAGGTCCAGCATAGGGCTACAAAGTTGATTAAGGGATTGGAACATCTCACATATGAGGAAAGGCTGAGGGAACTGGGCCTGTTTAGCCTGGAGAAGAGATGACTGAAGGGGACCTCCTTAATGCCTATAAGTATCTGAAGGGAGGGGGCCAAGAAGATGGAGCCAGTCTCTTCTTGGTGGTGCCAAGCAAGAGGGCAAGAGGCAACACACAGAAACTGATGCATGAGAAGTTCCACCTGAATATGAGGAAGAACTTCTTTACTGTGCGAGTGACCAAGCACTAGAACAGATTGTGCAGAGAGGGTGTGGAGTCTTCGTCACTGGAAATATTCAAGAATCATCTGGACACAATCTTGGGCAATGTGCTCTAGGATAATCATGCTTGAACCAGGAGGTTGGACAACTGTGGTCCCTTCCAACCTGACCCATTCTGTGATTCTGTGATATGTTTATTCCCTTTTCTATATGCTTTATTAAGTGTCTCTGTAAATTTCCTATCCCACATTTCCAGCCCCAGCAGCAGTGGTCTCTTGAATGAGGGGTTGGAATGTTGGGAGGAATGGGTTAAAAAGCAGAAGACTGGCAAGGAGGATTGTATATCAATCAAGTGACCTTGCAGCTGGGAATAACTCTTCTTAAAACCTGTGTGAACAGCAGGCCAGTGATCTTCTAGTACTGAGTTTAACTGTGCCTGCATCTCTGCTTGTGTACCTCTGAGTGGGTGTTGCTTTGGGGATCCCCTGGTTAGCAAGGTAATGGAAATAAACTTACTCTTTGCTTTCTAGCTGTGTGAGGTTGTTCCGGCTGCCTGCCTGTGTTGATTCACACAATAAGGCTATTTATAAAAAGAGGAAGTTAAAGATGGAAATAATAATGCAAAGTTTACTGATCAATATGCATTACTTTCCCACATACACCACACTTGATACAGGATATGAGTCTGCTGTAGCTTGCAAACAGATGACTCAGGCACCAAAACTTGCATATAAATCTAAAGCATATAAGGAGTGAATATTATGATTACATTGCATATAAACCACATGATATGTTATTAAATTGAACTAAATGTAGCAGCTAGTGTTCGCAGTACCATTCTTCATTTTGGAGGCTGGTCTATTTTTTAAAAGACTATGATCATGTAAGTGAGTGTATCCCTCCAATGCATGCATATCTACACACATTCTTCTCCCATGGACAAGATGCTGTGACAGCTTTTCCCCATAAAACAACTACATTACAACTGAACATGAAAATAATCTCCAAACTTTTGTTTCTCCATGAAATAAATTTTTTTCTCAATAAAGGTCCTTTTGGATCAAACCCCATTTTTCTTCTGAACTGTCAACAGATGCGAGTTGCAGCATGGCAAATTCCAATTATATATTAGGAAAAATAATTTGACAAGAAGTGTGATCTAACATTGGAACAGGTTGTCCAGAAAGGCAGCCAGATCTCCATTTTTCAAGAGTTGATTCACAGCCCTGAGTAACGTGATCCAACCATGGAGTTGGATCTAACTTCAAAACTGGCCTTTCTTTCAGTGGGGAATTGGACCAGATAACCTCCAAAATTCCCCTCCATGCTAAATTATTTGCCGAGTCTATGAACTAAGGATAGGGTTTCTATGTGAGATATTACCCCTCTACTCTGCTTTTCCCACTCTACTCCGGTCTCATAAGACCCTACCTGGAGTACTGCGTCCAGCTCTGGGGTTCTCAGCACAAGAAGGACATGGATCTCTTGAAGAAAGTCCAGAGGAGGGCCATGAAGATGATTAGAGGGATGGAGCACTTCTCTTATGAGGAAAGGCTGAGAGACTTGGGTTTGTTCAGTCCGGAAAAGAGAAGGCTTAGGGGTGTGGTAGTTTGGTCTAGGCCTTCCTTGGTGACCAGCTTGTAACCAAGGAAGTGCCCAGATTTACCCAGTATTCCCTACGATTTTTACGTAAGCCGGGGTATAAGAAGAAGGGAGAAAAGGCCTTTGCTCTCTTTCCTTCCGGCGGCTTTGTAGGTGCAGGTTTCCCTGCTGTTGAGTCTGTTGGCTTGGAGAGTGATGCCTGGCAAGGCCTTGTCGACCTTGGGAGGCGGAGGCTGCCGGCAGTTGCTCCAGCGTGACTCTCCGTTGTCCCAAGGAGAGTAGTAAGATATTCTTTGCTAATTCTTTTAGTTGATAGACCTTAGGCTACTGATCGGGATATATATATATATATTATTTTGGTTTTTGTTCTTCCCTTCCCCTTTCCCTTTTCCCTGTGAAATTGTATATATATATTTCAACTGTACATAACTGTAAATATAAGTGTAAATATATTTATATATACTGCTTTGTCTCTCTCTCGTTTTCGGTTCTTTTGGGTTTTTTCCCCTCTTCTCCCTTGGTTTGGGGTGGGGGGGGGGACTTCTTGTGGTAAGGTTTGGAGACTTGGCGGGGAGCCAGCTCCAAACCATATCAGGAGTGACCTAATTGCAGCCTTTCAGTACCTGAAGGGGGCCTACAAGAAAACTGGAAAGGGACTTTTTACGAGGGCATGTATTGATAGGACAAGGGGCAATGGCTTTAAACTGAGAGTAGGTTTAGATTAAATACTCTGCTCTGGTGAGACCCCACCTGGAGTACTGCATCCACCTCTGGGGTCCTCAGCACAGGAAGGACATGGACCTCTTGGAGCAAGTCCAGAGGAGGGCCACCAAGATGATTAGAGGGATGAAGTACCTCTCCCATGAGGAAAGGCTGAGATAATTGGGATTGTTTGGCCTGGAAAAGAGAAGGCTTAGGGGTGACCTAATTGCAGCATTCCAGTACCTGAAGGGAGCCTACAAGAAAGATGGAGAGGGACTTTTTACAAGAGCATGTAGTGACACAACAAAGGGAAATGGATTCAAACTGATGAGAGTAGGTTTAGATTAGATATTAGGAAACAATTCTTTACTGTGAGGGTGGTGAGGCACTGGAACAGGTTGCCCAGAGAAGCTGTGGCTGCCCCATCCCTGGAAGTGTTTAAGGTCAGGCTGGATGGAGCTCTGAGCAACCTGGTCCGATTGAAGGTGTCCCTGCCCATGGCAGGGGACTGGAACTAGATGATCTTTAAGGTCCCTTCCAACCCAAACCATTCCATGATTCTATGATATCAAGAACACCCAAGGTCACAGATTGCAGAAACATTTAATAAAGGCATGTAAAAGGTGATCAAAATAGCATAGTGAAGATGATCCCATGTATAAGATTATGCATTCCCTCAGCAATACAAAATAATTGCAGGAAATTTTTTGGGTAAAGGTTATAAAAAATAATCAGCTATTAATAAATGTAGCTACAAAGACTTGATTACTACTTCTGTTAACTGTAGTATCAGGTAAAAGCAAAGTGACGTGCTAAAAATTCCTATATTCATTAATTGTATTTTCCAATAACTGATTTTAAATAATATTTTACTAAGAGTGAGAGTAACATCAAGAAAAAGAGATCTTCTACCAGTGTCTTGCCCGTCTTGTCTGATTGGGTCTCCCCACAGCAAGGCAGGCAAATGCTCCAGTTGCTGTGTTGTCTCAGCTTTGCAACAAAAGCTGTTAATACATTTTAGTGTGAAGAATGCTGGCGGGATACAGAAATTGTGTGAACAATTTGTATTGCATTTCTGCGACCTTTGCCTTGGCACAGCTGGGTGCAGATAGTAAAAAAATACTACGCCACTAATATGGCTGCAGGCCTTGTGCCAAGGTGAAGGAGGAGTCCTCTTGGCAGGTAAACAAGTTTTATGGACACCTGCCGTGGGCCAATTAGTACTGCACAATGCAGTATGTTTTCCTTGTGTATCCAATGTAGCCTGGGAAGGAATCACATGTCTGTGTGTGATAAGCAGTATATAAGCTGTCTTTCTTCTAATAAAGCTGACATATTGCCGACCAAATTGGTCTGAGAGCACTTTGTCCATGCCCCTCCGCCGATATCTGGTGCCCGACGGAACAGGGACTCCTACTTCGTCGAGTTCTAAGGGACGTAAGGCGAACGGAAGGAGTTGAGGGAAGCAGCCGTTGGAGGTGGTGTTTACCCCAGCACCACGAATGTAAAGCCACGCGCATGGTACAGAGAAATCTTGCCTTGGCCAGGTGAGTCGGCTGTGGGAGGAGAAAGCGGGGCCCACCCTATTCAAAGAGGAAGAGAGGGTGGAAATGCTCCTCCAATTTAAGATCTCTCTAAGAGAGCCTATTTATGATGAAACAGCCCTTAAAGGGTTAATAGAATGGGCGAGAGCAAAGAATACTTCCCACTGCTCAAGCCGCCTTTCAGGTGTCCATAAGGGACGCTATGAAGGAACTGTTTTGGGACGGGATCTCTAAGGGATCAGAAGACGCTAGAAAGTGTCCTATAATTTGGTGTCTGGCAGTTGAGTCGCTGCGAGAGTTAAGTTCTGAGCGACGGGACCTCATAAATGTTCGCACAGCTCTCTTGGGAGACGGCGGGACTACGGCGAGTCCCCGCCCCCATCGGTCCGCTTTAGGGGAGATTCCAGTACCTGTGGCTGCACAGTTGCGAATGCTAGAAACCTTAAAAGCAGCGGGATCACCTCTGTGTAGCACCGTGCATGTAACAGCAGAAAGTGTAGAGGCTGCAAGAGAATCAATATCGGCGGAGAATAAAACTGGAGCCGTGCCAACGGCACCGCCCTCTACTGCGGCTGCGCGGTCAGCGGTGTTGCTCCTCACTGTGCCTGCTCTGGCCGCTGAGTCAGCGGTTACTACTGCGCATGTGTTCCCTGGAACAACGCTGCTAGGAGCCTCCGCGTCATTAGATGGCGCTGCATCGCTGGCGCCTGAAGCCACCATGAAACCCGGAAGAAAGGCAGTGAGACGCGCTGCCATAGCAACAGACGCTGCTTTCAAAAAAAAAAAAAAAAAAGAGGAAAGAAGACTGCCGCATGGAGCCGCTCCCGCCGCTGCTGCCGTGTCTGCGCCGAGCCCTGGCCGAGAATCCTGAGCTGTTGGACTCCCCTCTGCCTTTGGCCAGGAGCTGCTGCCTGCCGGCGTCCACCACCACGCCATTCTATCTGCCGCTGCAGCTATCTACTCTACCATTCCCGAGTTCCACATCGACCGACAAAGGCGGAAAGAGAGGCTCAGAGAACCAGGCGCAGCTCCCAGAGAAGCTTTACAGACATCTGTGGCAGAAAAGAAGTTGAAGCAACGAGCCCTTTGCACCTCCTCTGCCGTTGCCGGTTCCTCGTAAAAGACCAGGAGCTGGCAAGGGTAGAGAAGGTCTGGTGCAGAAATAAAAGAGAATTCTGTGAGATACTACGATAGAGGGAAAGTTTGTGTCTTTAACTCCTAAGACGTTTTCAGTTGGTACAGATGCAGGAGACAATAGAAACTAAATTTACAATTACTCAATATGGGTTAAGATCGATTTATATTACATCTGTGGTACAACATTTTTTAAGGAGTTAATGAGAATGAGTAGGGAAGGATCAGTCTGGTTTACAGAAGCCACACAGGGATGTAACTTTGTTTTGGTTAAGGAAACATAATTTTCTTGTGATTGCTTTTTCAAATTGTTTGTGAAAAGACCATTTCCCCTTTAACTTCATAGCATGATCTTTGTAGTGATTTTTAACTATTTGAGAAAGCTTTGAAGTTCTTAAACCCCTGGAAGAAACATTAGGGCTTAGTTTTTGTGCTCCTTGTCAATTTGCTAGTTTGATAACAAAGAACAGACCTGCTGTCCAGTGTCAGATCATAATGCTGGTAGGATTAGATAGTGAAGTGACAAAAAAAAAAGAGAGTTACGTATTGAAGCTCAAATAACTGCTGGATTCTGTCAAACCCTACCTTATTCATGTAAAAAAGACATTAGAATTCATTTTAGCTAAGATGAACAGACATATCTGCATACACGTAACCAATGCTCTCCTAATCCTTCTTCTGTCTGGTCAAGTTTCAGTCTACACATCTCATTGTGATTGGGTGAGAAAGAGGTCTAAGGGAATAAGATGTTTTTGTCCTTTACAAGAAACAATTAGACTAACCTGATTTTATCTCTTCCTTTTTTTTCTGCAGATTTCCACACGCATACAATTTAGCTTTCTTAAGACCTTGGTATGGCTTGGATAAGACTTAAATTACAGCACTATTGCTTGAGAGAGTTTAAACATACAAAATGTTCCCCAAATGCTTGCCTTGTCTGTATGCTCATTTGAGCTAAGAAAACTGAAAAAGGATTTTCTGAATTTAGGCAGACAAAACGTTTTACAAGGAACACAAATGCTGTTGCAGCTCAGAGCAAATGTTACCGAGTATGACTTATGCAATATATGTACTTTCTCAATGAGAAGGAGTAAAAGTTATAGACCCACTCTTTTATAACACTATCTTTGTGCTGACAATTCACAGTAACATACTAAGCAGCACAAAACTCTCACTGAACACCTATAAACTCGGTCATGTGCATCACGTCCCACAGCTGTACTTTCTTTATCACTTCTAAGTGAATTGCCTTATTTTTAGTTACATCTTGCCCCTGTAAAAACCTTCTGCCAAAATATCGTACTCAGTCTCAGCAGGAGGGGAAATAAGGTTCACACAATAGAGATAGTTTGTTGCCTAGCAATTGAGTGGGACTTAAGCCACCTCCAGCGGTTTCTCAGAACTAGGGAAAGAGTAGAACTTACCTTACAAGCACTACAACTTTGCACATAAGGTGGATGGAAAGCCAACAGGCTGGGGATTTCCTTAATTCTTAGATAACACATCTCTCTATCTCCCTGAGAAGTGACTCTGACAGTGGAGTGACCCTGACAGATTCTGTGTGTATTTAGATCAGTGCTTCTCTAGACCCTCAGTTTGCAGGAGTGGGGGAACTGTCTTCTTGAAACACCCCCATAGTTAGTGCTGTGAATACAAGTGATTACAACCAGAAGCCTTACCCTGGGTTGGCATTACACTAATCACATCTTTAGAATTGTGTTTAAAAAGGTTTACTCAGCTGATTTTTACTTGATCTTACAACTAGTTATTTATTTTTCTTTGTGCTGCTTATGTTGTGAATTTTGTTCTCTTAACAGAATTTCATAGGCAAAAGACTTAAAAAATGCGAGCAGATAATGTAGATCATACCTAAAGAACTGGCTACAAGCTGGAATTTGGCCTTCTCCATCCTTCTGATCTGCACATGTAGCTTAAAGCTGAGTATAAAAAGGAATAATCAAACAGTATTTTTTCACTGTTGTAGCCTTAAACGTGTTAAATATATTGAAAAGCAAGTAAATTAACTTTTCAATAATTGGCTTTTTCCTTCCTTCTTGGAATAGTGGGCAACGTTTCTTCAGTGTTCTGAAAGGAAAGACCTTTGCAGTTATATTTTTAATTTCGTGGTTATATGTTTAGTTTCCTGCTGAGATAATATTACTTATAATCTTGGAAAAAGAGAGAAAACAAAACAAAATCTTTAATTTGATTTAGAGTGTCAGAAATGTATGGTCTGTATTGAAAAGGCCTGATGTGCACCTGATGTCGTAGTTAGTATGACTTACAATACCTCTAATAAGCCTTTAGGTGATTCTTGTTTGTTTGGTTATATCAGAAATAAAAAATATTCATTCTCAATCTATCATTAGTAATTGTCATGTATAAGAGGAGCCGATCTGTGGCTCCGATGAGCTTAGTCCGAGACTGAGAAGATGATGCAAAATATGGTAAATTAGAGAAACTGTTCTACTTGCTTTTGTCATCTTTGTATTAATCAGAACACTAACTACGGCCATACATCTTAAAGAACAAACTGCATTGTTTTTTTCTTTCTTGTATAGCGGGCCTCTTGCCCTAATAGATCTCTGAATCTACTATTCCAGAGTTAAAAAAGTCTCTGTCACCAACAAGGTGTTTCCACTCATTCTAATTTAGCCAAAATTTGAAGACAAACTCTCCTGAACTGTGTGCTGCCAAGTTGTTTTTGCAGCAGTGTTAATGGTAAAGGCTAGAGCTAAGCCCTGGCTTCGATAAGTGAAGGACATATGTGATGCCATGTGCAGAGTGTCTGCAATTGTGCTTGGTTTTGCCTCCTGGGATGGGCCAGACGTGTCACTAAGGGGGAAAGAAGACAACAGATGTTTGTGAAGATCAGGCAGAATGGTGTGGTTTGGAAATTCTACATCAGACATTGGTTACTTTGCAGTGCTCATATTTGTATGTGTTTCCTTCCAGTAGTGTTGCAGCAGGTAGCAGGAATTATTTGGACTCAGCATATGACAAAAAACCTTTTGGCTTATGAGTCTACCCGGGATTATGTGTGATTGTAAGATAATAATTTTTTGAGGTAAAATTTTATATCATATCCTAAATGGAAAAACTTTAAAAGGGTGGATTGCTTGTATAGTTTGCATGATACTGTCAAATTACCAGACAATGCTATGTATTTGGTATAGAGATCAGTGATTTCAGAATTTATAAAACACTTTCGCAAAGCAGAAACGGGGAAAGTACTGGTGTCAGGCCCCTCAGTTAACTTGCGAAAGTTGTTTCATATGTTAAGTTTTTCTTTTGTACACAGGTGTTCGTAGTTGCCTGCATGATGAATGAAACCTTGGACAGAAACTGGTATTTTTTGAAACAAGGTTGATGCTGTTTTCTGCAGGTAACAGTGGTGACACCAGGAACTGTTGTGGCTAACGGTTTCCTCAATATTGTTAGAACACAGTTTTGTTGGAGCACAATTTTTTAGTATGTTTAAGCATATAATTATAGAAGGTAAAGATCTTAGATTATTCACTGGGTACTGGTGGAGGAAAGTTTACCTGTTTGGTGGAGAAGCTTTAACACCATAAGATACTAGAGAATTATAATTTTTTGACATGGAACTCAAAAGTATGTCTGTGTGACTGTGTATGATGGTGGCCACCGTGTGAAAATGAATGAATGACAATGTATGCATGTATGTGTGTGAATATTCAATTACACATACACAAACGCTTTTGGATAAACAAATACACAGACACCTTTACATAAAGTGGCAAAAAATCCTGAAGCTATAATAGAATGGTATGCAAAGGGTGCAACAGAAACAGAACATCCAGTGGTATTATATGATTATGTCACTGTGTTATTTAAGGGCCAAGGTGTGAAAAAGAATAACAGAAGACGTGGCCCAAGGGATGTTCTGGACGGAGTGGAAGTTTTTGAGGATAAACCCTACATTTAAAGAAACCCTTTTAAGCACACTTTGAGAGCACATATCTTAGTGTCAATAGGTTATTGAGTTTATTAATCATAATAGCATTATTGCTGTTTGTGTTTATTGAAATGTTATGGATACAATAAGGAATGTTACCAAAATGCAATTTAAATTGTTCAAATTTGAACGGGGGATTTGTCGGGATACAGAAATTGTGTGAACAATTTGTATTGCATTTCTGCGACCTTTGCCTTGGCACAGCTGGGTGCAGATAGTAAAAAAATACTACGCCACTAATATGGCTGCAGGCCTTGTGCCAAGGTGAAGGAGGAGTCCTCTTGGCAGGTAAACAAGTTTTATGGACACCTGCCGTGGGCCAATTAGTACTGCACAACGCAGTATGTTTTCCTTGTGTATCCAATGTAGCCTGGGAAGGAATCACATGTCTGTGTGTGATAAGCAGTATATAAGCTGTCTTTCTTCTAATAAAGCTGACATATTGCCGACCAAATTGGTCTGAGAGCACTTTGTCCATGCCCCTCCGCCGATAGAATGCTACCTCATTATGTCCATGTTTTAGCAATGAGTTCTTCACTGTAAAAACTCAATCTGGTGGTCAAATACACCTGAACTTTTGCACTATAGTAGTTATGATATGAGGTTATAGTTTAAATAATTTTATCAACACAAACTTTAATCATCTATTCACAAGTCTGGAGTGCATTGTTAGAACTTCCACCCTTCTAGAGGAGAAGCTTAAATGAGATGACTAAGTGAAAATCTCTCCCTATACAAACATTCATGACAAACTTCTTTCTGACTGGAAAATTTCTGAAGCAAAGCCGTTTTGTCAGCAACTGACAATTTCTTGAAATGAAAGCACTTTGCAAAAAGCACCAGTTTTAATTACACTTCATGCATTTTGTCCAGCCAGCTATGGCACATGCAGTTACAGTCTAATGAAAATTGTCATTCTTCCCTATCAACTCATTTGTCTGGGACTTCAAGATCCTCATCTGCAAGTCAGCCTAGGTATAGGACAGCCCCAACAAACTGCCATTTCTCCAGGTTTCTCAAGCTCAAGGGAATTCTTGCTATTCTTCCAGACTTCCAGGTATGATGCAGCCTGATGAATTACTCTTCCTCAAATCAATATCATCCTTGTTCCTGAGACTACTAGCCTCCAGTTGGACAGATCCAGCACAGGTCTGAAAGAACACTTCACAATTTGCAGGATTTGGCTAACCGTAATTGTCATATGTTGTTTCATTTAAGAGAGTACAGCCTATAAAACCAAATTGTCTGACATGACTGCTACTTGACTTTCACTCCTGTCAACATATTCATGAAACCTGTCTTCATGCAAAAAAGCTTATAGGACTTTTGTTTGCTTTTATTTTCTTAACTAAGTTAATCTCCTTGATATTTTTCTAAGTTAACTGATATTAACAATATCAAAGGCATCTTCCCTCCATACAAAGAGGTTATCTTGCCTTCTCTTTGTACAAAACTATGTCCTAAACTATTATGACAAATTCATATGAATAATTATGAAAAAATTATACAATAGAGAGTTGTGAAAAGAGAAGAGAAATAAAAATATTATACATTTGTTTTCATAATGCAGCCTTCAACCTTGTGCACACTTTATTCGTCTCTCAAACACTGGCATTTCTGTCCCCATTGTGGTCTAATTTATGGTTTGCAAAATGACCTCTGCAAACAAAATTTACAGCGAAGGGAAAGGAATCCTGCCCCTCCTGTATGAAATCAGAGGCAGATCCCTAGCTGTGTATAATTAGCTTGATTCTACATTAAGTTTTCTTTAGATTCAAGGATAAAAGGAAGCTGTTGGTCTTTGTGGAAAATACAACAGGGTTCCTTTAACTTACAGATCTCAAGTGTCTATGGGCTTAAAGGCAAGAGGGACTGAAGTGTAATGCTATGGAAAAGGTCCTGAAACAGATGCGATGCAGCTGGCAGCAAATGAAGAGTGAAAGCTGGCAGACATATCCTAAGTACCACAGGTTAGATAACTCTTCCTGCAACAAAACCGTCTGTAGAAAAAGAACTACTACAAAAGAAAGAATTTGCCAACTGAAGAACCCTGTGTGCTTTAAATTAATCATCAATTTCTGTCTCGAAAATTAATCTAAAGCCCAAACAATAAGCTATTTTGCTTCAAAATGAGCAAATACAGTCACAAGCACTTCCACCTCAAGGATCCTGGCTGTTTGCTTTGACTTACTCGCTTGTGAAGGCGTTCTGCTTCCTCCTGATATGCAGCAAGCTGTTGCTTCCATTGTTTTACATTGGCAGTGGACTCCAGCAGGGCTGCAGTGAGCTTAGCATTATTACCCTTGAGCGTGGCCAGTTCTGCCTCCCAATGTTTGCTGATTGTCGAACTGCAGACAGAAAGAGAATGGTAAGAACCCTCTTTCTCTTTTTTTTCTTAAAATGTCTTTTTTTTTTTAATATACAGGAAAAATAGAATTATGAAAAAATCCTATGTCCAAATGAGAATCCAAGTGCTCAAATCATCAAAACTTTAAATTTAGAAAATATTAATGGACAGATTTTTTAATATAGATATATCATTTTTGGAAAACAACCTCTACCCTCCCAGTTCAACAGGGTACTTTTTAAAAATAAAATGTTAAGGATGATGAAATCCATATCAACTTTCCAAAAGCAACAACATGTAATTCTAGAATATGTATGTTATTTTTTACCAGTTTAGTCTACTACTTTATGAAATATATTGTAAATAAAGATTTGTCACCAGCTCAGTTAAAGAAAGCTAATGTAGTGCTTTGGAACTACAACTTAGTTGTCTTAATGCAAATCTATGCTGGAAATATACTTTATTTATTCAATACCATATTTAATTTCTACTTACAAATTCAAAAGTCTTGAATTTCAACACCATAATCTTGTTAATGTGCCTTTCTTCAGTAATATCAAGAAAGAGACCAAAGATTGAGGAGCATAGAGATAGTACTGCTTTAATGCAAAGAGGAAGCTGATGTTGGGGTCTCTTGAAGTATCCTATGGAGGAACAGTCCTTGCCTACAGTTTAGTTATTCTCTGAGGAAACACAGGGCTTTATTTTTCACAGATAATTGGTCAGCCATCATCCAAAGACCCTATCCTTGCACTCAGTATGCAAGGGAAAAACATCTTATACACATCAGGTGAATGTATTAGTATGCAATTAGTTCATTAATATTTACTTGTATAACATTGACAGCATGTGAGGTGCACACCTACGTGGAAAATACATATAGAAAATAATTAATTTTGTTTAATTAGCTTACCATTAAAGACATCATAGAAAATTAGTGATCTGTAACTCTGGCCAAAATAATTTTGTATTTAGGTTTAGTATAGCAGTAATTACCATAATATAATAATATATTTTAAAAAGATGTTTTATTATGCTTAATTATAAATCTTTACTATTATTTTGCAGGTAAGTTTATAGATTTATCTGTACAATTGAACATTCTGTCACCATTTTGTCCACTGAGTTCCTTTTGTCCACTTCATGCATATGCACAGCCCATTCCATAAAAGCATATTTCAAAAACATTATGATTCCCATAAAAGCTCCTTAGGTGTTCAAAGCCAACCAGTCACAGAGGAACATTCATTATCAATTCAGATCACATCTACTGTTTCACTAAAACACGATGTATGATTCTTTCACACTCCAGTATTTCCTTCCATATGCACCATTTCATCTCCTTGAACAGGAATATAAGTTCACAAGAGGAATATGGGTTCTTTCAAATTGCTCTAACATTTCATGATCTATTCAACCAATTAGAAATTCACCACTGGAAATTTTGAATCTTAAATGACTAAACAAAAATAATGATAATTCCATTTCATCAAGGAACACTGACTCACATATGAAAAATATGAGAATTAATTTTTGTAACAATGTCTACTCTTTTGTTTCTCTGACCATATTTACTTTTCAGCAGATCAAAAATTCCATAAAAGAATATGCTAAAAAAATCTAGTTCATTATCATATTCACAATTCTTCATTGATGTTCTGATCCAGCAAACAAATATCCACACCAGCAATTTCATGCAAGCAAGTAATGCCATTTAGTAGTTCTGCTATGGTAGCTAACTGTGTGTGCATGACATGTATACATGTTTACAAAATGTGCCTTACTGCTAACTTTTCCCCAAAGAAAAATTATTTTATATTGATGCGATGAAGCAGATAAAAAGCTTTATATCCAGGACAGTTACAGAATGAGAACTCTTTGGTCACTTAATATCCTAATTTAAGATGCAAAAAGGGTAGTGAATGGATTTTTTTTCAGTTTAATAATTTATATACTCGCAATGATACAAGGTAAACTTAAAAGCCATGAAGATCCCAGAAGTCAGACTGCTAGCTAGTGCTGAGTAATAATGTGAGGGGGATTTGTGCAGTTTTTCATCTTCACCTTTGCCCAGTGCCTTACTACCCTGCTAAGAAAACAGTCAGGAGCTCTGAAGTTATTGCTTGTATACTGGAATGTCATCATTACATACAAAACATGAATTTTCTATTACTACTATGGCTACCCTGGTTCAAAGGTTAGAAGGTTTCTTTGAATCTGGTTATTTTTGAATTGGTTGTTTTCAATAGGACTGCACCAGTATTATTTCTCAATCATATTTTTTATCCCTAAGAGATTTACATAGTAGGCATGAACATGTCTGCTGTAATGCAGATGTTATTTGTTTGTAGTATCTATGTGTTTTCTTCTACAAATAATTTCTACTGTATCTTCTACAGATTTTACTATGGTTCCATAAAATAGAAATATATTACTTAAATTAGTTTAGTTTTGTATCTGATAATACACAATGACCGTCAAACTATTTAGACTTATCCTGTTTCCTCTTATAAAACTGCACATTCTCTGACATAAGCGCAGCAATGTGATGGTGTGGTAGTTTGGCCTAGGCCTTCCTTGGTGACCAGCTTGTAACCAAGGAAGTGCCCAGATTTACCCAGTATTCCCTACGATTTTTATGTAAGCTGGGGTATAAGAAGAAAGGAGGAGACGCCTTCGGTCTCTTTCCTTCCGGCGGCTTTGGAGGTGCAGATCTCCCTGCTGTTGAGTCTGTCGGCTTGGAGAGTGAGGCCTGGTAAGGCCTTGTCGACCTTGGGAGGCGGAGGCTGCCGGCAGTCACCCCAGTGTGACTCTCCATTGTCCCAAGGAGAGTAGTAAGATATTCTTTGCTAATTCTTTTAGTTGATACACCTTGGGCTACTGATTGGGATAATATATATATATATATATAATTTTGGGTTTTTTTGTTCTTCCCTTCCCCTTTCCCTTTCCCCTGTGAAATTGTATATATATTTCAACTGTACATAACTGTAAATATAAGTGTAAATATATTTATATATATTGCTTTGTCTCTCTCTCGTTTTCGGTTCTTTTGTTTTTTTTTTCCTTCTTCTCCCTTGCTTTGGGGTGGGGGGGGACGGAGGGGACTTCTTGTGGTAAGGTTTGGAGACTTGGCAGGGAGCCAGCTCCAAACCATATTACACCATGAAACACAGAGCAATGGAGCACATAGCCATCAGGTCCTCTTCCATTCCAGGAAGAGGCAAGGATATCATCTCTTGTCCTATGCATTGATCATCAAATCAGTGGGGCTGGGTCAAAATCTTTGCAGACTTGATGGATGAAGCTGACCAAAGAGGTTGAGTAATGGTACAGACTCTTTCCACTATATGGCAGACCACTGTGCATTGCAAATCAGTGAATATATTCTATTTGTATCCATCACCTAAATCCATATTATGTATTTCATAATAAAGCCTTAATTCATCACAGGGACTGTAGAAACTACCACAACACAACCAGAGACCACCTTTCAATATAGAAACTTATCACCAAGGAATAAACTGGAAATTAAATTCCTTTTAAGGAAGGAAAATTCCACAGAAATATTCTCTATGGTAATCTAGCACGGTACTCCTGCAGAAGATAACAAAACCAGAGGAAAAAATGCCTAAGTATGGTTGTGTTCACTGCTTACTGAAACACTAAGTCAATAGCAATAGAAGAGCTCTTGAAAGGCACATCATGGGATTCAAAAAATTGGGTATTAACACATAATTAATGCTTCAGCTACTGATCCTTATCAATCCTTAGATCCCAGGCATGAACCAATTTAAAGTGGGGGGCAAAGAGAAGAGTCACTCTTCTCCACAAGAAACAATGAAGTTTCCAAGCTTCTTGTATTGTCTGTTAGTATATGCTGGATGTGTTTACATCGATGACATTTAAGCTGTTTCTCATTACATTTACACAGTTAAAACAGTTTTATACATGACTTTTGTACAATGTATCACAATGCAAAAGACTTGCATTTAACCTGAATTATCACAGTAGCATTAAAAAAATTTCTTTGAAGAGGATCAACTTTTATTTTAATTTTATTATTTTAAAAAGATTTCATTTTTGCCTTCATCGTTTAATTTTATATAGTAATGAGACACTAGGTTATCTCTTCATGAAGTCCATATAGCATAAACCAAAATTGATAACTCTGTCTAATAACTTTTAGCCCTTTGCAAGTGCAAGCATAGCTAATTAATTTCTAGGTTTTTTGCACTAAACATTAAAACCTTGTAGACCTAAAATTTCATCACATATGCTGAAAAATTTAAAAAATGCCCTTGCTCCCACATTGAAATTGCTTATCAGTATCACTGGAAGTAGTTTATTCTCATACCTGTAATGTATCTGATATTTTTGACAACTGTTTCAACAAGTGTTTTAGTGCAGTAAATTACTATTGAACACTAGGCATAATTCCTTGCTGTTGCTACGGTTCTGAATACTTTGAAAATTCCAACAAAACTACATTTTCAAGAGCAACCTAAGTTATTTAGGAACTTACATCTCATTTGCTAAAATGGCTAGGTATTTGGCTGTGAAGAAAGTCAAATTGACTTGGGCTTCTACGGCACTTAATCACTTTATGAAAGCAAATAGATGATGTGGTTATTGACAAGTCAGATACCAGGACACAGTGACTCTGACACTAAAATGGTCTGAATTACAGTCACTTTCATTATGGAACTAATTTGTACACTGTTAAGGGAACTTCCCAGTCTGACCATTCGTGAGACTCTCCGTCAGTAGCACTCCCCAACGCCAAAGACTTTCACTGCTGGGACCAAATCGCCTTCACAGCGAGTGGCTTCAGTGAGCTGATGGGTGCCCTGTTTGACTCTCTACACACCCCACTCACACGCAGTCAGACAAGGTTCAACCCCAGGTTTCCCATAGCAGAGTCTCAGATGTTTCGTTACATAAAGCGTCTAAATCTGCATCTCGAACTCCAGCTTGAAAACCAAGGTACCTGGACCAGATGTATTCCTCAGCATACACACAAGAATGTAAAGCAGTTTAACTGTAAATTCACACTTTGAATTAGTATTAATTAATTTTGCTGAGGCCCCTTTGAGAGACAAACCCTTCTATTTCTTTCAAAAATATGGGAAACAACTTGACTAGAGACAGCTTAGGCCTTGAGTTTGAGCAGTTGCAGCTGCGAGATTGTAAAGGAATGTAAACAATCCAGGAGAAAGCAATTAAAGAAGAAGAGCTGCAGTAAATAACAGGTGTTGTTTTTGAGATTTGCCAGCATGTGAAGGAATATTGACCACATATCAGAAGATGAATTTGGACAAGTGGACAGGAACACCTAACCAATGAATTATAATATACTGGTGCATGAAGAGAAGAAAAGACTATAAAACTAAGCCTGCTGTAAATAAAGAGTGCCTCGTGCCTTGCCTGCTAAATTGCTGTCTGAGCGCATTCTTGGCCATCGTCAATTGGTGACCCCTAAGAGGTGATTTATTGCAAAGAGGACCGCGGCGAGAGAGAGCGGTGGTGACAGAGCCCAACGAAGCAAAGTCGGCGCATCTGAGAGCCGAAGTCCAGACCTGATTATTTACAGACACCTGGAGAGAAGATGAGCCGCTGGGAAATAAATAATGGGTGCGCAGATATAGGTGGAAGAAAAGTCTGTTATCATGATACTAACAAAAATACTAGAGAAACGCAGTGTAAAGTATGATGAACGTGCCCTCCGCACCTTGCTTGTCTGGTGCAAACGGAATGGGGTAAATGCTAATGCTCAGACTGCATTTTGTATAGAAACTTGGGACCATGCAGGGAAGGTGCTTTTTGATGCAGCCGCTAAAGGTGATGCTGTAGCTACAAATTCTTTAACTACTTGGAGGCTTGTAATTGACTCACTGAAGCAGCTCAAAGCAGATAGGAAAGCTGCTTCTGCAGCGAGTAACGCTCTGTAGCCTGAGGTGTCTGGGACTGCATCCGGAACTGCTGCGGCAGGTCCCTCTCAAGCCCCCCCGCCCACAGAGCCCCAAGGGGAATTAATTGTGCCTCATCCCAACAGTGTCAGGGGGCCAGGGACCGCTTCTGCCGTGGACTGTGCAAAGGTCCCGCTGCCCCCAGATACGGGGGAAGGGTGGGAGGCTCCTGCTCAACCGTCATCATCTTTGAATTTATGACACCCAGAGACAAACTCACGGGGAGTGATAGAGGAACCTATGTTAATAGACTTGTCAGCTGATGAAGGAGTCGGAAGACCGAGATGCGGGGCCCCGAGTTCTCAAACGGAACCTGCTGTGCTTCCTTTCCCCCTGGGGCAGCATGTTGTAACCATGCAACTGGTACAGGTTTCCATTTCTGCTCCCGACCCCTGCAAATTTTGGCAGAAGATCAAAGAACAGGCTCTAAAGGAGGGAGACTACGATGTGGTACAAGTCCTTGGGGGTGGCTCGTTGCTCACATACCCCGTAATTCGCAACAATGGTGAAGCGCCTGATGAATGGGAACCATTTAATTACTCTGTTCTTAAGGACTTGCGTCAAACTGTTATGCATCGTGGGGTTAGTTTGTCCTTTGCGCAGTCTTTAATCAGAGGGATTTGGACAAGTTAGCTTACTCCTCATGATATTCGTTCAGTTGCACAGGTGTGTTTTAACCCGACTCAGTTACTAATGTTTGAAGCACATTGGAGGAGGCTAGCGGAACAGGCAGTGTTGGGAAATTTGGAACGCAGTCAGGACGACCCTAGGTTTGGGGCTGACCTTCCTCAGTTGCTTGGGGATGCACCACTTAATATGCCACAATTGCAGGCTTGACTTCATCCCCTTGTTTTGCAGCAAACCAAAGAACTCGCTGCTCAAACTTTGCTTCTTGTCCCTGATACAGGCAAACCAAAGTAATTGTGGACAACTATTAAGCAACAAACCAATGAGCCTTATGTGCAGTTTATTGATAGAATAAGAGAAGCAATGGAAAAGTAGGTGTTTAATCAGGCAGCTCGTGATACACTTATATTACAGTTAGCTCGAGATAATGCTAACACAGACTGTAAACATGCACTGCTATCTGTGCGTAGTGATGCGAACCTGATTGACATGATAGAAGCATGAGAAAAGGTGGGCTCTGTGTCTCACCAGATGGAAGTCCTGGCTAACACGTTTGCAGCGGTGGTAAGGGTAGAGAGGAGGTGCTTTCACAGCGGGCAGCCTGGACATTTTAAAAAACAATGCCCACGCAGGCCCCCCACTGTGTCGAGCTTGAGCTCCATGTTATTTTGCTCATGTTGCCATAAACCAGGTCATTTTGCTAAACAATGCTGCTTCAAGTTTACTCTCCAGGGACAACCACTGACTTCGGGAAATGGGAAGCGGAGTGTGAAGGGAGGTCGCGCACAGACACAAGTTGTTCCCCAGAATCTGTTCCAGGTTTATGCGACCGACTCACTGCAAAGACAGCCGGAAGTGCCAGAGTGGATGTCTCCACAGCAGCAATAAATACAATCAAGGACTCTAAGGTGCATAAGGTACCGTTACAAGCATGTGGGCCGTTAGGACATGATTTAAGTGCCTTACTAGTGGGACGCTCTAGCGCCACGATACAGGGTCTTTTTGTTCTTCCGGGCGTCATTGATGCGGACTATACAGGACAAATCCAAGCCACGGTGTGGACCCCCTCCCTGCCGGTCGTTATACTGGTACCTTTCGTCGCGAGGGTCCAGGTAGCGGACTCACGGGTGTGAAATACAGGGGGTTTTGGGTCCACAGGTGCTCCACAAATCTACTGGATGACAACCATCAGTTCTGATAGGCCAACTATGACCTGCGTGCTCACACTAACACAGGGAAATTCAAAAAACTTGCGAATCAAGGGAATGATTGACACCGGAGCTGATGTTACTATCATAGCACATAAAGACTGGCTGAAAGACTGACCCACGGTGTCAGCAGGAGTTGCAATAGCTGGAGTAGGCGGGACTTCTCAAAGCTTTCAAAGTAAATTTCCTGTACAAATTGTGAACCCTGATGGACAAGTACCAATGACAAGGCCTTTTATCATCATAGTACCACTGAACCTATGGGGAAGAGATGTTTTGAGCATGCGGGGAGTGTCTGTTGGAACTACCTGAAAGGATTTTTCCTAGGGGTCACTGTGTGTGAGGGCATTAAGCGACCCATCCTTAAGCTGCAGTGGCTGACTACAACTCCCATGTGGGTAAACCAGTGGCCCCTGGCACAGGAAAAACTGCTTGCCCTTCATGAGCTGGTAAAAGAGCAATTAGAGCAGGGTCATATAGAACCCTCTCATAGCCCATGGAATACTCCTGTGTTTGTGATTAAGAAAAAATCGGGAAAGTGGAGGCTTCTTCATGATCTGAGGCAAATAAATTGAGTTATGAAAAGCATGGGGGCATTGCAACCTGGCATGCCTTCCCCTACCATGATTCCAATTGATTGGGACATACAAATTATTGATTTGAAAGATTGCTTTTTCATCATCCCCTTACATTCTGAGGATGTTGAGAAGTTTGCCTTCTTTGTTCCAGCAATTAACAATCAGGAACCTTGTCAGTGTTATCAATGGACTGTTTTGCCTCATGGTATGAAGAATAGCCCCACCATCTGTCAGTGATATGTAGCTCAAGCTTTGTCTGAAGTCCAGCAGCAATTTCTGCAGGTGTACTGTTATCATTATATGGATGACATCCTTGTTGCTGCACCAACCCAAATGCAATTGTGCCAGGTTATGCCAGTAGTGGAACAGTCGATGCATGCATATGGGCTACAAATTTCCCCAGAAAAGGTGCAATCTCAAGCACCATGGAAATATTTGGGAGTCAAAATTTTGGATCAGACAATTCAACCACAAACCGTCCAAATTTCACAAGAGGTTAAAACACTAAATGATGTACAAAAACTTTTGGGGACCTTCAATTGGATACGGCCCTTACTTGGTCTGACCACTGCTCAATTGGCCCCTTTGTTTCAATTGCTAAAAGGCGACAGTGATTTACTCTCCCCTAGGAGTCTAACTACAGAAGCAAAAACTGCGCTGTGCTTGGGAGAAAGAGCAATAGAGACCAGGAAAGCATACTGCCTTGCAGAGGACCACCCTCTTAATTTGTATGTGGTAATTAATCTTTATCACCCTGTTGGTTTGTTAGGACAGTGGGACGCCCAATGAAGAGACCCCTTGCATTTCATTGAATGGATTTTTTTGCCCCATCAACCACACAAAACTGTGAGCACCCTTGTCGAGCTAGTTGCCAAGGTAATCTGTAAGGGACGGCAACGTTGTCTTCAGCTTACTGGCAGAGATCCCCAAAATATTGTTTTGCCCATGCACCACGATTACCTAGAATGGTGTTTGACGAACAGCATTGATCTCCAATTAGCATTACTGCATTTTGCAGGTAAGATCTTGTTTCACATGCCCTCTCACAAATTTTTGTAGCTTCATTTGAAACTACACCTGATAGAGAAGCCCTTGTTATCCCCTGTCCCAGTTAAGGGACTTACAGTATTTACTGATGGGTCTGGAAAGACAGGGAAAGTGGTGGTCACATGGCAGGAAGAAGGTCAGTGGCATGAGCTAGTAGGCCAGGAAGATGGGTCCCCTCAACTGGTAGAGTTCCGTGCTGTAGCAATGGCATTTCTACACTTTTCTAATGTTACTTTGAATCTGGTAACTGATTCTGCCTATGTTGCAGGTGTCCTGCAACACCTAGATCGCGCTGCATTAAAAGAAGTAAATCAACAGCAGTTATTCCATCTACTAAAACTCCTATGGCATGAGCTAAAGCATTGAGCACAGCCCTATTATGTTTTGCACGTCCGTAGCCTTTGGTCTGCCTGGATTCATTTATGAAGGTAACGTGTGGGCCAATGCATTGGCAGCCCCCGCATGGGCTGCTCCTGTACCGGACAAATGGCAGCAAGCAGTATCTTCTCATGCCTTTTTTCATCAAGGTGTGAGTGCTTTGCAGCATCAGTTTGGCCTTACGAACGTGAAGCAAGAGACATTATTGCATCTTGTGGAGACTGTCAGCCTCACATACCTTTGCCCTCAACAGATGTTAATCCCCGTGGGTTACAAAGTCTGCAAATCTGGCAGATGGACGTGACGCATGTACCTGAATTTGGTCGCCTCATATATGTTCATGTGTCAGTCGATACGCACTCAGCTGCATTGTGGGCCTCTGTCCATGCCGGGGAAAAGAGCAGAGATGTCATTGCGCATTGGCGTCAAGCTTTTGCTGCTCTAGGTATTCCCCATCTTATCAAGACTGATAATAGCCCAGGTTATACAGTGACCAAAACTTCTACCTTTCTTAACCAATGGGGCATTTCTCATGTCACAGGTATCCCACATTCCCCTATGGGCCAAGCCATTGTGGAACGCACCCATCAAACACTGAAACGAATGCTTGAAAAACAAAAAGGGGAAATACATGGTGAAACACCACAGAATCGTATATGGAAAGTGGTGTACACACTAAACCACCTCACGGTACCTCCCAATGCAGAAAATCCTGTAATCTTCACGCATTTTTTATCGTTACAGGGAGCAGGAGATGAATTCCGGCCTAAGGCCAGAGTACTGGTCTGCAACCTTCAGATATGAGAGTGGGAGGGTCCATGGGAGCTTATCACCTGGGGACGTGGGTATGCTTGTGTTTCCACAGATGCCAGACCGTGGTGGGTTCCTGCCAGGTGTATGTGTCCTGCTATTGGCTGTGGTGATGATCAAAGGTGACCTGAACCCCATCAGAAGCGATCTGAACCTCCAACATCTGAACCCGTGGAACAGTAAAAATGTCTGGGTCACCCTGATGAATGCCTTAAACCAAACCACCTTTTGTGCCTCACTTACATGTAGCTGGAATGATTTGCTACATATCCTGGTCAGAATAAAGTAATGTCTGGCTCACTAACACTTAAATGGTTGTGTTGGAGGGTTTAATTTCTTCCTGACAATTTTCGGTGACACAGCCACATACAGAGCAGTGAGGTGGCTAAAGGGACCTCTCTCCCAACCATGTAAATCTGACACATGCCACATGTAAGGGGTGGAGATCCTCTGCATGATCCTCTGTTTGCATTTCTAGGTACTGTCATAGCTTAAACTGGGGTGTGTTGTGCCTCTGCTGAAGACAGCAGCTGTTACAAGGGGTTGATGTGAAAGATTTGCAAGCATTTATTTACGATCTTAGTTGAACCTTCTGTTGGTGATACCACAGCATATCTCAGTCTCTAAGACCCCTTAATGCTGGTTTCTGTCTTACTTTCATTGCAAACATCGAATTTAGCAGAACAATCATTACAGTTGCAGGGCCTCACAACTCCACTATCAGAAATAAATAGACATGCTATAGAATGACCTACAGCTATACTTATATATGATTAGGCAGTTGCATAAAGATTCTGAATGATGACTATTTGGCCACTGCCCAGCTAGTGCATTAGGTTATGTTATAATATCAAATAATAACTACTGGTGCAATTCATTTTTTGCATTACAGTTGCCAGTTTGCTTATCACAGTAAATGCAACAACATGCGTTAATCACACAGTTAGGGTAGGAGGTGAACTGTCAGCATACATGCTGACAACAAAATAATTTTATTCCATTAAGGGAACAGAAGCTATGTGAGAGCATGGCAAATTCAATTAAGTTTCATTTGTTTCCTGTGATAGCCTATCAATAACCTATATATAAAGCTTAAACTAAACCATCTATGGAGCACTCAGGAGTTGTAAGGTGATAGATAAGGCCACACAAAAGGAGAAAAGAGCCTCCTGATGCTTTCCTGGAAAACCCCAGCACCTGGGGAGACATTCCCAGAAACTGATAAAAGGATTAAATGAAGAAAGGAGTGATACAGAGATAACATGGCCTTTTTTTGTGAACATCCTGGCTGCAGGGAACTCAGGAAGTGGACCCTTAAGGCCTATTTCATCTGTCTATCACCCAAAAATTGGTTTATTGACTATAGCCACTAAAACTGCCTTAAGAAAAAGGTATAAAAAGAGATTGGACATAAGCAAAAATCCGGGAGAAGTTCCATCAACTCTGCGGAGGTAACCAACAGGCTACCTTTTCTCCCTCCACCTTCTTGGGACACCTTGGGGTGAGCAATTGCTTTATACATATATACTAATTTTACTTTTGCTCCATAGTACTTTAAAATTTTTAATTATCACTTCGTTGTAAGTTGCTTTTGCTTTATAGCCTGTACTTAAGTTTTTACTTTACTTATTCTTTGTAAGTTGTTTTACGCCTTTGTAAGTTGCTTTACGTCTTTGTAAGTTGCTTTTGCTTTAGCGTGTGTGCCTATGCTTGGCTTTATTATTATTATTACATAGTTTAAGTGTGTTTTTGCAGTTAGACCCTATTCCAGACACAGCGAACTCCATAAATTGTCACAAATTTGTATTAATAAACGTGTTATTTTGTGAACTGTTAGAGTGAGTCCGTTTTTAGGTGCTGACAGTTTCGTCGATGGCGAAATAACTCATGGGAGAAACCTGCTGAGGGGTTTTTCTACTGCTATTAAGTGCAGTCCTTATATAAAAGGTATCAAATGTCCTGTCCATCTCAGTGAACCAGTTAAACGAAGGGTCTCATTAAGTGAAACACTAACAGACTGTTTTAGACATTAAAAGGCTTTGATCTCCTGGAGGGGACACTGACAGACAAAAAATCAATTAGTAGAGGTTGGACAGAAAATTCTTATTTTCTGCCTCTTTTTACATGACAGAAGTACTTTGAAAAAGAAGCAGCAAGTTGTGTGAACTATGTGACCACAGTAAACCATATATTGACTGCATAGGTTTTAAAAAAACAACTTCCTAGTGAGTTGCAACGTTTATCAGTGGATACTGCCACTTGTGGGTTTTGACTATGTCAGATTTTTAAGAGAATGGAAGTAATAAAGTTAGCTTGCTTAAACCAAATCTGAATGCAAGAAAAGACTAAATTTCTTGCACTATGTTGCTCCTAGAGTCAAATTTACTGAAAGGAGATTAAATGGATTTAAAAAAAAAAAGAAAGAAATCTGATACATGGGAAATCTCTGATACTGGTGTTTTTTCTATGAACTACAAGTTAAGACTAGGAGGAAGCAGTCCCTATCTAAGTTTCACTCTCCCCTATTGTAAAAACCCTCCAGTTTTTCTTTAAGAAAATACCCAAACACGACCCCTTCCCTTAATTCACTGGAGGTTGCTAGTTCTTATTTACTTCATAGAATCATGGAATGGTTTGGGTTGGAAGGGACCTTAAAGATCA
>NW_020925453.1:118074-224249 GCF_003984885.1 Neopelma chrysocephalum | reverse complement strand
GGCTCCCTTCAGGTACTGGAATGCTGCAATTAGGTCACCCCTAAGCCCTCTCTTTTCCAGGCCAAACAATCCCAATTATCTCAGCCTTTCCTCATGGGAGAGGTGCTTCATCCCTCTAATCATCTTGGTGGCCCTCCTCTGGACTTGCTCCAAGAGGTCCATGTCCTTCCTGTGCTGAGGACCCCAGAGGTGGATGCAGTACTCCAGGTGGGGTCTCACCAGAGCAAAGTAGAGGGGCAACACTTCCATCGACCTGTTGGCCACACTTCTTTTGATGCAGCCCAGGACACAGTTGGCTTTCTGGGCTGCAAGTGCACAGACAGTTCATGTCCAGCATCTCATCCACCAGCACCCCCAAGTCCTTCTCAGCAGGGCTGTTCTCAATCTGTTCATCCTCCAGCCTGTATTGATACTGGGGGTTGCTCTGACCCAGGTGAAGCACCTTGCACTTGGTGTTGTGAAACCACATGAGATTCCCATGGGCCCACTTCTCAAGCTTGTCCAGGTCCTCTGGATAGCATCCCGTCCTTCTGGTGCGTCAACTGCAAGATTTCAGCTTGGTGTCATCTGCAAATTTGCTGAGAGTCCACTCGATCCCTTAATCTATGCCATTAATGAAGATATTAAATAACACCGGTCCCAATACAGACCTCTGAGGGATGCCACTTGTCACTGATGTCCACCGGGACTCTGAGCTGTTCACCACTACCCTCTGGATGGGGCAGTCCAACCACTTTCTTATCCATCTAACAGTCTGTCCTGGGTTACACAAAAATTCTGGCATCCACCTTTTCTCTTTTCTCCAAATATGCCTTCTTTAAAGACACTGAACTGCTACTGATTAATGACTCAAACATTCGACCACCTGCAGTGACCTCCCAGGTGCTGTAAGAGACTGGACTATTGATGCTAATGGCTCAATAAGCAGTGTGCTTTGCTAACAATGTGCAGAGTGGCCACCCGGGCCAGGTGCTGAAGGGGTGCACATCTGACACCTCAGGCTACAAGCTGGGTGTTAAACAAGATAAGGAAAGAGACAAAACCTTCCAGGTGGGGTAGTGTTTCTTTTTCCTTACTCAGGTGACTCAGCTGTGATAACTCCCTGGAACATTCACACCTAGCCTGAAGGTATTCATCTCTTGTTGATAAGCCATAATGGGCCATGATGGACTCAGCTGTATTGTCTTAGAGGGTGTCAGACTCACGAAGTATCCCATTACTCACAGTATTACATCATCCAGTGTAAAACTCCACAGGGGAAGTACTGGAGACATTCCCACCCCAACCTGAGCATATATAACTAAGTTTCAGGGCTTCCCTCACCACCTGGGGCTTTCACCATAACCTCAACAGATCTGGACTGTGACCACAACTTTGACAGGACTGCAACCACCACTCCGACCAATGAACATTGAAATTGCAACAACCATGTCTCATTGCTGGATCCAACGGATGTCTTGCAGGTCCTTCCAATCGCCTAGGGGGTCTGCAGCCCTGCTCTGACTGCCTGTACCAGCCCTGCAGCCCCACTCCAGGGCCACGCAAGTGTCTCCCAGTATTGAATCCAAGCTATCCACTGTTTCCTGCCAGTGCTGACTCTCCAACCATTCTTGCCAGGTTTTCCAGGCGTGGGGGAGGTGAACCACGTGGAAGGTTGGCCATCTTGTCTCTGTCCTGTGGCCAAGTTTTTTCTGGGTGGGGGAGGCTGGCTTCCATCTCAATTTGGTCTGGGGGTTGGGCTTGGGAAGTTTCTCCTCATTGGTTGGTTTAACCCAGTTTTACCAGTATTGTTATTAGCATTTCTTCTTGGTAAAGAGTTATTTTTTCACTTACATCCAGGTGTATTTGGTCTCTCTCTCTGTATTGGAGAAACCAGAGGTATTGAACCTGAGGGAGTATTCTGTCCAAGCTCTCCACCCCCTCAAATTGTCTCAAACCAAGACACAGTCCCTCCATTGAATGCATATCTCTCCAGTTTAGAGAGATGGATGTTGTGGGAGGCTGTGTCAAAGGCTTTACAGAAGTCCAGATAGATGACATCTGTAGCCCTTCCCTTGTCTGCTGATGTAGTCATTCCATCATAGAAGGCCACTAGGTTGATCAGGCAGGACTTGCCCTTAGTGAAGTTGTGCTGGCTGTCTTGAATCGCCTTCCTGTCTTCCATGTGCCTTAGCATAGCTTCTAGGAGGATCTGTTCCGTGATCTTCCAGGGCACGGAGGTGAGGCTGACAAGTCAGTAGTTCCCAGGGTCCTCCTTTCTACCCTTTTTGCAGATGGGTACAATGTTTCCCTTTTTCCAGTCACCTGGGACTTCACCTGACTGTCATGACTATTCAAATATCATGGAGAGTAGCTTGAAAACTACACCAGCCAATTCCCTCAGGACTCTGGGATGCATCTCATTGGGTCCCACAGACTTATGTACATTCAGGTTCCTCAGATGGTCATGAACCTGATCTTCTCTTACAGTGGGAGGGACTTCGCTCCCCCAGTCCCCATCCTGCTGTTCATCCACTCAAGAGGTGTGGGAAGAGAGGTTGCTGTTGAAGACTGAGGCAAAAAAGTTGAGTACCTCAGCCTTCTCCTCATCTGTTGTTACCAGTTTGCCAATGTCATTTATTGGGAGGGGTACACTTTCTTTGACCTTCCTTTTCTGGTTAACATACATGTAGAAGCCCTTCTTGCTGTTCTTTGCATCCCTTGTCAGGTTCAGTTCCAGCTTCACCTTGGCTTCCTCACTCCATCCCTACACAACCATACTTCATCTCTATACTCTTCCCAGGTCACCTGTCCTAGCTTAAACTCTCTAGGCATTTGCTTCTTTGTCTTTAGTTTGACCAGCAGGTCCCTACTCAGCCATGCTGGTTTCTTGCCTTCCTTGCCCATGGGATCTAAATGATCTTAGGTTTTCACTTGTGGGATCTAAGTGATCTTAGGTTTCCTTCAGCTTCTTTTCAGAATAATGCATAGGGTAGATGATTTGCAGTTGGACTTGATAATCTTAAAGGTTTTTTCCAACCTAAATGATTCTATGATTTGGCTTATAAGTCAACTGGAAGTTTAAAAAAAATAAATTTATAGACCAATTCTTCCCAATTCAACACTGCATTGAAGCAGCAGTTCCAAAGAAGAATATAAAGTTTTGCTCCTTGCTTCTCTCCCCTCCAGTTTACAGAACTCATCACAAACCCAATAGGGATGCCAAGAATATGAAGTTGTGCATGATTTTTGCTAGTTGTGATTTCACAGAGAGCAGAACAGATGCTGAGCTCCCATCTTTTCATGAGGCTACACCTATGTGCCACAGTACCATTAGAGCACATTTGTTTTCTAACATTGTGAGATCTATTACACTTTCCCTGATAAGGTATCTAGACTAGTAAAAGGGTAGGGCAAACAGCATGATGGGAAGAGGTTTAAAGTCCAACTTTAAACCTCCCACTGTACTGAATGTTAAGTCCAGCACAAATGATTCATAAAGTGCTAAAGTAGAATTAAACAAGAATGCTAAAATCTCTGGAGAGTTTCAAAATGGAACCTTTTAGATTTCATGACAGGAAGATAGAACATCATTATACCACAGTGCCAGAGAGTAAAATCTGCAAAGGCAACAACCCTACAATCTATAATGAGTGGACCACTAGTAATGTTTCATTATTGTGTACTTGAGAAAACAGAGCCCTTGAGAAAACAAATCCCAGACATTTTATTTCAGCACCTTCATCCAGCTCCAGCTTCCTTCATTTGCCAAATAGCTTAAGACCTGATAAAAAAACCCAAAACACCTCTTATATTCTACTTCATTACTGACAAAACTTAATGGCTGTTTGGTGTCACTGTGAAATACTTTGATTCTGCTTATGAATTGTCACTTGTCCACATCTCACCAAAGTGCTATTCAGCAATTTGAATTCATCTCAGCAGAACATCCTGTTATATGATCAAACACAAACTTCTTTCTGCCTACACTACAAAATGTCAGTGGCATCTACAGTGATATTAAAGGAACTCAAAAGCTGTGACACTTAAAAAACAGAAAGCTTCCCTAAAGCATAAAGCTGATGTAAAATTACAGGAGATGTTGATGTCTGTTTAGACCCCTGGTGGCCTAGTGGTTAGCGTGCAGGACTTTCACTGCTGTGACCACGGGTTCGATTCCCCGGTCTCCTGGCCTGATGGAGGTCGTTAGCCCTGTGTGGCCATCCATCTATGAGAAGGACACTCTAAACAAACCTACGTCCTGAGGACCTCACTGCCATTGTCCAAGCTTGCTTGGCCCCGGCAGATGAACCTTAGGATTAAAGGGTGGGCTCAGTTCAGCGCAGGCTGTGTCTCACCTAAAAAATCCATTGCGCAGGCTGGAAAGGTAAAAAGACCTTTCCCCAAATCTTCGTTCGCGAAGATGGGCCATTATTTATGATGTCTGTTTAACTGTATTCCCCCATTTAGTTCATCACAGGTTGTTTCTGATTCTGCTCAGAGAGAGGAGCCCTTCATCTGCTCCAGCATGGGATCCCTCCCACCAGAGGCAGTCCTTCACAAACTTCTCCAACGTGAGCCCTTCCCACAGGCTACAGTTCTTCAAACTGATGCAATGTGGGTCACTTTTCCACAGGGTGCAGTCCTTCAGGCACAGGCTGCTGCAGCGTGGGTCCCCCACAGGGCCACAGGTCCTACCAGGAAACCTGTTCCAGTGTGGGGTCCTCTCCCCACAGATCAGCAGGTCCCTGCCAGGACCCTGCTCCAGCATGGGCCTCCCACAGGGTCACAACCTCCTTTGGGCATCCATTCGCTCCAGCATGGGGCTCCTCCACGGGCTGCAGGTGGATCTCTGCACCCCCATGGACCTCCATGGACTGCAGGGGGACAGCCTGCTTCACCATGGTCTTCATCACGGGCTTTTCTTTCTCTAAAAATGTGTAAACTTTTTAAGAATTCCTATGTGGATGGGAATATGTACCCTGAAACCCAAGTCTAGACTACAAGAAGCTTTTAATATTCTATGACTATGCTTTTGACTGGCTTTTTGGGGCATAATTTGAAGAGGTCCATTTTTGGAGAGGCAAAGCACGTGTGCAGATGGGTGCAAACTGCGTGATACTCTTACCTGCAGAACAGACTGCCATAGGAAAGTCTTGTTACAAGTAGTCAAAATAATAGACTCTGAAGAAAGCCCCCCATCAAGAATTAATCCTAAATGGAAGGTATAAGCATGAATGGTTCGCATTATCTTGGTCGTGAAATACTTTCAGGCATTAACTTCCCTAACCAACCAGGATGGGACAGCGAAGTTTGAGCAATCAAATATGTTCATATTTGTCTTGCAAAACATCCCCTCTGCCTTTGTTTTTCACAAAAGGCTTCTCTTTTCAAGGGTCATGACTGTTAGAAAATTCACTAGAGGCTCAGGGGATGAATAGCTATGTGGTTTTTTTCCTGGTAACTTCAGATATTATTGGCTTTCTGTTTCTGTAGAGAATATTTCTCTAAATGGGCAGCTGAAAAATATCTGTAAATATACACTGAGGTTTCCAATCCAAACAAGGCATGACATTTGTACCCTCAAAATAATAAGTATTTCCACAGATTACTTTAAAATAAAAAGCAATTCCACAAAGTGGCTATTTCGTCTCAAAAATTTTCACTGTGCTTTTTTGTGGAGAATGTGTAGCATTTCTTTGGTCTCTGTTCTTGTTGATCCTAACAACAGTTTTCAGTTTTGAAAAAATGTTTCAAAAGACACAAGTGCAAAAGGTTCCTGTTACAGTTGGAAATGCTGACCTAACTTCAGCAAAAATTACTGAAAGATTTCTAGTGTAGTAAAGACAACACCTTGGACTCCTTCATGGTGTTTGGGGAAAGTTCAGTTTGCAGCTTATCCTTACTTACTGGTTGAAAGGTTTCCTATGATGACTGTCAGCAATGTCAAGGGTGATGAAAAATGGAAGTATGTATGAAGAAAACATGAGGTATCAACTGTCTACATATGATCTAAACTATCATTTGAATTCTTATTGAAAGATGATTGTGTATTTGAGTTTAGAACTAACAAAACAGCAAATATTCTAAATAATATATGTACAAATCATCCCATAAAAGAAACCTTAGAGACACTGCTTACAAATTTAAACAAGAATACATACCTGGTATCAAAATGCATAAAATAAAAAGTAAATTATTCAACTAAATTACTAGGAAAATCTAGAATAAAGAGAAAAGGTCTTCCAGCAATGCCTAAAGATGACATTAAAAAGTCACCGTGTCGTAAGAATAGACTCCTAAATGGCATAACACATTTGAGAAAACTGTATTATTGAAAATACCTAACAAAATTCACAAATGAACACGCCCCACAGAATCTGATTTAATGTGACATACCACGTATCCCAATTTATAGAGGCAATGTTTGCAGTTGCCGAGGTATTAACACAAAATCTTTTAATGTCATCCATATTTTGGATTGGTTGAACACAATGGATATATTGTTTTGGAAAATTAAAAGTTCCTTCCTTAAGCAAGTGTAGTGGGTTGACCCTGGCTGGATGCCAGGCACGTGCTAAAGCCGCTCTCTCCCTCCCCTTTGCAACTGGATAGAGGAGAGAAAATGCAACAAAGGATTCATGAATTGAGATAAGAGCTGGGAGAGGTCACTTATTGATCACCATCACAGGCAAAACAGACTCAAAGTGGGGATAGTAATTAAATTTATTAGTAACAGGAGATAAAGAGTGAGAAGTAAAATAATCTTAAAAACACCTTCCTCCCACTCCTCCTTCCTTCGAAGGTCTACCTCCTCCCCCCCAGTGGTGCAGGAAGACAGAATGGGGGTTATGGTCAGTTGTTGTTTATGCCACTGCTCAGAGAGAGGAGTCATTCCCCTACTTCCCATAGGGTCCCTTCCATGGGAGACAGTCCTTCACGAACCTCTCCGGCGTGAGTCCATCCCACAGGCAACAGTTCTTCACAAAACTGCTGCAACGTGGGTCACTTCTCCATGGGGTGCAGTCCTTCATGAACAAGCTGCTCCAGTGTGGGTCCCCCACAGGGCCACAGGTCCTACCAGGAAACCTGTTCCAGAGTGGGCTCCTCTCTCCACAGGTCAGCAGGTCCCTGCCAGGACCCTGCTCCAGCATGGGCCTTCCACAGGGTCACAGCCTCCTTTGGGCATCCATCCGCTCTGGTGTGGGCTCCTCCATGGGCTGCAGGTGGATCTCTGTTCCCCCATGGACCTCCACGGACTGCAGGGGGACAGCCTGCTCCACTATGGTCTTCATCACAGGCTGCAGGGGAACCTCAGCTCTGGCGCCAGGAGTACCTCCTCTCCCTCCTTCTCCACTGACCTTGGTGTCTGCAGAGTCGTTCACATGTTCTCACTCTGCTCTTTCCTGGCTGCAATTTACGTCTGCCCAACAACTTTTTTTCCCTTCTTAAGTATGTTTTCACAGAGGCATTACTATCACTCCTGATTGGCTTGACCTTGGCCAGTGGTGGGTCCATCCTGGAGCTAGCTGGCATTGGCTCTGCAGGACATGGGGGGGAAGCTTCTAGCAGTTTCTAACAGAAGCCACCCCTGTAGCCCTCCCGCTACCAAAACCTGGCAACAGAAACCCAATACAGGAAGATAATTCTTTTTTTGGTTTTCTTCATTTTTACTACACTTTTCTTTTAATTCTTATGCATGTGATTAAAGGCGGGAATAATTATATGTTGCAAGTTGCATGCTTTTTAATATAAATTTCATAAGGATTGTATTCCTGTTCTAAGAATGTACTTGACAGATATGTTAGAAGAGTGCTCACTTGTCCCTAAGTATGGTATTTATATCATCTAATTTCAAACACCCAGTTCACATTGTCTGAATCACCCCTTGGAGTTCTTGCTAAACAAACAGCAGGAAGTAGGCAATTCTCATGCTCTGAACTAGAACTTCCTTAGATGCACACAGGAGGTGGTGATATTACTTTCTCAAGTGTTGGGCTATTTTTAGTTTTGGTTCTCATCCATTCCCCCAGCCATTAAAATTAGTTCTGTTAGTTGCAAAGTTGCTTCATTTTAAGAAGATAAGCAACATGTGCACCTTGACCATTCTCCTAATAGTAGATATGAGTCTTCTTCACCTCTCCTTCCACTACTAGAGATATGAAAATGCTACAGTTTGAGCTGTATTATGCTGTGTTTAGATTAGATATTAGGAAAAAATTCTTCACTGAAAGGGTGGTCAGGTATTGGAACAGGCTGCCTAGGGAAGTGGTGAAATTACCATCCCTGTAAGTGTTCAAAAGGCATGTGAGTGTGGTACTTGGAGATATGGTTTTGTGCTGAACATGGTGGTGCTAGTTTAATGGTTGGACTCGATGATCTTAGAGGTCTTTTCCAACCTTAGTGATTCTATGATTCTATGATCTTTTATTTTGAAAAGTACATAGCTATTGATAAACAGATCCAAAAGTAAAGGCAAATATATATTAAAAGCATTA
Source organism: Neopelma chrysocephalum (assembly GCF_003984885.1). Classification (NCBI taxonomy): domain Eukaryota; kingdom Metazoa; phylum Chordata; class Aves; order Passeriformes; family Pipridae; genus Neopelma; species Neopelma chrysocephalum. The sequence goes on along the minus strand of NW_020925453.1, from coordinate 215,772 downwards.
CCATCCACAAGACAACAAATGCCCTTCCAGCATTATTCTTCTCACACAGAAGCACTGGTTAAACTTTATTTTTGCTGAAACACAGGGCACAGAAGAGGCTCAGCAATAGGCAGGAGTTACCAAGGCACACAGGAAAGGGTTCAGTGCAGCAACTTAACATATGGAGTGTCATCAACACACAGCAGTATCAAAACGACAGGGAACAAGGAGAGCACAATCCCTTTCTGTACCCCTGACACATGAAAAGCCCAAGGAATCTCCAATGATCAGGGTGTAAAATTTTGGGGGTTTGGCTTGGCTTTTTTTTTTTTTAAATCAGGGGCAGACTTCCTGCAGAGAGCACCCTTCCAGCCAGCACAAGCAACTAGGTATATCTACCTACTTGCCAATTTAATAATATGAATGGTCTCTAAAAACATGCCCACTGTGATAGTTTTCACCCTAGGCCTTCCTGGAGACCAGTTTGTAACCAGGAAGGAACTAGGGAAGTGACGAAGTATTCCATGCTATTCCTTTACGTAAACTGAGGTATAAATAAAGCCGACTGGAGAGACCTCACTCTCTTCCAGCGAGGTTTGGGAACGGTAGGTCCCTGTCTCAGTCTTGCTTATCTGGAGCTGAGGCCTACAGTGACTGCTGTCTACCACACGTGAGGGGGGAGTGCTGGGCCGCGTCCAGCCGTCCTGCTTTTCTCAAGGGAAGTGGTGAGATTTTAATAGTTCTTTATTTTGTTAGTTACCGTATTTCTCGATTGTGCATACTTGTTTTATTTTTGTCCCTTTTTTGCCCCTTTTTTCCCATTTTCCCTTCCCCTCTCCCCTTTCTTGGGAGTTGTACATAATATCCTTACTGTATATAACTGTATATAACTGTATATATGTAAAAATACACATATATTTTGGTATAATTCAGTTGGTTTCGGTTTCTTTCAGTTTCTATAATTTTTTCCCTTTCCTTTTTTTGCTGAAAAGGGGAGGGAGGGGAAGGGCTTTTGCTGAGCATTGGAGATTTTGGCAGGAAGCCACCTCAAACTTGCTCACCCACTTAACCAGCACTAGCACAATCCTGGAGGTTTCACTTTCCATCTCTTTCATGCATGTGTTACATAGTGCCATTTTTAGAGAGCTTTCATTACAGCTAGAGACCCCTGGTGGCCTAGTGGTTAGCGTGCAGGACTTTCACTGCTGCGACCACGGGTTCGATTCCCCGGTCTCCTGGCCTGATGGAGGTCGTTAGCCCTGTGTGGCCATCCATCTATGAGAAGGACACTCTAAACAAACCTACGTCCTGAGGACCTCACTGCCATTGTCCAAGCTTGCTTGGCCCCGGCAGATGAACCTTAGGATTAAAGGGTGGGCTCAGTTCAGCGCAGGCTGTGTCTCACCTAAAAAATCCATTGCGCAGGCTGGAAAGGTAAAAAGACCTTTCCCCAAATCTTCGTTCGTGAAGATGGGCCATTATTATTATTATTACAGCTAACAATTATATCCAATCAAAGCAGCTGATTTCCAAATTAAGTTCGGTCCTCATTTAAAAAAACATAATAGCGCTGGGAAATAACTGGAATCTTTTGGAATATACATTTCTTTAAATGGTAGTTTACTTCTGATTGAGACAGTGTTCCTTGACACTCACACACACAAAAGGATTCTTTTCTTTCTATTAGAAAAATTGTCAGAAAGCACCTGAAAGCGTTTTCTGTCTGGGTTAAATAATGATATATAAATGTCCTCACTTGAGCTTTTCAGTATTAAAAAAAAACAAAACTAACCCATATGAGTATTTCCAATAAAAACCTTATCTAAGTCAAAATTAAATTTATTTCAGATAGTTTGAACAAATATGCATTTTCTTTGGTAATAGCTTGCTAACAAAGTTGAAGCCACCATTAGCACATGTCATGGTTTGTCCTGGGTTACACAAAAATTCTGGTATCCACCTTTTCTCTTTTCCCCAAATATGCTGACCAATTTGGACTGTGATGGGAACTTGAGATAAGATAAGGCTGGTACTATTATTCAGGGGAGAATCCACTAATGTGAAAGACTGGAATGCTGATGACTCAGACAACCCAGGTGCAAGCTGACCATGTGCAAAGTAACCACCGAGGTCCTGAGGGCATGGACACTGGCCACCTCAGGCTACAAGCTGGGTGTTGTTTCTTTGTCCTTACAAAAATGACTCAGCTGTGATAACTCCCCTCCAGGGAAGCATTGGGACAATTCACACATAGCCTGAAGATATTCATCTCTTCTGATGAGCCATAATGGATCCACCTGTGCTGACATAACAGGCAGCTGTAACATCTTAGAAGGTGTCAAAAGACTCCTGAAATGTCCCATGATTCAGTATTACATCATCCAGTGTAGAACTCCCTGCCCCAGGGGAGGTACTTAAGGGTATTCCCACCTACCCTAAACCCAATAAAAGACCCCATTCAGACTCCACTTAATACGGGATTTTCTTCCCTCAGCACACAGGACTTTCCTTTCCTGGGGGCTTTCACCACCACCTTGACAGGACTACAACCACTTCAATGAATGAACATTGAAATTGCTGGATCCAATGGGTGTCTTGCGGGTCCTTCCAGTGGCCTGGGGTGTCTGCAGCCCTGCTCTGACTGCCTGTACCAGCACTGAAACCTCACTCCAGTGCTGACTCTCCAACTGTTCCTGCCAGGTTTTCCAGGCACGGGGGAGGTGAACCACATGGCCATGTGTGGTTTTTTTCCGTGTGAGGGAGGCCAGCTGTCATCTCAATATGGTCCGATGAGTGGGGCTTGGGAAGTTTCTGCTCATCAGTTGGTTTAACCCAGTTTTATCAGTATTGTTATTAGCATTCTTCTTGGTAAAGAGGGGTTTTTTCACTTACATCTGGGCATATTTGGTCTCTCTCTCTGTATTGGAGAAACCAGAGGTATTGAATCCAAGGGAGAGGACTTCTGTCTGAGGTCTCCGCCGCTCCAAATTGTCTCAAACCAAGACAGGTTTAACCCCAGCCAGCAATCAAGGCCCATGCAACCACTTGCCCACTCCCCCACCAGTGGGATTGGGGAGAGAACTGAAAGGGTAAAAGCTGGAAAACTCATGGGTTGAGATCAAGACAGTTTAATACGGAAAGCAAAAGCCCTGCACAGAAGCAAAGAAAAACAAGGAATTAATTCACTGCTTCCCATGGGCAGGCAGGTGTTCAGCAATCTCCAGGAGAGCAGGGCCCCATCATGCATAATGGTTACTTGGGAACACAAACATCATCACTCCAAATGTCTTCCCCTTCACTTTACATACTGAGCATGATGTCATATGGTCTGCAATATCCCTTTGGTCAGTTTGGGTCACCTGTCCCAGCTGTGTCTCCTCCCAACCTCCCATGCACTCCCAACTTCCTTGCCAGCGTGGCAGTATGAAAAACAGAAAGGGCCTTGGCTCTGTGTAAGCCCTTCTCAGCAATAACAAAAACATTATGTTATCAACCCTGTGTTCAGCACAAATGCAAAACATAGCCCTGTACTAGCCACTGTGAAGAAAATTAACTCTACCCCAGCTGAAACCAGCACAGCATGATAAATGATTCCCATGAGAATCATCATGAGAAGTGACCTTTGAAATGCAGAGTTATTGTTGGAAGACCACTTCTAGCTAGTGGTACTTAACAGGACAATAAACTGAAACAAGGCAACCACACTGCATACGTGAAGTAAATATAAAAATGCAAAGCATGTAAAAATTTTCTAACTTCTATTCTATACCATCAAAAATTACAACTGGGTCGTTTCAAAAAATATCTTTAGTCATGGTCAATGTATAGCAGAGCATAGTTACTATATTGTCATACCAGAAAACATATTTACATATGGAAACTGAGAGGGAAGATCACATTTTAAAAAAAAACAACACCTGTAGTCCTGTGTGGACTCTATCACAACTCCTTTTCACAAAGATATTGATAGAGAATTCCAACACAGAAACAGTAAGTTTAAATTAACTTGTTACAGAACACTGATATGCGACATGTAATACTACTTCAACATGCACAGAGCTTTCTTACAAAGCACTATTTCTCGTAAAACATGCAATAGAAGAACTGTTGAGAACTGAAGTGTAAAAGTAAACACAATCACTCAGCTAAAAAAGTATTTGGTTTTTCTCATTTGAAAATGTAAATGTTTAATAGTATTGTTCTTTTACAAGAAAAGAGAAGTCTTGAACAATTCCAATTCCATCTCTGCTCATTCTGAATTATTTGCATGACATATCTGACATCCTAGTGTTCCCCAACCTTTGATCAAGAGCTCTTAAACTCTATTTAAACTGATTCAGACCATGTTTAAAAAAAATAAATCTAGTATTTCTAACTTTGCTTTAAGTTTATTAAATATTTAAGTTACTTTCCATGATCTCAGTGCATAATGAGTTTTATTGAGTGTCCCACATACAGTCATTTCTGATTGGTGAGATATATCCATCCTAACTCATTATTTGTATTATTAAAAGACATAGTTTTCTTAAAGAAGAGTACAGTATTCCTAGTGCAATGAATTAAAATTCAGTCTGAAGCACAATTACACTTCTCTCATGTTTCAAAAAAAAGTTGAAAAATGTTTTCAACTGTCAGAGAACTGTTTAATTAAAGGCTGCTTTAAATTTTATAATCCATAAGTGTTGTAAGAGTCCTTTTTCTTCCAGCAACTCATTGATGAAAGGCTGACATCCAATCCTATCATTCATTTAAAGAAAATGTGTGCAAAAATAAATAAATTTGAATATTCTAAGAAGCAATTAACTTTACTAAGATCTCAAACATTGAAATAATGCTTCCTGTTAAAGGGACACCTGCACTAACCAGTGTTCAAGGACTCTCATTCAGCTGATTAAATTATAAAATAATGCTCCCCAAAATGTTATTCAAAGAGATTTCCTCATGTTTTTTTGTGAAAACAAAGATTATAATGCAAATAATTTAATCCTTAATTTTGCTAGGTGGAAGCCATGACATGAGAAAAGGTCCCTTTAATGAGGAAGGAGATAAGTATCACTTAATCAGGATGTGGGAATGGAATCTGTACCTATGGGTAAATGGCAATGCGTTCTGGGTTGGTTCAGCCCTTGGTTCTGAGTTCTGTGTCACTTCTGGCATCACTCTCTCGTCATCTGTCCCATTAATACTTTGTGGCGTTAAAGGAGACTGAATATCCCCTCCAGCTGATTCCTTAAGTAAAACAAACAAATGACACATTAGAATTACCAAGTGACCTGCTCAGGAAGGCTATGTGTATATAATCTCATTTATTCTTATATGAGATATAAATTTTAGTCAGTATTAATGTGAGGCTCATAGATTTCCAGCATCACTTGTGGCCATATTTCATCATGTGAATTTAATTTAGAAGTGTATTACCATAGGATTCATATTATCTTCCACAAAACACATCTGATCTATGATTTATTTGCAAGTATCCAGCCTCCCACTTATCACAGACCTCACTCTCTTACCTGATATTATATGCAGCTCTTGGCCAGCTACATAACAGGTGACTATTGGCAACCAGGATTCTTATCTCTTACTTTATATTCTAACATAGTGAAACAAAGAATTCTGATATTTGTTTCAAAATCTAGCATTCGTTTTGCATATTAACTAAAGTGAACAGTATAACAGCCATTGATGGTGCATTCACAGTTTCACCTATGAGCCATCTGTAAAGAAAACTTATTCAGCACAGGTAATAGGTTTGTGTAGTCAAATAGAACTTCCTTTTCCCAGGAGGAACAGGATATTCCATGCCATGTTATGTCAGCCTGGCTATATAAGGGGAGGGAAAGTTAACTCGGCCTTCTTCTTCCTTCCGGGAACAGCTGGATAGACAGCTGCACCTGTCTGAGACCCCGTTCAGTGAGGGAGGCAGAATTTTTTTTTTCTGTTGGTTTCCTTTGCCTGTGTCTGTAACGTTATTAGCTTCTTCCTTTCTTTTTCTCCATGTAAATATAAACTTTTGTTCTTGGTAAGCCCGGGATTTTTTTTTCACATTTTTTTTTCCTCCACCTCCCCTTGCGGGGGGGGGGAAATCTGTGCAGGCTTGGCAGACACCTGGCATTCAGCCTAAGTAAACCACCACATTCCTGGTGCCGGAAACCCAGGAAGACTGTCAAGGGGAGATTGTTTATAAAATAACTGCCTCACTTACCTGTTTGTTTACACTAAGTCGAGAACATATAACAAAAACATGGCAATTCGCCCAGTTCTTGTGGGGATACCTGTAATTTTACTAACAGTTTTGATAGGGTGTGGAACTTACCCCTTAAAAAACACAGAAGGGAAAGAAATCAACCTTTTTTTTCTTCTTGATTTTGACATAGAGGGCCTGGTAATGAAAGCACCCACGATCCTTACAAATCCTTACCCGAGTTGTTTGGCTTTATTACTGCTTTTAACCAATGCTCTTAAAACATTATGGGGAGTGGGGAAGGTAGTGTTGTTTTTGTTGCCTTGTGCCAGGACAAAACCAACTTCGAGAGAGAATTTACTGGGATGTTCTCTAAAGGGGCCAGTTCCTGGGTGGCAAGGGATGTGGATGAATTTAGGAAGGTTCTTAGGGCATCTAACACCCCCTGTTGCCTGGGACTTCACACCAGAACAAGTATTCAACCCCAACAAACTGACACGTCATTTGATGGAAGGCTGCCTTGCCTACCCTGATCAAAACCAGCAACTTCTCACCCTGTACTGGGGCCTGGCCTGTGCTTATTGAGCTGCTGTTCAATACTCTAAAAAGACTATGACTGAGACAGGGACCCAAACCACGACATCTGAAGTCACTATTGCCCCTGTAGTGAAAAGAAAGACATGGATAAGGAGCTCTGCAGGACCTACAGGCCTACCTCCGTGATTAGTAAGGGAGGAAGAAGGAGAAGGATCTACCCTTCCTGAGCCTCCGAGAGAAGAAAGGGAGGCAAGACAAATAGCTGGTGATTCATTAGAGAGAGCGAGGGTGCTTCCACCTCCACTTCCACGTGAGAGAAGCAGAGAGGAAACTAGACAGAAGAGCGAAGTTACTCAGCCCATGACCCCATCAGAACTTCGGGAACTGCGGAGAGATTACAACCGGCAGCCTGGTGAACGAATTCTTACCTGGATGCTCCGATGCTGGGATGACGGGGCTGGTAGTCACCTGTTAGAAGGTCATGAAGCACGCCAACTAGGATCTATTGCCCGAGATTGTGAAATTGAACAGGAAATTGGAAAAGAGAGATTTATTAGCAGTCTTTGGACCTGGATCCTCTTTGCTGTGAGAGACAGGTACCCATTTAAAGAAGATCTAATGAGCTCTACAAGAAGATGGACTACTGCAGAGGAAGGCATCCAGTACCTGCGGGAATTGGCCATGCTGGAAATGATTTACGGTGACCCAGGCAACCCCCACTACCAAAATCCAGAGCGTGTTCCTTGCACACTGCCCATGTGGAGAAAAGTAATTCAAGGTGCCTCTGCATCATATGTTAACTGTCTGATAACACTATATCATCCAAGGATGACTGAACCAAGTGTGGATACGATGTTTGCCTGGATACAGAGTATAGCAGAAGGTGTGGAAGCCTCCTCATTCTCCCGGGCTAGCAAGTTAGATTTCAGAGAAAGCTCTGATCTTCGACACCAACGCACCCACACTAGGGAGAGGATGGAGAGGCCTTACAAATGCCCCAAATGTGAGAACTGCCGCAGAAACAGCCTAAGAAAGCGGTCAGTCTCAGTCTCCTCCTGCCCCACTCAGGAGGAAAGAAAACCCCAGGAGCAGGCCATGCGGTGAGCTATGGTTCTTTCTGCGTGACCAAGGGGAAGACATGAAGAAGTGGGATGGTGAACCTACCTATAAACTTGAAGCCTGGGTATGAGAATTAAGAGGGAAAAACCTAGTAAGAAGGCCATCCATGTAGTTGATGCAGAGGCCCCAGAAAGAGATCAGCGACCTTTGCAATGCAGAAAAACCGAGGACAATTCTTGTGATCCTGGTGAGGGGACCTCTAGCTGGGCAATGCAAGGATCAGACAGTGAATACGCTGACCAAGAACAATAGAGAGGCCCTGCCTTCGGCCAGGAGAAGGAAAGGGACGATAGGGTTTACTGGACTGTGTGAGTTCGATGGCCTGGCACATCAGATCCGCAGAGACACAAAGCTTTAGTAGACACTGGCGCACAATGCACCTTGATGCCATCAGGGCATAAAAGCACCAAGCCCATTTGGATTTCTGGAGTATCAGGGGGACATCAAGAATTATCAGTGCTAGAGGTTGAAGTGAGTTTAATGGAAGACAAATAGGAAAAGCACCCCACTGTGACTGGTCCAGAGGCCCCTTGCATCCTTGGCATCAACTACCTCAGGAGAGGATATTTCAAAGACCCAAAGGGGTATCGATGGGCTTTTGGTGTAGCCACAGTGGCTACAGAGAAATTTAGACAATTATCTACCCTGCCTGGCCTCTCAGAAGATCCCTCCGTTGTGGGAATACTGCGAGTCGAAGATCAACAAGTGCCAACGGCCACTACAGTAGTGCATAGAAGACAGTACCGAACAAACCGAGATGCTGTGATCCCCATCCATAAAATGATGCGAGAGCTGGAGAGCCAAGGGGTGGTCAGTAAGACTCACTCACCTTTCAATAGCCCCATCTGGCCTGTACGTAAATCTGATGGAGGATGGAGACTGACTGTGGACTACTGTGGCTTAAATGAAGTCACCCCACCGTTAAATGCTGCTGTACCAGACATGTTGGAGCTCCAGTACGAACTGGAAGTGGTACACTACCATTGATATTGCCAATGCGTTCTTCTCCATCCCCTTAGCAGCAGAGTGCAGGCCGCAGTTTGCTTTCACGTGGAGGGGCGTGCAGTACACCTGGAACCGACTGCCCCGGGGTGGAAACACAGTCCCACCATTTGCCATGGACTGATTCAGACTACACTAGAGAAGGGTAAGGCTCCAGAACACATACAATATATTGATGACATTATTGTATGGGGGGACACAGCAGAGGAAGTTTTTGAAAAAGGAAAAGAAATCATCCAGATTCTCCTCAAAGCCAGTTTCACCATCAAAATGAACAAAGTCAAAGGACCTGCCAAAGAGATACAATTTCTAGGGGTGAAATGGCAAGATGGACGTCGTCAGATTCCAACAGAAGTCATCAACAAGATCATAGCGATGACTCCACCAACTAACAAGAAGGAAACACAAACGTTCCTGGGGGCCATAGGTTTTTGGAGAATGCACATTCCTGAATACAGTCAAATCATGAGCCCTCTTTATTTAGTGACCCATAAGAAGAATGATTTCCAGTGGAGTCCTGAACAATAGCAAGCCTTTAAACAGATTAAACAGGAGATTGCACGCGCCGTGGCACTTGAACCAGTCAGGACAGAACCAAATGTGAAAAATGTGCTTTATTCTGCAGCTGGGGATAATGGTCCCTCCTGGAGCCTTTGGCAAAAAGTGCCCGGTGAGACCCAAGGCCGACCACTCAGTTTCTGGAGCCGAAGCTACAGAGGATCTGAAGCCAACTACACCCCCATGGAGAAGGAAATCCTAGCGACTTATGAAGGAATACAAGCAACCTCAGAGGTGACTGGCACAGAAACACAGCTCTTCCTGGCACCCCGACTACCAGTGCTGAGCTGGATGTTCAAAGGAAAGGTGCCCCCTACCCATCATACCACTGATGCTACATGGAGCAAGTGGATTGCTTTGATTACACAGCGTGCCCAAATTGGAAACTTGAATTGTCCTGGAATCCTAGAAATCATAACAAATTGGCCTGAAGGTGGAAACTTCAGTCTGGCCGATGAGGAGGAAAAAGAACAAGTGAATCGGGCTGAAGAAACTCCACCATACAATCAGTTATCCGAAGAAGAAACACGTTATGCCCTCTTCACTGATGGTTCTTGTCATATTGTAGGGAAGAACCAAAAGTGGAAAGCAGCTGTCTGGAGTCCCACCTGACAAGTGGCAGAAGCTACTGAAGGAGAAGGTGAATCGAGTCAATTTGCAGAACTTAAAGCCATTCAATTTGCCCTGGATATTGCTGAACAAGAGAAATGGCCAAGGCTTTACCTCTACACTGACTCATGGATGATAGCCAATGCTCTGTGGGGCTGGCTGGATCGGTGGAAAAAGATTAATTGGAAGCGTGGAGGAAAACCCATCTGGGCTGCTGATGTATGGCAAGACATTGCTGCTCGGGTTGAGAAGTTGACTGTGAGAGTCTGCCATGTAGATGCCCATGCACCCAACAATTGAGCTAATGAAGAACATCACAACAACAAACAAGCAGATCGAGCTGCACAAGTCAAGGTGTCTAAGGTAGATCTAGATTGGCAGCACAAGGGAGAGTTGTTCTTAGCTCAATGGGCACATGATGCCTCAGGCCATCAGGGCAGAGATGCCACCTATAGATGGGCATGAGACCGAGGGGTGGATCTAACCATGGACACTATTTCCCAGGTTATCCATGACTGTGAGACATGCACTGCCATTAAAGAAGCAAAGAGAGCGAAGCCCCTATGGTATGGTGGACGCTGGGATAAGTATAGATATGGAGAGGCTTGGCAGGTTGACTATATCACACTGCCACAGACCCACCAAGGTAAACGCTATGTGCTCACCATGGTGGAAGCAACCACTGGACGGTTAGAGACTTATCCAGTACCTCACGCAACTGCCCGAAATACCATTCTGGGTCTTGAAAAGCAAGTCCTGTGGTGACACGGCACCCCAGAGTGCATTGAGTCAGACAATGGGACTCATTTCAAAAACAGTTTAGTTACTGCTTGGGCAAGGGAACATGGCATTGAATGGGTATATCATATCCCATATCATGCACCAGCTGCTGGAAAAGTTGAGCGATACAACGGATTGCTGAAAACTACTTTGAAAGCATTGGGTGGGGGGACTTTCAAAAACTGGGATCAGCACCTAGAAAAGCTACTTGGTTAGTCAGCACTAGAGACTCCATCAATCGAGCCAGCCCTGCCCAAACAGAACCCCTTCACACTGTGGATGGAGACAAAGTCCCAGTAATTCACTTGAGAGGTATGTTAGGTAAAGCAGTTTGGGTTAACCCTCCCTCGAGCAAAAGCAAGCCCATTCGTGGGATTGTCTTTGCTCAAGGACCCGGATACACCTGGTGGATAATGAGAGAAGATATGGAAACCCAGTGTGTACCTCAAGGAGATTTAACCTTGGGAAAAAACTAATTTGTATTCTGAGTTGTATGTTGCAGAAAAAGTCACCAGACTAGAAAGACCCGAACTAAGCTGATGCTAGTGCTCAACGATGAGACCACCGTAGAAGACAAGACCTGTACAAGCACGGGATGTAGGTGGATGATGGGGATATGGGTGTGATGTAAAATGGTATGGAATAAGGGATGGAGATTGTAATAGGTTTGTGTAGTCAAATACAACTTCCTTTTCCCAGGAGGAACAGGATATTCCATGACATATTATGTCAGCCTGGCTATATAAGGGGAGGGAAAGTTAATTCAGCCTTCTTCTTCCTTCCGGGAATGGTTGGATAGACAGCTGCGCCTGTCCGAGATGCCGTTCAGTGAGGGAGGTAGAATTCTTTTTCTGTTGGTTTCCTTTGCCTATGTGTCTGTAACGTTATTAGCTTCTTCCTTTCTTTTTCTCCATGTAAATATAAACTTTTGTTCTTGGTAAGCCCGGGATTTTTTTTTCACATTTTTTTTTTCCTCCGTCTCCCCTTGGGGAGAGGGGGGGAATCTGCGCAGGCTCGGCGGACACCTGGCGTTCAGCCAAAGTAAACCACCACATCCTCACAAAACTTTCATAGACATGTTAGCCTGGCCTAGCTCTCTCTGGTCATGGTATTATCTGGGAAGGAGAATACTCCAGTTATACCCAGGCAGCTACACCTGAAAAGCTTACTGACTTACTTCCTGGCAGAAGGCATTGGTGCAGTTTTAATCAGCTCTCATTATGCCAACACATACATTTATGTTTTGGCCAACAAACACTATTTTTCAATTTCTAGTCACTGAAAAGTGCTTCCTTTAAAAAAAAACAAAGTACACTGTGTAGCCCACATCTTAAGTTAGAACATTATAGGCTTTTCAGTCCCTGAATGTGGTTTAATTTTAATATATTCTTTCCTATTATATAGTTTTCCAAGTAATGATTTTTGCAGGAGAAAAGGAGTCATATAAGCTAAGTAGCTCATTTTAATTTCAAGATGTCTTAGTAGGCTTTTAATAATCAAGTGGTAACATTTAACTATAAGATAGTAAAGTTTCATGAATAGAGTTCAATGGATGTCATGGAGGGGTGACTATCCAGCAGAGGATTGGCTGAATTACAATATTTCCAAAAGCTAAGCACCTTCTATAGCCACACAGCCTTTTACCATCTGCATAGAGAAGAGATAAAACTGCTATTTACTCTTATTAAACTGAAGCACAAGCACAATCTCTGGAAAGCCAGCAGCTCCTCTTCCCATCTCTTTGCCACTGTAGAAAACTGAAGAACAGCAATCTCAGAAGAAATTGTATCTATCTGGTCATGATCTTACAAGATCAGGGTCCAATTTTAAGCCTGCACTTGTAGCCTTCAACTAGTTTACAAGGATAAGGCTTTTTGAAAGCCAGTACTGAATTTGATCCTATATCTCTAAGAAATGTTGCCCTTGACTTGGCCAGATGGAAAAACTCAATTCTTTTAAAGAAAATAGGATCTGGTTGTCATTATCACCTTCCACAAAGCACTGGTGTCACTTAACCAAAAATATTGCTCAACATTTTCATTACACTTTAAATTATATTAAGCATTTGCAGCACAGCAATTGTCAAAATTTTGCTTTTATTCTACTGTATTTCTCACATAGAGATATCTCACTCTGCAACTTGAATTATTGAGTAATACAGGGTTACAGTAAAACATTTTAATAATGACTTCAAATTCTATTATATTTAGCATTCCTCAAGGTGTACAATACACATGCATGTGTCTCCATTCTGCATCTTCTTATTAAATTCCTACTGATTAAAAAGCAGAAAATAATTCGCTTACACTGATTTATTACACAAATATGAAGTGTTATTTATAATATAAATGTAAATTATTTATTTTAGGAATGAAAATTGTTACCCACTTTCGGGAAGAAAGTACTTATTTTATACTCAAAACTATTACCTTAAGTGTTAATACTTTAGATATCAATATTAAATGCTTTTACACAACAATTTTACTGAACTGAAACTGAATTGAGATTAAAGTGTCAAAGGAGAGCAGAGCTGGCAAGATAATCAGGCACATTAATTATTTTATACAAATTATGTGCGTTTGTCTATTATTATCCTCTGATTTGATAAACAGTTTTCACTGCCATTAAATGAAAGGCATTATCAATCCAAGAGTTTCTTTGTTATTTCCTCCTCTTCCCAAACTACACTAGATGTTCTAAAAAACATATAACACATCCCACAAAATCTGACTTGCTTGTATCTTTAATCTAAGATTCCTACAACACTATTATTAGATACATAAAGCTAGAGCTTTATTAAAATATTTAAAGTACAAATGCATAAAAACAATTTCAGTAGAAGAAAAACAAATGTGTAAGTTCCATCTAGGCTTATTTTTCAGTAAAGAACTTTCATAGATGTCTAGTTTGAATGAAATTCAAGTGACAAAGATTAATGCAGACAAACATCACAATCTATATAGTACCTAAAGGTTTGCTTCCTGCAAATTCATGAGGGTCTGATCTGCATGTACAAAAGAAGCATCAGATTCTACTGTATATTTCTTCCACCAATACAGGTTAATCAGTGCTCTCACACACTCACAACTATCCATGCCTGGTAAATAATTTATATTTAAAATATAAAAATGTGATACTAAAATTTTTCAGGCAATAGCTATTCCTAATATTATGGGAGGGTCTCAGAATCACAGAAGAAAGAACTGGAATATTTTGATTTACTTACCACACAATTTCAGAAATTAACAGAGTTCTTAATCTGAAATGACTGGGGTCACAAGAAATATCTGAAGAAAGATTCTGGCTTGGAAAAAAAACCAAGAACTGTGGTTCAGACTCCAGTTCTTCAGTTGGTTGTAAGACTGATGGGGTGAGGGTGCAAACCCTATTTGGTTGTGTACTTGAACCTAATTAACGTTAGTTTAAACAATAAAGGGGGAAAAAAGCAGTACACACAGTTTTCAGCCTATTGATTCACTCTACTCAGTGAACTCCAGATCAGTGTTGCACTTTCAGTGCATAGGCAAGCCTGTAACTGAAAATAGACCATGGGTGGCTTGTCACTGTAAGATCCATGGGTTTATGACATGAACAAAATAATGTATTTTTTTAAGCAGTAATATGAGAAATGTAACATATTTTATGTAAGTTTTAAAGGCATATTTTCCAGTTTTTATATGCAGTATCTTCCTACCTATTAATTTAATGCAGAATGATATCTGCAAGTCCAATACAGCAGAGGGATTAACAGTAGCTAACTGAGCTACTGTTATAGAGCTCACTACTCTCACACTACCTCCCAATGCCTTTCCTGTCAAAACTTCCTTTAAAAGCCAAGTTCCTATAAAGTCTTGACTGGCCACTGAAAATATCTCTTCTTCCTCTTTTCCTTCCCTTCTCTGCCAAGGATCACTATATAAAAGGGAAAAAAGAGCTGTAAAATGATTGACAAAGGCAACACTGGAATTACATGCCTTGCAGCCATTTTTTGGCAGATAATCAAATGACAGCAAGTGTTCCTTCAAATGTCTCTGGGGTCCCACCTTCCCTCCCCACTACCAAGCACCTGTCTTTCCCTCAGACATAAATTTCTTCAAATAAGCCCCAGCGCTATGGAAGTGCTGCAGTCTGTCATGAAGTCATCACTCCTCATCTGCTCCAAACTCCCTTCTTTCTGAAGAACTAATGAGAAGCATTATGTGAAGACTACTCTGCTGATGTGTCAGCACTTGCACTAACTGTATTTTGGAATAGCACGCTAACTTATCAACACAGCTAAAAGCCAAGAGATGAAAAGTAAGGCCTGAATATGAAATTATTCCTAAATGTGTGGTAAATAAATCGCAGTTTTTAATGTGTATTATACAATTGCTTGAGATAACATTTCTATAGCTGCCTACAGTATAAAATGCTAGGCTCCAAATAAAAAGGGAAATCTGGAAAATAAACAATATTAATAGCTCATATAGATTAAGAAAAAGCTTTAACCCTGGGCAACTGCTAGACTAAAGAATCTGAATGAGTAGCTCAAATTTATGCCCAAACCAAATAAGTCACTCCATTCAACAGTTTCAGATTTAACTTCTGAGTGCAGATTATTAATCATTATGTCAGAAGAGAAGCAGAGTAGTTGTTTTGCCTATAATATAGGCAACAACTAGAGGCCTGGATGAAGCATTTCACTGTCTATAAAGTCCAAGTGTATACTAGCGTGAGAGACTGGATTTGTATCTCACTGGGTTATTTATTAATTGGGTCGAATCAACCAACTTCTGTGTATGTGTCGGGGGAGGGGGCCAGGCCTCCAGTATCGGAAGACACATGGTCTACAGCCAACATGGCAGCTCAGAAGGTACATGGCACTGGAGCCATGTGGCAAGAGCCTGTCAATCAAAAAAAGATCCACCTGGTAGCCCACCCACATCATGCCTCCTAGAGCCTTGATTGGCTGATTTACTCCTCACTCCGGCTAAGAGGGCACTGAGTGGTCAATAAACTGGTGGTCCCACCTGGGAGGGGTGGCCACAGTGACCGGGGCATATAAATATAGGCGCAGAGGGCCTCTATTTTCTTTGCCTTTCTCTCTTGGGGCCTGCTGCTATGTGACTCTTGGCAGTAACTATTTTTCTCTCTTTTCCTTTCTTTCTTTACTCCTTTCCTCTCTGAATTTCTTTTCTTCCTCTCATGGGTAACTTAAAACCAATGGGTGGTATTTCATTAGGTTGTGTGGGTTGGTGTTTGCTGGGTGCTTTAGTGTAATGCTTGTCCTTAGTTGTTTGTTACTCCTGTAAAACCTTTTGCCAAAATGCTTATTTTCTCACTAAATTAAAAGAAGTCCCTTGGGAAATGCATGTTGTGTGTTCTCTTTATGTGAATTCAAGGTATCAAAGAACCAAAGGCTCTGCAAAAGTTCGGGTGGGCAAACTCTTGGGAGTCCTAAATATAAGTAAAACACCCGGGTGGCCTGTGGCTTGAACCTGGGGCTTTACAACTAGATTATAATACTTCCATTATTTATGTATTTATTAATGGCAATTATGAGAAGTTTAGAGACAGTCAAGACAACTAATAAAAATTAATGCCTTATTTTCTCCTGTTACAGTAGAGCGAACATTTTCCCTTTAATAGCAAAAGCCAACCTAGCACTGGGGCAAAATGCCTATTGGGAAAACATGAGGTTGGATCATGTATTGTTGTGGTTTCCACTGACTTGGAAAGACAACAGATGCAGCTTTCTGGTGGCAATAAACCTATTCGTACAGCATGTTGCAAACTGACTGCCGTCCTTGTTCCATCAAAGATCATGAGCATACTGCAGTGCAAAGCACTTAAGGGATGCACTGATTCAATGAATGGGGATGCACTCCCAAGAAAAAAAGACTCAGCTGCATTAATCCTACTCAGCTCAGGAACCCCTGCTGTAGTTTTAAAGCTGCTTCATCCTCCAAGAGGAGGAATTATTTTTGTGTTCACTATTGCTTAAAAAAGTAAAAAAACTTCAATTTTTGTTGTAATCAGTGCATCACCTGAAGTTTCATAGATACAATAAGAAAAAACACAAAGGGTCTTTACTCTAGATTTACTTACATAACTGCTCACTGTCTTTACTCATAACATATTTTCTGGGGAAAGCTCAAAGAAAGGGATGAGAGTAAACAAAAGGACAATTTCATATTAAAGCAAGCCCCTTTGACACTTCAGCAAAGTATATTAAATGCATTCTTAGACTTCTTGACACTTCTAGCTGACTGCTGAGAGAATTCAGGGAAACTGTGAAGTACTCTTAATTTTTAATACAAGATGCATATAAGATACAGTAAGTAGAACAGACTATGAAGTACTAGGCTTAAATCAGGCAATAAGACTCACTTGAGAGGGTGTACTTGTTAGCTCCATCTTTTCTTGGGATTTTTCCTTTGCTAGTCGTGCAGCTTCTTTGAATTCCTGAAATTTTTCTGCAAACTGAAGGTACACATTTAAAAAAAAAAAGGTAAAAGAGAAAAAGTAGGTGTGAAGTAATTATATTACATGCAGAACAGAATGCTGTACTTAATATTTTACAAAGTCAAATTCTGTCAGTAGAATTTTTTAATTTTTCTCCTTATTAGATACTTACTTATTTCAGAGAGTTACACAGTGGCATACCTTTTAGACATAATGTACTCTGTTTATATGACAGGAAAATTATGATGCAACAAAATTTAATTTGTTGCTAATAGTGTTAAAAAACTGTGGTATTTTGGTCTAGGCCTTCCTTGGTGACCAGTTTGTAACCAAGGAAGTGCCCAGATTTACCCAGTATTCCCTACGATTTTTATGTAAGCTGGAGTATAAGAAGAAAGGAGGAAAGGCCTTCGCTCTCTTTCCTTCCAGCGGCTTTGGAAGTGCAGGTTTCCCTGCTGTTGAGTCTGTCGGGTTGGACAGTGATGCCTGGCAAGGCCTTGTCGACCTTGGGAGGCGGAGGCTGCCGGCAGTCGCTCCAGCGTGACTCTCCGTTGTCCCAAGGAGAGTAGTAGGATATTCTTTGCTAATTCTTTTAGTTGCTAGATCTTGAGCTATTGATCGGGATATATATATATTTTATTTTGGTTTTGTTCTTCCCTTCCCCTTTCCCTTTTCCTTGTGAAATTGTATATATATTTCAACTGTATATAACTGTAATATAAGTGTAAATATATTTATATATTGCTTTAGCTGTCTCTCTCTCGTTTCGGTTTTCTCGGTTGTTTTTTTTCTCCCTCTTCTCCCTTGGTTTCGGGGGGGACACTTCTTGTGGTAAGGTTTGGAGACTTGGCAGGGAGCCAGCTTCAAACCATATCAAAAACCCACCTCATATATGGCATATAAGAGTGATAAGCTGCCTTGCACAGCTACTTTCAGATTCAGGTTTTACTGTTTTCCTGACCACAAATGATCTGGTTCTGAAGCCTACTGTGGTCACTATTAGCCTAGAGCCTTCAATGGGCTTCATTCTTTCA
This sequence comes from Neopelma chrysocephalum, assembly GCF_003984885.1. Lineage (NCBI taxonomy): Eukaryota > Metazoa > Chordata > Aves > Passeriformes > Pipridae > Neopelma > Neopelma chrysocephalum. The sequence continues at coordinate 197,526 of NW_020925453.1, read as the reverse complement.
TGACTGAAAGAACACTAATTTCTTCCCAAATTTTAACAGCATTTATAATTTCAGTAGCTAATTAAGAAAGCAGTAGTGGGAATATTGAGTCAAGTTCATTTCTTGATTGTTCACTGACATGAATCGAGTTAAAGAACAAATTAATTGAACTAAACACTCATATATACCAAACACTAAATACAAGAATTTCACATTGAACTGACATATGAAGCTTGATTTCTCTGCTACATGAACCTCTTCCTGAAAATAGCTAAAGCAGCAATTTAGAAACGCACCCTCAAAATTGATAAATTAAATCAATTTATTAAGAATAGGACCTAGATTCTCTGGCTAGAGAAAAATTTGGCTTCATAGATCTCAGCTTGACACTACACTATTATAGTAGCCAAGCATTCATTTTGGCTTGCTACTGCTTTTATACAAAACATGATCTTTTTATGATCAGCTTAAGACTGATTACTCTGCAAAAACATTGGAAACTTCATCAACACCTTCTAAATCTCTCCAGCAGCAGCATACAAAGAAATTGTTTTGCACTACATGTATTCAAAAGGGATGATGGCTACCTTTGTGTGACTCAATCTCCTCAACTATTTTCAATCAGAACTTCACTTCCTATCCAGGATCTAAGAAACCTTATTGCCTTTAAACTACTTCTCCTGGTAGGCTATTAGTTTTTGAGGAAGTATCATTTCTCTTCACTGGTATCCTATATTTTGGTTGTCAGGTTATTTTAAAGCATATGTTTCCTGAATATAGGAAACAAAATATACCATCCAGAAACTCTAATTCAGTATCAAAAAAGGCCAATGGCATCCTGGCCTGTATCAGGAACAGTGTGGCCAGTAGGACTAGGGAAGTGATTCTTCCCCTGTACTGGGCAATGGTGAGGCCACACCTCGAGTAGTGTCCAGTTCTGAGCCCCTCAGTTCAGGAAGGATCTTGAGGTCCTGGAGCATGTCCAAAGAAGGGCAACAAAGCTGGTGAAGGGTCTGGAGCATAAGTCCTATGAGGAGCAGCTAAGGGAGCTGGGGTTGTTTAGCCTGGAGAAGAGAAGACTCAGGGGAGACCTTATCACTCTCTACAATTCCCTGAAAGGAGGTTGTAGCCAGGTGGGGGTTGGTCTCCTCCCAGGCAACCAGCAATAGGACAAGAGGACATAGTCTTAAGCTGCACCAGGGGAGGTTTAGGTTAGACATTAGGAAGAAGTTCTTCACAGAAAGAGTGACTGGGCATTGGAATGGGCTGCCCAAGGAGCTGGTGGAGTCACCGTCCCTGGAGGTGTCTAAGAAGACTGGATGTAGCACTTAGTGCAATGGTCTAGTTGACAAGGTGGTGTTAGGTCATAGGTTGGACTCGATGATCTCAGAGGTCTTTTCCAACCCAGCTGATTCTGTGAAATCTTTTAGGTATCACTGACTTCTGTCTGATTCCTGATGGAACAATCTTGAGGTGAATTTGTGGTCTGACATATTGAGAAAAGGTCTAATGAAGATAAACAAATGTTTAATAATTTTCTTCTATACTGTTTGCACATTAAGTTGATTAGAGTGATGTTATTTTTATACTGGATAGTCTTGCTCCACTGATTCTCACAGTTCCAATAATCACCTAGAAAAAGTTTACCACTGTTTCACTCTATCCTAGTAATCAGTTTAGGAGGACAAAGGTACATGAACCAAAGAGTAATAGTCAAAAATTCAAACACTTAATACATGCTTTGGAAATCATCTGCTTGTTTAGAGTGACATAGTGTCATAGGTTTGAAAAGAGATGTTGGAATTTTTTCCCAACATCTGCCCCACCTCCCCCATCTGTTTCTTCTGGGATGGGGGGGGATGGAGCAAAGCTGCATGCACTGGGCAGTGCGGGAGTGGGGGGAGGGCGAGCTCTCTCGGGAAATACGGTTGCTGTGGGGATGGCTGGGGAGTTTTTTGTTCGGGGTTTTTGGGTTTGGTTCACAGACCGGACAGAGCGGGGAGCCTGGTTTTGGGTGCCTCCTTTTCTTTTCCTGAGAGGAAGTTTTTTTCCCCAGGGGACACCTTGCAGGGGACGACTGAAAGAGAGAGACTGACCCATCTCAGAGCGAGGTATTCTGCTGTCGGGACTGCCTGTGGGAGAAAGGACTCCTTCATCGCTGGCTGTGATACCATTGGCTGCTGGCTGCTGCGGGAGCACGTGGCTGCAAGCAGCTGTTGAACTGCCAGGAGAGTCCTGCCTTCCCCCCTCCTTCCCCCCCGCCTCGCCCTGGGTTGCCACGGGTTTCTTCCCCTGCACCTGGGGAATTGGGACTTTGTTTTGTTTCTTCTGAAAGTTTGATTGCACCATTTGTTGTTTATTCAGATTTTGTTAATAAAAAGCTGTTCTTTTCCTTTTCCACACTTCCGCCTGAAGTTTCTTAATTTCTAAGTTGTAATCTTGTTAAACTAAGACATTTATTGGTGCCCAAATCGTAGGGCTTGGCTAGAGGAAAGGTGGAAAAGGAATAAACCCTCTTGTTTAATTACCTGTGTATTGCATACAGAGACACCATTAGCCATCATGTGGTCCAACTTCTTTTGGCATTTGGCGGTGTATATGGTCTTTCTATTTATGGATCACTTCTTAAAGATGGACACTATGGCTGCAATAGTTGTGGCTGCTATTAAGTTTGTAAATTGGTACCAGTGGCTGAAAAATTCTGGCCCTGTAGTTCTCTTTTGGAATATATATAAATGGATGCATTACTACCACAACCTAGGTTACTATTTTTGAGGTTTTACTGATAATGGGACCTATTTTGGGGGAGGAATACAGGCAAATGCTTTTTCCCAACCCTTCACCCACTTCTCATATGTCCCTACCACAGTAGCTTCTGAAGGGTTGATTTTTCCCCTGGATGTTAAAGATATTCTATTCCTGATGATGTTTTTGCTGTGTTTGTTCAGTGTGGCCTACCCAGCATTTAGAGACAGGGTGAGGTTGTCTTTGCTAACTGCCCCAAGACCTACCCCAGACACTAGGGACCCTACCCAGGAACCTGCCCAACAGCCTGCCACTGTCCAACCACCTGCCACAGCCCAACAGCCTGCCCTAGACATGTCACTCTGATTGGATGGGAGCATGGGAGGAGATAGGCCAGGTGCTGAAGGAATACTCTCCCCCGATTGCTTGGAAGCTCTCCCCTGACCAAACACAGATCCCCTGTAAGGTTGCCGAGTGCCTGAAAGAACATCGGTCCATAAATTCTAGAGATGGACAGCTTTCAGCAATGTGCTGGACCTTAGCCCACACTTACCGCACCATGGTCTGGACTGGGCAACACCACCTATAGTCAGAAGGGAAAGATAGTGGAGTAGAGAAACCAATAGACATCACAAGTGCTCAGTCCCCAGCCATGCCAGAAGGGAAGTCACAGCCAGCAGAAGTGACCCCAGTGCAGAGAAAGAAGTATAAAGCCAAGTCAATATGCCCAGTTAATAAGGATGGGCCTTCACAACCAGTGGAGGGACCAGAGCCTGAGATCATTACCGAATCCCTGTCATATGACCAGCTCCGCAATATGCGGAATGACGTTATTTGACGTCAAGACGAGCCCAGTTTGACCTAACTGATTTGAGTGTGGGACCTTATGGATGAAAGCTTGCCATTTGATGGCAACAAAGCAAGGTATTTGGGATCCCTAGCCCAGGATGTGGGTATCGAGCAAGCATTCATGAGGGAGTCAAAGCCCCTTTCTCTCTGGGAGCGACTTCTAACAGGTGTGAGAGAGAAGTTTGTTTACAGAGACTTCCTGCAGCAGCACCATTATGAGACAGCCTGGAAGACCATGGAGGAAGGTATCCAACGCCTGAGAGAAATGGCACTGTTAGAGACACTTTTTGAAAAGGATGGGCAACCCAGCCACAACCCTGACAACATCAGGTGTAAGTCACAGATGTGGTGGAGCCTTTCACAGCAAGGGCCACCCATATACACCAATTTCTTGGCATCATTGCACTTTGGAGGAAACAGAGAGACAGTGGGTTCTGTAACGAATAAACTCCGGATGTACGACAGCATGGTCCACACCCTGTTATGGGCCCATATCTCCACTATAGAGACAATGGTTGAGAGACAATAGAGGAGATGAAGGAAAACAGGTTCCATGTGGCACCAGTGTGAACCAGAGCCTCTGAAGTCAGAGCCAGATGTTCCCCAGTTAGAGAGAGCAGACAGACCCCAAGAACTGAGCTGTGGTATTTCCTAGTCAATCATGGAGAAGACATGAGACAGTGGGACAGGAAACCTATCCATGTCCTGGCAGCTCGAGTACAAGAGTTGAAGGAGAGAGGAAAAGGGAAGCCCATGAGAGTAAGTGGAGTACCGGTATCTCATGGACAAGGATCTGACCTGCTAGAAGGTTCCTCCCGAATGTATTCACAGGGAAAGAGCTGTGATGGCCCCAACCAAGACCAGTGTTAGAGGGGCCCTGCCTCTAGCCACGTAGAGGCACGGGACAACCATGTCTATTGAACTGTGTGGATCAGATGGCCTGGCATGTCAGACCCACAAGAATACAAGGCTTTAGTTGACCCTGGTGCTCAATGCACATTAATGCCATCAGGACATGTGGGATAAGAGACTATTTCCATTTCTGGGGTGACAGGAGGGTCTCAAGAGTTGACTGTTGGAAGCTGAGGTGAGCTTGACCAGGAAGGACTGGCAGAAACACCCCATTGTGACTGGTCCAGATGCCCCATGTATCCTGGGCATTGACTATCTAAGGAATGGGTATTTCAAAGACCCAAAGAGACATGGATGGGCTTTTGGAATAGCTGCTGTGGAGATAGAGGTGGCTAAGCACTTGAATTCGTTACCTGGCCTCTCGGAGAACCCTTCTGCTGTGGGATTGTTGAAGGCTGAGGAACAGTGAGTGCCGATCGCCACTAAAATAGTGCATCATCGGCAATACTGAATGAACCGAGACTCTGTGATTCCCATCCATAAGATGATTCGTGAGCTGGAGAGCCAAGGGGTGGTCAGCAACACCCACTCACCCTTCAACAGCCCCATCTGGCCTGTGGATAAGTCTGATGGAGAATGGAGATTGACTGTGGACTATTGTGGCTTGAATGAAGTCACACTGCCATTGAGTGCCACTGTGCCAGACATGTTGGAGCTCCAGTACGAGCTGGAGTCCAAGACAGCGAGGTGGTACGCCACTGCTGACATTGCAAATGCATTCTTTTCCATCCCCTTAGCAGGAGAGTGTAGGTCGCAGTTTGCTTTCACCTGGAGGGGCATGCAGTACACCTGGAACCAATTGCCCCAGGGGTGGAAACACAGTCCCACCATCTGCCACAGACTGATCCAGGCTACACTAGAGAAGGGTGAAACAGAGCAAGGATTTTTAGATGCTGGGATCCTGCTCTGAGAAGTTCACAGGGGGCTATTGACTGCCCAAGGAAAAGCTGTAAAGCATGCGAAAGAGATTCTCCAACTGTTAGAAGCTGTCCAACTCCCAACACAGGTGGCTATAATGCACTGTAAAGGACACCTGAAAGGTAACACGGTTCCAGAAATAGGCAACAAGAAAGCTGATGCAGAAGCTAAATTAGCTGCCGCAAGAAGCGGAGAATTAACAATAGCAGCTTTAGTGCCAGAAAAGCTAGACACAGATTTCCAGCCAGAATACCAAGAGGCAGATCATAAGTGGATACATAAAAATGGAGGTAAGCTATTGGACAATGGGTGGGGCCAGCTGAAAATGGGACAGCTAGTATTGCCAAGAAAAATGGTATGGCAATTCGTAAAAGAGGAACATGACAAGGCTCATTGGGGCTTAGATCCACTCTATCAATATTTAAAAACTAGAGTGGCAGGACCAAAATTATTTACTGCAATAAAACAGGTTACATCTCGATGTGAGCGTTGCCTGAAAAATAACCCAAATACTGAGAACAAAATACAACAAGGGGCAATAAACAAAGGAAAATTCCCAGGTGAAGTTTGGCAAATTGATTTCTCTGAATTACCAAGAAAAGGGGGGTACAGATATCTCTTAGTTTTGACAGATACATTTTCTGGATGGCCTGAAGCTTTCCCATGCAAAACAAATAAAGAAAGAGAAGTGATCAAAATTCTGTTAAACGATATTATACCATGATTTGGGGTGCCAAGGAGCATCTCTTCAGACAGGGGTTCACATTTTTGTGCAAAGGTTATACAGGCAGTAAGTAAAGCATTGAAAATCAAATGGCAATTGCATATGCCCTACAGACCCCGAGTGGGCAAGTAGAAAAAATGAACCATCTCATTAAACAACAAATTGCTAAAATATGCCAAGAAACAAATTTTCAGTGGCATCAAGCTTTACCTATTGCTCTGATCAGATTGAGGGTCAAACCAAGATCAAAAGAAAAATTGAGTCCATTTGAGATTTTATATGGTAGACCCTATGCAATGCAGATTGTAAATAGTGAGGCAGTAGATCAAATAGGCAATCCATATGTGTATGATTATGTTATAGCTGTAGGAAAACAATTTGATAAAAATGCTACAGTGGTGCTAGAACACCAACCAAAACAGCCTGATTGTAAACTACATCCATTCAGTCCCGGTGATTGGGTATATGTTAAGAATCTTTTAGGAGAACTTCTGCAAGAAAAGGGGGAAGGACCTTTCCAGGTGTTGCTGACCACCTTCACAGGAGTCCAGATAAAAGAACAGCCAACCTGGATCCATTACTCCAGAGTCAAAAGAGCTCCAGAAGACAGTGAAGAAAGCTCTTGAGGAGAACTGAACCATGGACCTAAAAACAATGCTGATTCTTGGACTTTTGATAAGTATAACCTTATCCCAAGCTCCTACTCTAGAGTGGCCATGGTCGAGTGCCCAAATTATAGAATCATTCCCCTGGGTGGGGATACATCCCTCAGCTGATCTAGAGCCTAGGCCAATCTTAGCCATTTATGTGCTACATAATAACAGACCATATACACAACAAGACTGGAATAAAGCCCAGGACTCATTAGATATCATAATAGGAAAATTGGATGATGAAATATAAATAGGGCACAAAGACACAAAAGACAAAACAGGTCAAGCTGACAGTAACCTCCATGATGAACCAGTTACTTATATTTAGTCAAACAGACAACGCAAGTAATGAGGTTTGGCTTGAAAGAAAGGGTCCAATTTCTTGTCTATGGGATGATACTCAAGAAAACGAGCAGGATAAAGCCCAGTGTGAGATGAAGTTACTGTTAGATCAATCAGTTTCAGTTCAGTGCTCATGGATGAGTAAAGATAAAGGTGCTTCCAAAACATTTTTTATCAGACTTAAAAAGAGTCTTACTACTAAAGCACCTATCAAAACGACTTCCGAACCACTTACTGAGGCGCTCACAACTCCCTCTCCAAACTGTGAAAGTATACATAACTTAACCTTTATTGGACCTCATGTAATTCGACAATCCAATGAACAAAAACTATTACTAGATCCTACATATTCACTGAAAAGAGTTCAAATAAATGTCCAAGTGAATATATCCCACATACAGAAAAGTTGCCAGCCGTATATACAGCAAAGTCTTAAAGGATGGAATGCTTGGCTGGCAGCTAGATCCTACCATACCAGGAAACAAAGAGATATACCCGGGTGGGTTGGCACAGGGTTAGGTGTATTAAATACAATAGATCAAGAAGTATTAATTAACAAACTCAGTGCTGTCACTTCTGATTTAGGAAAACTCAAAGTCCCTTTGAAATCATCTATGATCACGTTGGCAGAAACCCAATCTCTAGCTGTCAAATTATTAACATTGGTAGCAAACTACACTGGAAGTATTAGTAAAAAAGTTGCACTTGCAATCCAATGTATCCAGACTCAACAATGGGTACAATCTATAGCTGCAGGAATACTCAGAGAAGGAACATCAGGGATATTACCCCAAGAAATTAGAGAATTAATAGCGAGAGAAGATTCCACTACTCAGTTTGAAAAAGATCATCAAGCCTGGTGGCAATTAGTGAATTTCACCTACAATCCACAACATGAATGAATTGAAGCATATGTGCTCACTATTAGTGCAGCACAAGAACAGGCAATCTTTCCTGTTCTAACCCTGGGAGCTATACACCAAAATGTCATTGTCAGACCCTTAGGTCATAGTGTTTGGGCAAGTTATGATCAGACCAAAGGCAAGTGGCAATTGATCAGCACCGAGGCCTGTACTCCCAGAGAACAGTTAGGATACATCTGTGAAAATGCAGTAACAGAAAATGAAGACGTGTGTTTAGATATCGAAGAAAGTACATGTACCTTTGAAATGTTCTCACACACTAAAGCCCAGTCACAAGTATTTTATGTAGGAAATGGATGTGCATGTGTTAGAACTGCTTGTGTTAATATTACTATAGATAATTGTCATGAAATAACTAATGGTACTAATTTTTGTGTGTGTAGTTTCGCTAAGATTGTAGGTTGCGATTTTAATAATGTTGCACCAGTAACAACTCAACAATTGATTAGAATAAATTATACTTTGTATCATGATATACTTAAATTACAGATAGGCATGAATATTGATTTTTTTAAAGCAAGGCTTAAACACCCGGATGTAGAAAAGCTAGTCCAAGAAGTAAACAGAACAACCCAACGCATGCTGTGGCAAGTGAAACATGACTCCAAAAATATAAATATTTTAGCTGATGCAGAACATCATTGGTGGGACATCTTAGTAGGATACTCTCCTAGAGCAACACAAGTATTTAATTTTCTGATACATCCCATGCTAGTTATATTGGGAGGAATGATCATATTATCTTTCTTGAACATCTACCTGTGGTATAAGTTGAGCATTATAGAAAAGAGAACACAAACAATGTGGGCAATGATGTACACTTACCGAAACCCTTTGTCTTCAGAACTTGACGAAAGAATTCATAAGTCCTGAGAAAAGGGGGGAAATGAAACAGAGCAAGGATTTTTAGATGCTGGGATCCTGCTCTGAGAAGTTCACAGATCCCACTCTGAGGAATGCTGCATTTAGGTTAAAATGACAGAGACAGAGAACATGTGTTATGAGATTAGTTAAGGGAGAGAAGGTACCAGGCTCCGAGAGGCCTGCCTGTGCTTGGTATGCTCTATTCTAATGAAAGATAACAAAAAGGTTGGCTTAGTAGTCATAAATTAGATAGAATGGACATTTGGGGGGGTGAAGAGCTGAGTAAAGGGGTTTTTAGCAAGACTTTAGTACGTAGCCAGGAAGAGTTGGAAAGTTCATGACGAAGAAGAGAAAAGAAACAACCCTCATGAGGCTGAAGAAACAGGAACGACCCCCAGAAATCTCCCCAAAAGGATGACTCCACCTCAAGCTCCGCCTGAACCCTGCCTAATATGAATATTATAACGAGATGATGTAATTTTAATGAATATTCATGTAAAATATTGTAATCTCTCACCAAAACTGTATAAATTACCTGACTTTTCACTGAGAACTTTAAAGCTAGTTTGTGCAGCGATAGCTACCTAGCGCCCCAACGTTGCTCGAAATAAATACCTTTGCTGCTTAAAGTCCAAATTTTGTCTCTGAGCAGTTATTTTCTGCTGGTTTTGGCATCAAGGGTGAGGCTCCAGAACACCTGCAGTACATTGATGACATCATTGTATGGGGCGACACAGCAGAGGAGGTTTTTGAGAAAGGAAAGAAAATCATCCAGATCCTCCTGGGAGCCGGTTTTGCCATCAAACAGAGAAAGGTCAAGGGACCTGCCCGAGAGATCCAGTTCCTGGGGGTGAAGTGGCAAGATGGACGTCATCAGATCCCGACAGAAGTCATTGATAAGATCACAGCAATGGTCCCACCAACCAGCAAGAAGGAAACGTAAGCCTTCCTGGGTGCCACAGGTTTCTGGAGGATGCACATCCCTGAGTACAGCCAAATTGTAAGCCCTCTATCTGGTAACCTGCAAGAAGAAAGATTTCCATTGGGGCCCTGAAGAGCAGCAAACATTTGAACAAATTAGGCAGGATATTGCCCACACTGTAGCCCTTGGGCCAGTCAGGACAGGGCCAGATGTGAAGAATGAACTCTATTCTGCAGCCAGGGATAATGGTCCTTCCTGGAGCCTCTGGCAAAAGGTGCCTGGCGAGACCCGAGGTCGTCCATTTGGATTCTGGAGCCGAAGCTACAGAGGATCTGAGGCTAACTACACCCCAACAGAGAAGGAGATCTTAGCAGCTTATGAAGGAGTACAAGCTGCCTCAGAGGTGATTGGCACAGAAGAACAGCTCCTCCTAGCACCTCGATTACCGGTGCTGAGCTGGATGTTCAAGGGAAAGGTGCCCTCTATGCATCATGCCACTGATGCTACATGGAGTAAGTGGATCGCTCTGATCACGCAGCGTGCCCGTATTGGAAATCCGAATCACCCTGGGATCCTAGAAGTCATCACGAACTGGCCAGAAGGTGAGCACTTTGGTCTAGCAGATGAAGAAGAAGGAGAGCAGGTGGTACGGGCTGAGGAAGCCCCAGGATACAATCAACTACCAGAAGAAGAAACAGGCTATGCCCTTTTTACTGATGGTTCCTGTCGCATTGTAGGGATGAAATGTAAATGGAAAGCAGCTGTATGGAGCCCCACACGACAAGTTGCAGAAGCTACTGAAGGAGAAGGGGAATCGAGCCAATTCGCAGAGCTCAAAGCTGTCCAGTTGGCATTGGACATTGCTGAATGGGAGAAGTGGCCAAAGCTTTACCTCTACACTGACTCATGGATGGTGGCCAATGCTCTGTGGGGGTGGTTGGACAGATGGAAGAAGGCCAATTGAAAATGTAAAGGGAAACCCATCTGGGCCGCTGATATGTGGCAAGACATTGCTACCTGGGTAGAGAAGCTGATTGTTGTTTATTCAGATTTTGTTAATAAAAAGCTGTTCTTTTCCTTTTCTGCACTTCCACCTGAAGTTTCTTAATTTCTAAGTTGTAATCTTACACATAGACACATAGCTAAGCAGAAAATGATCTGAGAATAACCAGCTTATTAGAAGACGACTTTTATTATCTCTGATGGTTTGCTTCATTAACCTGTTGATATCAGACACAGATTAGACTAAGTTTTTTGCTCCCTGGAACTTGAAATATTTCATTTGGGCCCAGAGACACTGCTGCAAAACAAATTACATACAAAATGGCTGTTCACTTAGGGAATTTGATAAACCAAATACAGAAAAGAAGTTCCAGAATCAACTTTTAGGCAACTTCTAGAAACAACCTGTTTCTGAACAAAACAATTAATACATCTTATTTGCTAGCACTATTACTAATATCCAGTAGTACCTTATTAGATTTCATGTCCTACAATGCTAGGTGTACTGAAGAGCACTCTGGTAAACCTGACTATAGTGCCAGTGCACAGAAGTGAGAGTTAGTAATCTGAGCAGAGACACAAGAGAAGAAAGAGAAGACAGATGTGATTTCTCTGAAGCTACACAGCAGATCCAGGGTTTCTAATTCAGTTTTTCTGATTCCAAGACGAATATATCTACCAACTCCAGTGACTGAATAGACTATAATCTAAACAAAAGTTTATTTTCCCTCCATCACATATGCTTGTTAATTTCACAATAACACAAAAAGTTTTGCCTTTATGAATTTTAGTAGCATTTATCAGCAACTTTAATTCACATGAAAATCACAATTTTATAATTAAGATATAATGCAAGGGAAACAGTTTGCTGAAAAGGTCCTGAAGATTCATCACCATAAGCTTCTGAAAAGGCCCATGACTTGGAAATTTTCTCAACAAATCTGTGTATTCTTCATAAATCACAGCAATCTAACTGCTGATCAAATGTGTACTTAAGACAAAATACTGTAGCTTTTCAGATTATTTTTTTACGACAATATAAAGTTTTGAGCCAAGGACATACTAAAAACTCTTAGACATCAGTTTGAGGGCAGCAAAAAAATGGGATTGAAACAACTGAAATTAAGGAGGAAGTAAGTATCACTCGGGGAGAGCAAGGAAAAAGTGAAGGAAAGGACAGATGAAAAAAATCAAAATATTTTCACTGGCAAGGACAACCCAGTGTTGGAAGGCAGGCAAACACAGGCTATGCATGACTACAGCATGATACTTTGCCTTCAAAGAAACATTCCATGACTAAGAAAAACAATTTAATATATGAGAGGTAAACTAAATGAGGATTTATACTAAATCTTTTGAAATATTAAAAAAAGTTATTAGCATGTTGGCAAGCATCTCTAGGACATACGCATCAATTTCAATAAATGACAAAGTTTTTAAGTTCAACAAAGCAATGACGTGTACAAATGCACATGCATATACTCAATGTCACTCAGAATTTCCTGGGGGTGTGCTGCTTCATAGAAATTAAAGCTATCAGATTATGAAAGGAAGAAGTTTTAAAAGTGTATCATGCTGTCCAAATAAAGCAGATGCACTGGTTCTCTTTTTAATGGCTTTCTGACAGGCCCATGATTAGCCTTGGACAGTGACAATTACTTTCTCAAAAGGGCCAGTACGATTTTTTTGTTTATTTAGGGTTTTTTAATAAAAAGCCAATCATTATCTCTTACTCAAGCATTTATTATACATTCATTTTTATTGCATTGGGGTTTCCAGATCTTTTGTATTTCAAATATGAAAATTCTCTGCTTAATGTAGAAACATATTTTTAAACTGAAAATGGAATTCCTCATCTGGAGAACAACACCACTGGCTTTTACAGGTTCCTGGACTCATCTACCAAAGGGGTATTGATGCCTTAAACCCCTAAAGGTTTTTTTTATTTTTCTACCTTATAAGTTCTATAGGTAATAGAAGTAGATTTTAGAAGCAACCCCTTTCTCCCCTTCCCCGTAGCACCCCTTAGTTTATACATTCCTTTCTCCCTCTTACCCCATTCCATACTCCCCATATCAACCCTACCCCCATATCCAGTAGAAGATGTTTAGTCTCTTGTCAAGGCAAGCCTGTCTTGTTTGGGGAACGCTTGTATCTTGGCCTAAACCGCAGGACAGAGTCAAAGAACTGGGTGACTCTGCTCTCTGTACCCCAAAGATGATGAAGGATGATGAAGAGAGGGTCCCGAAAAGCCCCCAGACCCAATTCCGGGAGGTGGGCCAGGGGGTGGACCAGGCCAAAAGTTATAGGGTGGACACACTTGGGATTGGCCAGATATTGTTATAAATGTAACATCTTGGACACAGCCCGCGCGCGCATCGTGTAACATCTCTTGCCTTGGCACTATTAAATCCTTTCCTTATCTCACCCCAACTAACAGCTCCTGGATTTTTTTCTAAGCACCAGCTGAGCAGGCATCAGTATCAATAACAATAGAGATTGTAGAAAGGGTGCTCACAGGAACCATACCATCACTTTAAGTAAAAGGAGTTACTGCTTTCCTTGGATTAAGGTGGACTTCCCTCCTGCACAAGTAGACCACAAAAAACACTCGTAGGGAACTGAGTTTCTTTAGTAAAACTGTCAACTTTTGTATTCCAACAAGAAAATGTAGTTTTCTTTTACATTGAATATTTTTCTCAATAGCTTTATTTTAAGCTTGCACATGTTGAAATATCTGTAATTTGATGCACTACACAGCAAAAAAGTGAATGTGAATGTGGCTTAAAAGACAAAAATGCATCAGAAGACTATCAACAGTTGTTTTCTAGGAGATCTAAACACAGAAGAAACACTACATAGTCTACTTTAAATTCTATAATGAAAAACTGTAATGGAAAAACAACTTTAAGGAAGAGAAACTTAGTAACCTAACAAATGAATACCTAGAAAGAATTAACAGTGTACACTGATAACCTGAATCTCCCTACTTTCCTCAATCAGTTTAAAGAAAATTCATAGGCAACAGTGTTATAACAATAGTCTTGTCTTTTTACATTATAAGGATGGATACAGAACAATTATTGTAAACTATTTTAAAATAACAACAGTAGTGAGCACTGAGTCAAGATACAAACAGCAAAAGTATTTGATTGGCCAAATAGTTGTCATTAGTCATACTTACTTTTGAAAGGTGATGTTCAGATGAAAATCCCAAGCCATAGACTGTATTTGCCCTACTGTCTGCCCATTGGCCAAACTTCTGGGATGTTTTTGTAAATGTCATGTTGGGGGTGATAGTGCTATTAATTATTGCCTGAAAAAAAAAGCAATAGTGTTAAAAATGGGGTTCTGTTTTTTTGATTTTTTACAAAAGATACTCAATATTTGAAAATGCCAGTATTACAGAGAAGTATCTCTGCACACTGAGACAAACGTGCAACTAGGGAACAATTTCTAATTCAATCACAGTTAAAATTACAAAACCATATATTGGCATACATTCTGTAAAAGGAGCAAAAGGGGAGGGGCATCTCTGCAATTACAAGTAGTCATTGAATAGTCAGCAAGTCTAAAAAAGAGTCCTTTAAAGCATCCACATAGGCTAATAAGATCACAAGAACTAGTGAAGTTGTCTTTTGTCTCACAAGTGTATTTCTTTGTTCCCTAAAGCAATGCCTCTCACGATCCATTTTAAGTTCCACCGTTTCCTTCCCCCATTGCATATGCAATACTCACTGAAAAACATGTGATAAAACAAGAAGCAGAATTTATTTTTAAGCTTTTGCATTGCGCAAATCTGGTTTTTCATTTATACATATACAAACATGACTAACAGTGACAGGGTCATACACCAACTACAGAAGAAGGTGGGATGGGGAAGAGAATCAGAAAAAGGTAAAACCCATGGGATGAGATAAGAACACTATAATAATTGAAACAAAATAAAATATTTTACCACTACTACTACTAATGATTATAATAATGACAATAATAATAATTGCAATTAAATTGAGAGGATGAGAGATGACTAAGACTCAAGAAAAACAAGTTGTTTTTTCAAAAGAAAATACAATTGCTGATTGATGCCCAGCCAGTCCCCGAGCAGTGATCAGCCCATCCCAGCCAACTCCCCCCAGTTTATATACTGAGTGTGACAGGAATATCCCTTTGGCCAGTTTGGGTCAGATGTCCTGGCTATGCTCCCTCCCATTTTGTGCACCTCCTCACTGGTGGAGCATGGGAAAATGAAAAATCCTTGACTTAGGGTAAGCATTACTTAGCAACAACCAAAACATCAGCGTGTTCTCAACATTATTCTCATACTAAATCAAAAACACAGCACTGTACCAGCTACTGAGAAGAAAATGAACTCTATCCAAGGCTAAATTAGGACACATGCCAGTTATTGTGCTCCAAAGGTTATTGTCAACATGGGTCCTACTGTCTCACAATACAGAGTTGGGAATCTTTTGAACATCAGTGTGCATGTGCTTTGTTCTGCTTCCATGAAACCATAACCCCTGCCGTACTCCCAGGAGTTCAAAGCCAGTGATTACTGTAGAATCCTAGAGCAGCAACAAAATTCACAGGGTCCAAACCAACTTCTCTGTTGATATAAAGAAATCTTAGTTTTATTCTTTGAATAGCAGGAACTGGACTGACGCATAGACAATAACAACGTTTTCTCAGGATGGTAACAGTGAGAAACTTCAGCATCAGAGAGACTGTGTGGGAACAAGTTAAGCGAGCAGCACCTGCATTCAGTTAATTAGGATCAAAACGGAGTGTTTTGGCCTTGACTGGTGTTTTTGATAGAGTGCTGTGTTCTCAAAGTGGAACACGGCTTAATGGTCTGCATGCTCTGCGTGTCTTTCCTGTGGCTGAAAACAGTCAAACGTGATCCGAGTGTGAATGTGTGGAGTCAAAACACCAGCTTAGCAAGATCCTGGGAATTCTGGTTAACTGAATGACGACACCAGGTGCTGTTTACAAAGGAACCCTGATAAAAGGGGAACGCTGAAAAGGATTGGCGGACAAATCCCGAAATCAAACTCTGGGTGGTGTGCAGCTCCATTTCTTCTCAATGCCCATATTTGCCATTTCTGGTGACCTCGACGTGCGACCTGCGTTACAGGACCCTTTTTCAGCGCCCATGACTCAATGGAGGTGGTGCCAGCATTTCATCCCATTAGTGGAGCCTGCAGGACAGGAATCTGTGGAGTCATCTAGTAATACTGGGGCAGGAAATTTCCCAAGAACACAGACTTTATTTAAAGATTTTGCAACGGATACTGAATGCAGCAGGACATAAGGTTACAGATGAGCAATTGGAACATTTTCTTTTGTGCATGCTTTGCAACTGTTGAGAGTAACAGAGTCTGATATAGGGACGAAGGGACAATGATGGCAATATTATATTTAAATTTGGACACCTTGAAAATACACTCTTTTAGACTTGTTGGATGACCTCTTCGGGGAGAAGGAAAATGTATTACCTGCCGTTTCTATCTGCTCTGCTGATTGGCCTATTTATATCCCCCACTGATGGGGGTTTTAGGACCTCTGGTGAGGGGTCTGTCTCCTGCCTGTAATCATGGTAATTTACCTCCTGCAGGGGCTTCTCCTGCCCCGTCCTTAATCATGGCACTTTTCACGAAAAGTAACTGCTTTTGGCTGCCAGGCCGCCGCGTGGGATGCCACTAGGGGCAGCGGGGCCTGAGTAGCGGCAGGGGCAGCGAAAGGAATCGGTGCCGCCCAACACTACCCCCCATCCCACCTCCCCCCTGCGACCCGCCCGGTGCCGCCACATGGTGTGCCGCGGGGGTACCCCAGCGGCAGCTGTGGTGGCAGCGGCAGCCTGAAAAAATCACCGCCCAGCCGCTTTTTCCCCCCCACCCCTCGCCACCATGGCGGCCCCCCGCCCCCCCCCCGAGCCTCCTAGCTCCGCGGTTGCCAACGTGTCGGGCCTGAATTTCAACCACGAAACCGAAAGAAGAGGAGGAAGGAGAGAAAGAAAGGAAGGGGAAAGAAAAAAAAAAGAAAAAAAAAGGTGGGAGCTTGGATGCATGAATCATCTGAAGAATGGACACACAGCATTGGAACCATTGAATCTATTTGATAATTTAAGTGCCTATAACTTTGTTCTTGGTAACTTTAAAAGGGAAGTTATTTATACAGTGTTTTGTGCTTTAAACCAACAAGCACCTAGTCCTAGGTACACGTGTACAATTAGATGCACTCACGCACATGCCATAGTCGAGATTTAAAGAAAAAAGTTAAGAATAATACTATAATTGAGAAAAAAAATGTTAAAACTTCAGATTGATTGATTGATTTATGCCTGTGTCAGGGACCTGAGTCATGTCTGAGACTCTGCCATAGTTGGTCCGTGGTTGTGCTCGTCCATGTGGCATGGGAAAATATTGTATAGTTTCACTGTTGGGAACTTGACTTTTGGAAAAGAAACAACAGAGCCGTTGTTGGCACGGAGTTGGTATCATAAGCCATTGTGGTCTCAGTTCGTGCACTGGCCACGTGTGAGCCGATGTCACAATTGGAAAATTCCACTCCTGTGAGGGGGATATGGGAGGTGGTTCTGGGCTGAACAGGGGGGAGGACGATATGCACACTGCTTTGATCCAGGGGATGCCCTGAAAGGTGCATTGCCTGCCTGCCCCTCCCGCCTAGTACCACGCTCCATCTCCTTCTCCTGCTCAGCAGCTTTTCAGAAATTCGGGGTCGATATGTATTAATTGCTATCGCAAGTAATAGGATAAAGTTGCTTTGCTTACACCCTTTGTGTCTCAGTGTTTGTGATTTTGGGAATCCTCACGAACCTAAAACAATGCCAGATTATTTGTTGTCTTAAATTATGTACATGTAGATTGTTTTGATATGTGTTTAAATCTTCCTCGAAAATACAACTGATAGAAAACAATGTAACAAAGAAAAAGAAAAGACCAAAACCTCTTAAATATAATCTTATCTCCTGTGCCCATCCCAGGTGCAAGAAATTTGTACTCTGTATTAAAAACCATACTTTTAAAACAAAAAAGGGGGAATATGACACCCCTGGAGCAATTAGACAAAGCTGTATTTGCCTTTAATTTTTTATGTTTGGATTAATAAGTATTGTACAAAAACCCACAAGAAGATACCTAATGACAAGGTCCTATCTAGTTGTTAGTATGGGGAAGCGGTATGCTTGTGTTTTGTCTCCCACAGGCTTCCAGCACATTTGATGAAACCTTATCATGAGTGGGACAGACCTGACACGCAGTCCAATTCTGCAGATGCAGAGGCTGTCCCTCAGAGACTCCCAGGAGGAGACCAGTGAATGCTGAGCAGCACAAGGCCTGCCCAGATGTCACATGGAAGAAAATATTCTAGGGATAATTCACTGTGTCTACTAACTCTTACTAACTGGTATAATGACTCAGTCATGGCGTGTATCTCTCACTCATATGCCTTCTTGGCCTCACCTGACATTGTGATTCGTGTGACTAACAATACCTTTGACATCACTGTAAGTAATCTTCACTATTTTAGTTGTATCACAAATCAAAGCGTATCTACTCTCAATTTATCATTAATAATTCCCATGCGCAGAAGAGCCAAACTGTGGCTCCCAGTGAACCTAACCAGAAGCTGGGAGGATGATGCAGGATACAGTAAATTAATGAAACTTAACACAATCAAGAAATCATCATTGGATAGCTAATTGCTTTTATCATCTCTGCAGTAATCATGGCAGCTATCGCAGCCATGGCTACTGCTTCATTGGCCCATTCGGTGCAGGCCACACATACAGTGGCCAGTGTATTGGGTAATATGTCAGCATCAATAGCAGATTTTTTAATAATTTGTCTGTTTTTAGTGTTTTAAGTCCTCTGGAAGCACATCAGATAAGCCCGAAGACAAGAAGCCTGGGTCCTGGCCCTCTTTGCAGTGAACCCTGCATGTCAAAACAAAAAAGGGGAAACCAAGTACTGCTCTCCCAAGCCCAAGATATTCTAGAAGTCAAATCCAGACTATACTACTTGTATGAGATGGTTGCCTGGATGGATATTAAAGTTAGTAGTTTATTTAGCATCCTTTCCTTCTGTTGAGATTTAGGTAGCACTAGAACACAGCTACCATTGTAACGTGTCAGATTTTAAGCCACAAGCTGCCCGGAGCGGTTACTTTTATTTAAGACTTTTAAAAAGCCTTTGGTTCATTATTACCTCAAGTTCATGTCCGGAGAAAACACCACTATGCTTTCTGTAAGAGAATTTCTTTTAATTTAGTGAGAAAAATAGATATTTTGGCAAAAGATTTTACAGGGATAACATAACCAAAGAAAACCATTTCACTAAAACACCCAGCACAAAAACACCCACCATAAAATAATCAATATACTAGCTTTAGCAAAACACAATTCATTGGTTTTAAGTTATCCACAAGAGGAAGAAAACAGATTAAAAGAGTAAAGAAAGAAGGAAGGAAGAAAGAGAGGAGAGAGAAATAGTTACCACCAAACTCTGATGGCTCACATGATGGCAGCCAGAAGAAAAAGCTCCACATGAAGCCTTGTGCTCCCGCTTTTATGTAGTTTGGCCATGCTTCCCAGGCAGGACATCCAGATTATTGACCACTCAGTGTTCTCCTGGCCAGAGTGAGGCATGCTGTAGCCAATCACAGGCTCCAGGGGGCATGGTGTGGGCAGGCTACCAGGCAGGCCTTCCTTGACAGACAGCCCAGCCACATGGCTCCCATGGCCATGTTAGCTGCAGGCCATGTGCTTGCCAGCTCTGCCATGTGCTCTCAGCAGGTCTTATCATGTGCCTGCAGGCTTAGGCCCAGCCCTTCCCCCCCCACACACACTCACAATGAGTTGGCTCCAACCCATATGAATATATAATTCAGTGAGATTCGAATCCAGTGTCTCACAACCATCAACATCAAATTTTCTCTGCATTCTACAAGGCAAGCCTGAAAAATTTACAGATGAGGGCCCAACTAAGCCCACAGCTTCCATGTGCATATGCTGATTCTCAGATGAAGTTAGGGAGAGGAGTATTCCAAGAAAGTTCAGAACACATTGTATCACAACATGTAGAAAGTCAAGCAAAGATACTACAGTGCATATGAATTAAACAAAACTGGCATCTTCTGCAGCAGCTTTGACAGCTTCACCATGCTGACATTAAATTGGAAGAGCAAACCTGGATGTAGCTGAGGATATCAAACAGGCAGTTCTCTCTGATAATCTTTGCCTCAAAATGCAAGTTTTGGCTACCATTGTGAACAACTGCTGGAAAAATTTGGAATCCTGAAGGTTTACCTTTGAATCAACAAGATTTGTTGTGTGACTGGAGAATCATCTCCAGCATTAATTGTCCACAAAACTTCTCCTCAGATGTTCATATAGAAGTTGGTCTATGAAATCACTGGTAATTCAGTCATCCTCCTTTCTTTAGGCATATGGTTGTGTTACGATATGATTATTAAAATTATTAGAGAGATGTCTCTGCCCTAATTAAGGTGCAAATGAGACAATATTCTGAAGTCAATAGTACAGATTTTATTTAACAGTAAAGGAGAGGTTCAAGGAAGGAGAGAGATATAGTGGAAAGAGGCAGGGGGGGAAGAGAGTGCCAGAGAAACAGATTAAGTAGGAAAAAAGATATCACCACTCCATAGATTCCCATCCCATTGGTCCTCTTCTTCTGATCTTCTCGGTGGTTGCAGACTATCTGTCAAGTATGGGGGGAAGAGTCTCCAAAACTTCCCTTTCATGGGGTTTATATTGTGCAAAGTCTAGGCGCAAATGTCCCCTGTACCTCCTCTGGATGATGTAATGAAAATTTCATGAGTCTTTGACACCTTCTAAGATGTTGCAGCTGTCTCACTTCAGCATAGTTGAATCAATCAAGGCCCTTTATGGTCCATCATCCAAGATGAATAGCTCAGGCTAAGTGTGAATGACTTTGATGCTCCTCAGAGGGGTTTTCACAGCTGAGTCATCATGTAAGGGAGGATATTGACATGAAAAGGACTTTCCCACCTTGTAGGATTTGCCTCTTATCAGCCTCTTCCCTTATCTGGAAATCCAGTTTGTAGCTTCAGGTATGCACACCATTCTGCACCTGGGAGGTCAGTCTGTGTATCACTAGCAAAGCAGCCATCCAATTGTTTGAGCCACTAGCACCAGTATCTTACAGCACTTGGGCAGTTACTGCAGGTAGACGAATGTTAGCAGTTCAGTCTCTTACACTTGTGGATACATTCTTCTCCTTTGACCAGGGATAGTTGGACAATAGTACCAACTTATCTCAAGGTCCTTTCTCAGTCCAAACTAGTAGGCATATTCAGGGAGGGGTGGGCTTGGTAGATGAGCAGCTGTTTCTTTGCAGTTTGCTACAGTGAATAAAAGTCTTTTGGTGATCTTAACAATGTTTAAGCTATTAACCATTTCAGTCTCTGACAGGTTGAGGGCCCAAATAAAGCCAGCAGGCTTACACTTGCACCAAGGCCTCCAACTGACCTCATGGGAAACATTTGTCTACACCACATAGAATAGAAAACATGAGACAGCAGAGGTGGACTTCTCAGAAAGGAGGTATTCTGGAACTCTATTTTTCTTGTATGCTTGTCTTCTTGTGTACTGTTAGTGCTTGGAAGTCCTCCTTTTGAAATAACCTGGTGGAAGTTCAGAACAGAGCTGTGCAAGTTCACTTAATGCTCAATCTCTCTTGGTGTGGAAGCTGTCAAAAGTAACATGCTTGAAATTAATTATTCAAAAGACAGGGTAGAAAAGAGTCTTCCTCCTACCTCAAACTCTAGCTATGTTGTCTCTGCTTAAGCCCTAGTTCCATCCATTGCTTGATTAATTTGAACTCGTATTGCAGATTTGAGAGTGCGGGCTATTTTGTCACAGATGTAGCTTCCTCAGTGCAGAACAAGACTCTGAGGACAGGAACTTATGACCTCCAAGCAACAGGCAGGTTTAAAGCCTGCAGGACTGGCATTTGCTGCCATGACAGTGGCATATCTGGTTGTAAATTAACCCAGTATAAAACCCAACCTTTTTTCAGCTGAGACTGCTCACTGCATCAGCTGCCCACATGGGATGGCTACACAAAAGAGAACTCAGAACAGGCTTCCTGGGTCAATTGTTCACCCAACATATCATGGACTTCTCTAGCTTCACACTGCACATTTTGTCCAGAAGGATACTGTGAGAGTATTGAAAGCTTTGCTAAATTCCAAATAACCCACATCTATTGGCTTCCCTTGGTCAACTAGATGGGTGACCTTGTCATAAAAGAGAATAAATTAGTTAAGGAGGACTTGTGCCTTGTGAACCAGTGCTGACTGTGACCAATGGCTGTATTGTCTCTCAAGTGTTTTTCAAGAACTCCCAGAGTAACCTTCTCCATTACCAGACACTGAAGTGAGACTGACAGGCAAGTAATTGCCAGGGGCTTCCTTCTTACCTTTTGCGGTGAGTTGACCTTGGCTGGACGCAAACATTGTTAATAACGAATGCCTCCCCCCTTCCTCCTCCTTCCCTTAGCTTTTATATCTGACCTGATGTCATATGGTATGGAATATCCCTTTGGTTAGTTTGGGTCAACTGGCCTACTTGTGTCCCCTCCCAGGATCTTGCCCTTGATGGGCAGGAGAGGAATACTGAGAGACAATGCTGATGCTGTGCCAGCGCTGCTCAGCAGTAACCAAAACACTGGTGTGTTATCAAAACTTTTCTGGCTACTAATGCAAAGCACAGCACTGTGAGGGCCGCTATGGGAAAATGAACTCCATCTCAGCCAGAGCCATTGCAATCTGGTTCCCTGACTGGGAATCAAATGCGGGGCGCGGCGGTGAAAGCGCCGAATCCTGACCACTATGCAAATAAAGAGATAAGCAGTGCAGCTGACGAACTCTGTGTCCCACACAGGAGCTTGCTACTTGATAGCTACTATTACTATAGCATGCAATATATGTATATAACTGCCTTTGTCTCACCCCATGTTCGGGCACCAAAAAGACTGTAGTTGGTTGACCCTGGCTGGATGCCAGGTGCCCACCAAGCTACTGTATCACTCCCCTCTGCAACTAGAGAGAGGAGAGAAAATATAACAAAGGGTTCATGAGTTAAGGACTGGGAGAGATCACTCACTGATTACCATCACGGGCAAAAAAGACTTGAAGTGGGGATATTAATTAAATTTATTACTAACAGAATCAGAGCAGGATGATGAGAAGTAAAATAAATCTTAAAAACACCTTTCCCCCACCTCTCCCTCCGTCCCAAGTTTTACCTCCTCCCCCCCAGTGGCACAGGGAGATGGGGAATGGGGGTTACGGTCAGTTCATCACAGATTGTTCCTGCTGCTGCTCAGAGAGAGGAGTCTTTCCCCTGCTCCAGCATGGGGTCCCTCCCATGGAAAACAGTTCTTCATGAACTGCTGCAATGTGGGCCACTTTTCCACAGGGTGCAGTCCTTCAGGCACAGGCTGCTCCAGCATGGGTCCCCCACAGGGCCACAAGTCCTATCAGGAAAACCTGCTCCTTTCTCCACAGGTCAGCAGGTCCCTGCAAGGACCCTGCTCCAGTGTGCTGGTTTGAAAGTTAACCAGCAGGGGAAAATGAACTCAATTCAAAAGAGAGATTTATAAGTCAGAATAACAATTTATTAAAATAATACAATAAGTACAATTATACAGACAGATAATTGGTTTTAACCCGCAAAACCCAAATGTATAACCCAGCACCCTGGGGTATGAACAAAAGTGGTGTATCTTGGCCCACCCCCGAGTCCAAAGCAAAGGGAGAGGGGATAAACCTGATGGTGGAAGAGCTGCTGCAGTCTGGTCAGAAGTGGTGATTGCAGTCCAGTCGAGGGTGGTGGTCTCAGTCTGGTTGAAGGTGGTGGTCTGCAGTCTAGTTGAAGGCAGTGGTCTGGAGTCTTCCTCTGGATCCCACGAGAGGTGGCAAGGTTCTGAAACTCCCAGTTATATACTCTCCAGTTCAGGCGGGAGTGCTGAGTCCCTCCCTCAGAGTAGGGAATTCCATAAAAGGGCATGATAATGCTCAGTCCCTCCCTCAGAGCGGGGAATTCCATAAAAGGGTATCAGAGCGGGGAATTCCATAAAAGGGTATGAGGACAGGAACATCCCCCCACCTCGCAGGCCTTCACTGACAACAGTTTCTGGGGCATGGCATGGAAGGCTATAGAATACACAGTTTTGGGTTACACCCATCCAGTGATGAATTGGTCCCAGCCGTTCTAACCAGGACATCCAGAAAGGGCCTCCCACGGGGTCATAGACTCCTTTCAGGCATCCACCTGCTCTGGCGTGGGCCTCCTCCACGGACTGCAGGTGGATCTCTGTATTCCTGTGGACCTCCATGGGCTGCAGGGGGACAGCTGCTTCACCATGGTCTTCACCACAGGCTGCAGGGGAACCTCAGCTCTGGTGCCTGGAGTACCTCCTCTCTCTCCTTCTCCACTGACCTTGGTGTCTGCAGAGTTGTTCACATGTTCTCCCTCCGCTCTTCTCTGGCTACAATTTCATCTGTGCAATAACTTTTTTCCTTCTTAAAATATGTTTTCACAGAGGTATTACTATCATTCCTGATTGGCTCGGCCTTGGCCAGCAGTGGATCCATCCTGGAGCTGGCTGGCATTGGCTCAGCAGGACATGGGGGAAGCTTCTAGCAGCTTCTCGCAGAAGCCACCCCTACATCTCCCTCGCTACCAAAACCTCGTCACACAAACCCAATACACCTTTCTTGAAAATTGGGGCAACATTTGCCAGCTTCCAGTCAGCTGGGGCCTCCCCAGATTCCCAGTAATCAAGAGAGGTCTCGCAATGGCATCGGCCAGCTCTTCCAGTACCCTGGGATGAATCCCATCGGGCCCTATAGATTTATACACGCCCAGTTGGATCAGCAAGTCTCGAACAAGTTCAAGGTTGACTTGGAGTTTATCGTCCCCTCAGTCATAGTCTTCCAGCACAGGGCTCCGGGGGTCCCAGGGCCCATCATCGGTATTAAAGACAGAGGCAAAGAAGGCAGTAGTCTTCACTTTGTCTCCGTCCCTATTTTTGAGGTGACCAACCTCATCAAGTAATGGACCAATGTTATTTCTTGTCTTTATTTTGCTCTTAACATATTTTTAAAAAGCCCTTTTTGTTGTCCTTCACAGTGCTGGCCAGCTCGAACTCTAATCGAGCTTTGGCCGCATGAATTTCATCTCTACAGTGGTGAACAGCATCTCTGTAGTCCTCCTCTGTCACCTGTCCTTGCTTCCAACATCCATACACTTTTCTGCATAATTCTAAAAGGAGATCCCTGCTCAGCCATGCCAGCCTTCTGCCTCACTCGATTGACTTGCAACACTTTGGAATTGCCTGCTCCTGCACTTTTAAGAGATGGCTCTGAAAAAGTGACCAGCACTCATGGACTCCAGTACCTTCAAAAGCAGATTCCCAGGAGACCTTACTAACTAGCTTCTTCAGCAGCCCAAAGTCTGCTCTCCCCATATCCAGGGTCAAAGTTTTGCTGGTACTTTTTTCCTATTGCCAACAATTTGAAATTCAACTACTTCATGGTTACTGTGACCAAGAAAGCCACTTATCACCAATTTGCCCATGAGTCTGTTCCTGTTTACAAACAAGACCTGTGCTTACAGACCTTACTTAAAACCTGTATTTGCATCAAAGTGATTATCACTTTAATGTATGACTAGTTTATTTTACAACAATCATTAAGATGTAATGATCATCTGTTGAATAACACTGATGGGAGACGACTCAGAAATAATATATACAAAGCTCATGGAACCTACAGACTGGAAAACCACTCTTTTCCAGAGTCTCCTCTTGTTTTAGATGAGCACAAATTATTGTGCTTTTTTCCCAATCTTGTATCTGTGAAAACATTATCAGAGAGTAAACTAGTACTGCAGGAACCATGCTACCTAATCTCCTTTCTTTTCTCAGTGACTGCCAGAGATTGAATAGAAAAGACAGCAGGATTCTGGGAATAATCTTAATGCATGTATGCAATGTTACTGGAGAAATAATGGAGTCTTCCTTCCATCACCTAGGAGAAAGAAGTACTAAAACACATTCTCCAGACTGAACAGACCAAGTGACCTCAGCTGCTTCTCGTATGGCTTCCCCTTCAGACCCTTGACAATCCTCATTGCCCTCCTTTGGACACTCTCTAATAGCTTAATGTCTTTTTTATATTGTGGTAACAAAACTGCCCACAGTACTCAAGGTGAACCTGCACCAGCACAGAATAGAGCAGGACAATCACCTCCTTTAACAGGCTGGCAATACTGTGCTTGATGCACCCCAGGACATGGTTGGCCCTCCTGGCCGCCAGGGCACACTGTTGACTCATATTCAACTTGCCATTGACCAGGACCCCCAGGTCCCTTTCTGCAGAGCTGCTCTCCAGCCTCTCTTTCCCTAATCTATACACACAACCAATGCCTTTTGCCATTAATATATTTGAAAAAACTCTTTTTATGGTCCCCCACATTTCTGGCCAACTTCAACTCCAACTGAACTTTGGATGAAAGAATTTTCTCCCTACAGCAGCAAGCAGCATCTCTGTATTCTTTCCATGTCACTTGACCTTGCTTCCACCGGGCATATGCCTGCCTTTTTTGCCTTATTTCCAAGAGATCTCTGCTCAGCCAAGCCGGCCTTCTGCCTCGCCTGCTTGACTTCCAACATTTGTAATTGCCTGCTCATGTGCCCTTAGGAGGTGATGTTTAAAAAGTGACCAGCACTGATGGACTCCAGCACCCGCAAAAACATTTTCCCTGGGGATTTTACTGTCTCATTCCCCGAGCAGCCTGAAGTCTGCTCTCCTCATGTCCAGAGCTGAGGTTTTGTTGACACTTTTCCTCCTGTCAACAGAGATTTTAAACTCGATTGCTTCATGATCACTGTGGCCAAGACAGCCACCAATCTCCACTTTGCTCAGGAGATCCACTCAGTTGACAAGGAGGGCATCTTTCATAGTCGACTTCTTTAGGATCTGTTCCATAAAGTTGTCATCCAGGTTTTTGCTGTATTCTGCACCTGGGATGGGGCAACCCAGGATGTATGTACAGACTGGGGAATGAGATGCTGGAAAGCAGTGCCATGAAAAGGGACCTGGGGGTCCTGGTTGACAGAAAGTTGAATAGGAGTCAGCAGTGTGCCCTGGCAGCCAGGAGGGCCAACCGTGTCATGGGGTGCATCAGGCAAAGCATCACCAGCCCATCAAGGGAGGGGCTTGTCCCACTCTACTCTGCCCTGGTGTGGCCTCACCTTGAATATTGTGTGCAGTTTTGGTCACTGTAATATAAGAAAGATATTAAGCTACTAGAGAGTGTCCAAAGGAGGGCAACAAAGATGGTGAAAGGCCTTGAGGGGAAGCCGTATGAGGAGTAGCTGAGGAGCTGAGGTCACTTGGTCTGTTCAGCCTGGTGAAGAGGAGACTGAGGGGAGACCTCATTGCAGTCTACAACTTCCTAGTGAGGGGAAGAGAAGGGGCAGACACTGATCTCTTCTCTGTGGTTACCAGTGAGAGGACCCGAGGGAATGGCCTGAAGTTGTGTCAAAGGAGGTTTACATTTGATATTAGGAAGAGGTTCTTCATCCAGAGGGTGGTTGGGCACTGGAACAGGCTCCCCAGGGAAGTGGTCACAACAGCAATCCTGACAGAGTTCAAGAGGTGTTTGGATGATACTCTCAGGTACATGGTGTGACTCTTGGGGATGGTCCTGTGCAGGGCTAAGGGTTGGACTCGATGATCCCTGTGGGTCCCTTCCAACTCAGCATATTCTGTGATTCTGTGATCTTCTGGCCCAGGTTGTACTAGCTGTGTGATCCACTCTGTTGACAAGCAGCAGATCAAGGAGGGCACCTTTCCGAGTTGGGTCCCTTAGGACCTGTTCCATAAAGATGTCATCCAGGTTTTTTAGGAATCTTCTGGCCTGGGTTGTACCATCTGTGTGATGCTCCCAGTTAATTTCTGGCAAGTCTAAGTCCTCCATAAGGACAAGGGCAGTCAACTTGGAAGTGTCCTTTAGATCCCCAAAGAATAATTCATTGGTGTCATCATCCTGGCTGGGAGGTCTATAGTAGACTCCCACGATGACATCCCCGTTATTTGTTTGCCCCTTGATTCTTACCCAGAGGCTCTCAACTGTGCCATTGCCAACTGTGAGCTCCATATATTCTAACCCTTCTATTACATACAGTGCCACTCCTCCACCTCTTCTGCTCTGTCTATCCGTCCTCAAGAGCCTGTAACCGTCCAACAGGGCACTCCAGTCACAGGTCTCATCTCACCAGGTTTCACTTATGCCAGTGATGTCAAACCTCTGGGACTGGGCCAAAGCTTTGAGCTCCTCTTGTTTGTTCCTCATGCTGCATGCATTGGTGTAGAAACATTTCAGATGTGGTACATTGTAGCCAACACCTTGCAAGACAGATTGAGGGATCCCATTAGTGCTTGTTTCCTCAAGTTTTGGCACACTATCCCATCGCTCATCACTGGCAAGCCTGGTTTTGTCCCTTTCCCCCTTCCAAGCTAGTTTAAATCTCTGTCAACGAGCCTTGCTAGCTCCTATGCTAGAACTCTTTTTCCCCTTTGAGAAAGGCTCATCCTGTCAAGTGTCAGTAGATCAAGTGTTGAATAGACCATCCCATGGTCAAAACCCCCAAATTTTTCCAATTACACCAGCCTCAGAGCCACACATTGACCTGATGGATTTGCCTATTCTTATTAATATTATTCCTTGTTACCGGAAGGATCAAGGAAATCACTACCTGTGATAAAGAATAAAGGAGGGAAAAAAACAACAGCCCTCTCTCAAAATAGAGAGATCTTCACAAGCAAATCCAAGTGGGAATCAGTGACAGAAAGTAGCATCTCTCAGAGGTGAGTGAAGATCACATCTTTAAAATGTTCTTTTGTTTTCAAAAAGAAAGATTTCATGATGTTCAGAGAATCAGTACATAAAGTTAAATTTTATCCAGGAATCCTACTGGAATTTACTGACCTAAAGAGGGGGAAGGGTGTGGGGCAGAAATAGGATTATCACTCACATCTCAAGTATATCTCTGTGTGGTGGGTCGACCATGGCCGGATGCCAGCTGCCCACCAAAGATGCTTTATCACTCCCCTCCTCAACTGCACAGGGAAAAGAAAAGATAACAAAAGGTTCGTGGGTCAAGATAAGGACAGGGAGATCACTCACCAATTACCATCATGTGCAAAACCAGACATGGCTTGAGGAAATTAGTTTATTACCAATGTAATCAGAGTAATGACAAGTAAAAACTAAATCTTAAAAATACCTTCCACCCACCCCTCCCTTCTCGGGCTCAGCGTCATTCCTGGATTCATAAAATCATAGAATCATGGCCTGGGTTGGAAGGAACCTCAAAGATCATCTAGTTCCAACCCCCCTGCCACGGGCAGGGACACCTTCCACTAGACCAGGTTGCTCAGAGCTCCATCCACCCTTGAACACTTCCAGGGTGGGGCATTCACACCTTTTCTGGGCAACCTGTTCCAGTGCCTCACCACCCTCACAGTAGTGAATTTTTTTCTAATATCTAATCTAACCATACTCTCAGTTTGAAGCCATTCCCCCTTGTCCTGTCACTCCATGCTCTTGTAAATAGTCTCTCTCTGCCTTTCTAGTAGGCTCCCTTCAGGTACTGGAAGGTCACAATTAAGTCACCCCATAGTCTTCTCTTTTCCAGGCTGAGAAATTCTTTACCTCCATGCCCCCAATGTCAAAGGGGATGGAGAATGGGGGTTGCAGTCAGTTCATCACACATTGTTTCTGCTGCTCCTTCCTCCTCAGGAGGAGGACTCGTCACACTCTTCCCCTACTCCAGTGTGGGGTCTCTCCCATGGGAGACAGCCTTTCATGAACTTTTCCTATATGAGTCCTTCCCCGAGGTTGCAGTTCTTTACAAACTGCTTCAGCATGGGTCCTTTCCACAGGGTGCAGTCCTTCAGGAACAGACTGGTCCAGCGTGGTTCCTCTGTGGGGTCACAGATCCTGCCAGCAAACCTGCTCCAGCGTGTGGTCCTCTCTTCATGGGGCCACAGGACCTACCTACAGGCTTCCTACAGGGTCATAGCCTTCTTTCAGGCATCCACATGCTCCAGCATGGGGTCCTCCACAGGATGCAGGTGGATATCTGCTCCACCATGGACCTCCATGGGCTGCAGGGGGACAGCCTGCCTCACCATGGTCTTCACCACAGTCCTCAGGGGAATCTCTGCTCTGGCACCTGGAGCACCTCCTCCCCCTCCTTCTTCACTGACTTTGGTGTCTTCAGAGTTGTTTCTCTCACATGTTCTCACTTCTCTCTCCAGCTGAAGTTGTCAGGTTTTTTTGCCCCCCTCTTCTTGAATATGTTCTCACAGAGGCGCTACCATTGTTGCTGCATGGTTCAGCCTTGGCCAGAAGCAGATCCATCTTGGAGATGGCTGGCATTGACTTGATCGGACATAGGGGAAGCTTCTAGCAACTTCTCACAGAAGTCACCCCTGTAGCCCCCCCCACCAAAACCTTGCCACACAAACTCAAGACACTCTCAAACTTTCTTTACTGCAGTCTAAGTGGACATATGCATGAGTTGCCATCACTTACTATCTTTCTACTAAGCATCTGAACCACTGCAAGTGAGCAGCCACATGCACGTTATTTAGCAAAGTAATGTTTTTCGTTTTTCAATAAATAGCCAAGAAATCTCTGTGAATGCTGCTAGGGTCTAAGAGAGTATTTTAGTTCCAACTATTGTGAACAAGCTCATCTCCATAAGTTGCAAATTAAAGTCTCTTGAAAGGATTATAGCTTTTGATTACACTGTATATCATTAATGTCCTTACTGCAGAGATTTCTGATGTGCCATTTGTAAGGTTACTGTTTTTATACCCTCTTGAGTTAGAACCTAAGGAACAGTCAAATATTTTCTCCCAGTTTTCCAAATTAATTTCTTAGACAAGGTTTCTTATAATAGCAGCTCAACACATTATCTTTCCTAATTTAAAAAAAAACAACAAAGAAAACAACTAGAAAAAACCCAACCCAACTGAGTTTTGATAAAAGCTTACCATGGAGAGCTTTATTAGGAGGGAAACACCACATTCTGTACAACAAAAATAGGAAGATTATATAAC
Organism: Neopelma chrysocephalum; assembly: GCF_003984885.1. Classification (NCBI taxonomy): domain Eukaryota; kingdom Metazoa; phylum Chordata; class Aves; order Passeriformes; family Pipridae; genus Neopelma; species Neopelma chrysocephalum. The sequence goes on along the minus strand of NW_020925453.1, from coordinate 166,488 downwards.
AGAGGTCTAGTGGAAGGTGTCCCTGCCCATAGCAGTGGGGTTGGAACTAGATGATCTTTAAGGTCCCTTCCAACCCAAACCATTCTATGATATTATACTATGATTTACTAAGTGATTAGAGGCACTAAACATGTCTTTCATAATGCTGAAGCCAATGATATTGATAACATCATTGAATATGGAGATGAAAATAGGTTATTGTAACCCTATTTGTACTTTTTAGTGCATCTCCCAGGGAATGCGTTTTTAGACTGCTCAATATATTCGGTAACAGGTCATTGCTTAAATTCAGCAACAGATTTATCAAAGTAAATATGAATGCAAGGAAAATAGTATTTTCCAATAAGCACTTAAATATATAATGAAGCAATGCAACCATTTTAACATTTCAGTAATCTACTACTGAACAAAAGCATCTGATAAGATATGTGAAGGACATTAGACTGGAAAATAAAGTTGATCAGCAAGCAAGTTCTCCAAAATAAAGCTTACCTTTGAGCCATCCAAACTTATTATCCTGTAGACATTTCTTGTGCTGTCATAGAAGTAGGACACAGTAACAGCATGCTTGCTGGTGGGAATCCAGTTCTTCTTAGTGTTTGGGTCAATCTGGAAGACATGAGCTCGGGTGCTGAAGATGGGTTGTTCCCTGAAGGATAGAGAGTAAAAGTAATGAATCTGATTTATTTGTAATACTGTTGCACACAAGTTATCTGCCAGTTATTCCCATCTGAATGTATACATTTCACTTTACATGATAATTTTTTCCTAAAAACTTCTTTTTGTGTTGCTGCATGGAGCAGGTAAGTGCATTAATATAAATATGAAAGCAAAATGCAAGATTTCTAAAGCAAAAATCAGCACCCAGATGTAGAGTCATATAAAGGCAGTGTCCTGGGTTGCACAAAAATTCTGGTATCCAACCTTTTCTTTTCTCTTTTCCCTAAATATGCCTACTAATTTGAACTGTGAGGAGAACTTGAGATAAGGGTGGTACTATTATCCTAGGAGAAAAATGTATCCACAAGTGTGAAAGACTGGAATGCTGATGACTCTGCTATGATGACTCCGCTATGATGACTCCCCTCTGGGAAACCACCAGGACAATTTACACATAGCCTTAAGATATTCATCTCTGCTGATGAGTCATAATATATCCACCTAACAGGCAGCTGTAACATCTTAGAAGGTGTCAAAAACTCCTGAAATGTCCAGTCATCCAGTATTACATTATCCATTGTAAAACAACCCCCCCCCTCGGGGAGGTATCGGGACGTTCCCACCTAGCCTAAACCAAATAAAAGACCACACTCGGACTTCACTTAACACTGGGTTTTCTTCCCTCACCACACGGGACTTTCCTTACCACCTGGGGCTTCTACCACCACCTCAATGGATACGGACTGCGACCACCACTTTGACAGGACTACAGCCACCATTTCAACCAATGAACATCAAAATTGCAACAACTAAGTCTCGTTGCTGGATGCAACAGGTGTCTTGCGGGTCCTTCCAGTCGCCTGGGGGCTCCGCAGCCCTGCTCTGGCTGCCTGTACCAGCACCGCAGCCTCACTCCAGTGCCACACAAGCACCTGCCAGTATCGAATCCCAGCTATCTGCCGTTTCCTGCCAGTGCTGACTCTCCAACTGTTCCTGCCAGGTTTTCCGGGTGTGAGGAGGCAAATTGAGTGGTAGGGAGGCCATCTTGTCTCTGTCCTGTGACCACATGTTTTTTTTCTGGGTCGGGAAGGATGGTCACCTGTCAGGGCTGACAGCGGGTCTGTTAGCTCTTTGGAAGAAGATTTTGACCTGGGAAAGTTACGGGTGTATCCTTGAGATAGGAGAGGTATGTACGCAACCCTGGCTGAAAGAAGACAGCTGTGGAGTGTTTAGGTTTGGTCCTGTGAGAACTCCAGCTTTGGCCTTGAGCTTTGCCAACAGTATTACTAACAGATAATAGCTAATTAAAAAATACAATCACCTGCCTGCCTTCTGATGCTTGCTAACATGGGATATAAAAAGACTTGTGGGAAAGAATAAAGAGACTGGTACTTTGCTTGGTACTGGACTGTTTGTGTTTTTCTTTACTTTTGACCGCCGCAACAATAACAGCCACCATCTTGATTTGGTCCAGTGGGCGAGACTTGGGAAATTTCTCTTCATCCGCTGGTTTAACCCAGTTTTATCAGTATTTTTATTAGCATTTCTTCTTGGTAAAGAGCTATTTTTTCACTTACATCTGGGCGTATTTGCTCTCTCTCTCTCTCTGTATTGAAGAAACCAGGGGTATTGAACCTCCTTTAAATATCAATTCATCCCTGTCCCATCACCTACCCAGTCCTCACCCTCCATCTATCCCTTTAAACTACTGGGTATCAGTACATGTGTAACTTCATCTCATTACACTGTGTGTTGCAGAATGTGTACTACTTCCAAAACCCATCTTCTCAAAAATCTTTTAATACCCTGACTATTCTAAATCAACCTGTTGAGGTTTAAACCCAATTGGCAACTAAGTGCCATAGAGCTGCATTTTCCCTTACCTACACAGCCCAGTGGGATGGGGAGGAGAATCAGAAAAAAAGAAAAGTAAAACTGGGTTGAGATAAGAACAATGTAATAGTTGAAACATAGCAAAATATAATAATAATAATGATAAGGAGAGAGAGAGAGAGATAAACTGCAAGAAAAACAAGTGAAGCACAATACAATTGCTCACCACCTGCTGACCCCCCTTCTGGGTAACTCCCCCAGTTTATATACTGGGCATGACATTCCATGGTGTGGAATATTCCTTTGGCCAGTTCAGGCCATGTGTCCTGGTCATGCTCCCTTCCAGCTTCTTGTGCACCTGCTCACTGGCAGAGCATGAGACACTGAAAAAGCCTTGACTAAGAGTAAGCACCACTTAGCAACAACCAAAACATCAGTGTGTTATCAACTCGTACTGAATCCAAAACACAGCACTGTACCAGCTACTGAGAAGAAAATGAACTCTATCCCAACCTAAATCAGGACACAATCTTAGCTCATAATCTTAAACTGACCTGGCTGATTCAATGCAATTATTCTAAAACTTACATTAATTAGGGTTAGGAACGTGTTGTGAAACCCTCACTCTTTGGAGCTTCACATCTGAACATTTTCATAGCAACACCAAATATGTATAACATTGTATAGCATGGTTCAAAGGTAACTGCTTAGCAAATAAAATTATTTAAGGTAAAACTTTACTGTACTTTAGAATTTACAACTTATTTTTTCCCATTATCATTACCAAGACATATAGTATTGCATAGAAATCTGAAAATATTTACATATCACTAAGATGGTTGTCAGTTAAATTTAGCTACATTTTACTGACAAATAGATTGCTGTATTCTTCAGGGAATGCTGCCATCATCAAATCCCAAAGATATTAAGTACCAGAATTTTAACTTGAGCTTAACTTTGTAGGTTTTTGAACTCTTGTTTTCTCCCATTTCCAGATGTGAATAAACATATCCTTTGTCCCTGTCTTCATCTCCCTTTAAGTAAGAGGTAAATTCTTAATACATTTTTCAGCCCAAAATAAAAGCAAAAGAAAAAAATAGGATTTTGGGTACTCATAGTCAAAGGGTTTCGATCTGGCCTCATTACAAAGGGGTACATGTGCACTCTCAGAAATATCTCTACTGCTTGGCAGCTAGAGCAGCTAAGACCAGTTGATTTCAGCAGCAGAATTGTATTATTCAGCTAGGAGTTAATGCTCCTTTAAGCGCATATGCCAGAAGATGTGATGTTCTCCTGTGCTGGATATTAGATGTGATACAGAACAGACTAATGAGAGCACTGTTTAAGTGAAAGCTAAAGGCAGAGGAAGGTAGGCCAGGGGAATCAATGCACATGCTAGTCCTCCATACAAATGTCACTGTACCCTCAGCACAAACTAATCTTCTCTTTCCAAATCACCAAGCTATAGGAGGTTGGGTAGCTGTTTTCCTGATTCCAATCCCTTACACAAACACAAAGGTTATGCAAAGGTGACTTTCATAGCCCTTTTGATTAACATAATATTTACACTAATTCTTATCACTCGTCTGAATCTCTACTTCTTCAGTCACACAACTTAACTTTAGTTCTTGTCTTCAATATTAGATAAATTTTCCATTTACCTCCCAATTAAGCATTACCCAAATGTCATTTGATGCATATTATCATAGTAGAACCAGTTAGTTAACTCTGGAAAGTTAAAGAGCTCATCAAAACAAAAGTCCTAGAAGCCTGACAATTATTTGGATTGTTGCCTAAAAATCAGGAGGAAAAAACTCTCCAGACAACATTAGTATAGATAAGACAGAGAGCAGGTCTTTAATGAAGGCCTTCTGGCGCAAGGAGTACAAAGGTGAGCCGTGTCCAGGAGTTCCACAATTTATGGTCTGATACAAGAACTATCCGCCCCCAGATCCTCCCCAAATCTGCCCCCCTGGCACGCCTCCCTGGAATTGAGTCGGAGGTCCCAAGACCCCTTTCTCCCTCATCTTCTTCACAGCACATACTGTCCTTGGAGCTTCTCCAGGGTTCCGGGCTTGATGGTTGCTTTGACTATGATGGTATCTTGTTTTTCCAGCCTGGGGTGCATATGTTCTTAAACAAGATGTATTTACTATAGTCCTGCCTTGAAAGGAGCCTAAACAAGCCCAAAGAATTTAGAAAGTTCGATATGAAGTGGGGAATAGGGTTTGGTAAGTGTTAACTACTATTTCAAAGTGTGAGAGACTATAAGACTATATTAAAAATCTATATTTACTACACAGTTACTTTAAAATCTACAAAAAGCTAAAAATTCTAAAAATCCTAAGGCATCAGTCCCCCCATTTAAAGACTTGACAAAAACTCTATCTTGTCCAGTCTCTACCACCTATATTTAACATCATACCAGAAAGATGACCAACACCTACAGCATCAGTTCATATAATAAGCTATTATATAAACACTAACTATTTATATAACTAATATAAACAGTTGTTTTATCCAGATCCAGATTGGTAACTATGAAGTAAGTTTATAGAAGATATCTCCGTAAACCTAATGAGACATCTTCAGGAGTTGCCCGATGTAGAATTTAAACTTGTTGCCAAATTTCGATATGAAGTGGGGAATAGGGTTTGGTAAGTGTTAACTACTGTTCTAAAGTGTGAGAGACTATAAGACTATACTAAAAATCTATATTTACTACACAGCTAATTCTAAAATCTACAAAAAGCTAAAAATCCTAAAAATCCTAAGGCATCAGGATGAAGACTGACATTGGAAGGAGAAAAAAAGACTCTGAAGACATTAACTAAAAAGTCAAGAACTGAATTGAAATCATAAATGTATGGTTAATGAATACACATTTGACCAAAATTGCTATTCAGTTCTTTCACAATACAGTATATCGCACAACTGAGGCTTTCAATATACTAGAGGTGTGATGGATTTTTTCTGGAATAGAGTTAATTTTCTTCATAGTAGCTAGTATGGGGCTGTGTTTTGGATTTGTATTGAAAACAGTGCTGATGATACAAGAATATTTTCGTTATTGCTGAGCAGCTCTCATACAGAGTTGAAGGCCTTTTCTGCTTCTCACACCAACCAACCAGCAAGTAGGTTGGGGGTTGCACAAGAAGTTGGGTGGGGACACATCCAGGACAGTTGACTCCAAAGGGATATTCCGTACCATATGACATTATAATCAGCATATAAAGCTGGGGGAAGGAGAAATGGGGGCCATTAAGAGTAATGGCATTTGTCTTCCCAAGTAACTGTTAACACATGATGGAGCCCTGGTTTCCTGGAGATGGCTGAACACTTACCTGCCAATGGGAAGTATTAAATGTATTCCTTGTTTTGCTTTGCTTGATTGTGCTGCCTTTGCTTTATCTCTTGAACTGTCTTTACCTCAACTCACAAGTTTTCTCACTTTTCCGATTCTCTCCTCTATCCCACCTAGCGGGAGTGAGTGAGCAGTTGTGTGGTGCTTAGTTGCCTGCTGGGGTTAAACCACGACAACAGGATAAGATTTTCATATGTAAAAGTTAGACTAAAACTATACATCTAAAGCAAGGGTGAGTGTCAGTAAAAGTTCAGCCTTGAGTGGCTACTCTCCTTCACTATCAATACAACAATCTTATATAGCCCCAACTAAAATAGCCTCGATTTGTTCAATGAGACAGCCTGCATATTTCTGCTCATTGCTCAGCAATGTTTCACAAAGACAAACCAGAGCACTTTGCAGGGTACGTATATGTGTCTGGCTGCTGTGGTTTAGATTTTCTTGTTGAATTTTTCTGTTTCATCATGCAGTTTTAAAGGAAGGCATGGGGGGGCAGCAGTCGCCACTGGGGTACCAGCCATGCAGGGGCGGGGGCAGGTGGCAGAGGAGACAGGATCCCTGAAGCAAAAATACTGTGAGAACTGAGGGGAGATCCCTGGAACGAAGATCCCACGGAAACTGGGGGGAATAAAAAGGGTCAGCAGTTCCAGTTTGCTCTCTCTCGCTCCTGGGACAGAACCCAGGAAGTCACCAACCACTGGTGCCACTGCCACTTCTGCCGCTGCTCCAATCAATGGCACCACCGCCACTTCTGCTGCCGTTCCAACCGCTGGAGCCACAGCTGCTTCTTCTTCTGCTCTGACTGCCAGAGTCGCCACCACTTTTCGACCACACTGCCTCAGCACTGTGCAGCACCCGCAGGACCAATGCTGTCTCTGCCCAGAGCTGTCCCACCGCCGCTTTTCAACCATGCTGCCTCAGTGCCACTGCCACTGCTGCAACTGCGCTGGAGGAACTGAGGAGCTTCCCTTTGTGAACTTCACGTGTTGCCTGCTCACGCGACCACGACTTTGCCCCAGTTACATTGTGACCATGTGACCATGCCGGGACTGCGCCACCAGGAATAGTCTTAGGTGACATTTTCTCTGTTATTGTTTGGTTGTTGTTTTGCTCTGTTTTGTTCCCTGTCTTTAGTAAAACTGTTATTTGGTTTTATACTTCACTGGAACACCTCATAATTTCAAAATTTCGTAATTCAGAGGGAGAGGTTTCTAATCCATTGGAGGCCCTGCCTTCTGGCACACATTGTCAATAAAACCAAGACACGGTCATAGACATTACAGTTAGGTAAGAAACAGCATTAATAAAGCTTACCTGAATTTTTTTTATCACTTCTGATAAACCAGAGTTAGTCTTTTCTTTCCATGTTTTAACTGAAACTACAGCTTTACTGAATAACAAGCTCTCTACACCCTGAGGCAAAAAAAACCCATAGCCCCCTTCATTGAACTAGTTGGAGAAATCATGATTTTGCCTAATTACTGGGGTAATTAGGATTTTTTTCCAGTAACAATGCTAAACTTCAGATGCCTCTAGAATTAAATCAACTAGAATATATTTTGGCACTTGATGACTGTTTATATTGATTATTACTTCAAATGGAAGTTACACACCTTATGCCTACAGGATGAAATGTGTTATAGAATCAGTCACTGATTTGCTGCTAAAGCCCTTCAAAGTTACTGTACAATTAGGTTATCTGTACTTTTCTGTGGCAACATGTTATAGAGCTACTTAAATTTTAGATTTACTAAAAAATTCAGAAACAAGCAAAAGTTAATAGATGAAACATATACAAGATTTACAACTTCAGCTAAACAATCTTTAGAAGATTTTTTTTCCATTATCTACCCAGGACCTCCCAATCTGGAAGTTTCAATTAACTCAGTTGAAGTAGTATTAGTTATATTAAATAGGAGACATTTCCTTTTTCCCTTGCTAAGTGTTCAGACATATATATTTATAAAAGAATATAAATGCACTTTTGCCTATATAGAGCTGAGAGAGAAAGAAGAAGAGGACAACTTAAAATAAGAAAAAAACAATCCTGTAAAAACAGCTATCAGTTCCTTACTCTTCCTTTCTCTTACCATTCCTTCACTACCACAAAGTATTTAGTATTCATTAAAAACTCTAATAGGAACTGAGAGAAGAACTCATCACTAATTATGAGAAGTAATTCCTTTTTCCAGACATATCTTGATGCCGAACAAAAAGAGAAAAAACTAACAGGATACCATAGTAACACAGTCTGACTATTAGAAATGTCTGCTTAAGCATGGCAGAAACATTAAAGCTAATATGCTGTTGTTCTTAATTTGCTTTGACCACTGTAATGTTGCAGTCTAATGCAGACTATAAAGACATAAGTGCTAAGTCCTCCTTGACTTAAATGGGAATGTGAGTACTAAAGAAGGATGAGAAGTACCACTTAAGGAGGTAGTCACACCAGTTTTTATCATTGATACAGAAATCCATTCATTGATATGTGATCAGTCCTAGGTTAGGCTTAGGAGAAATGCCTGTGTCCTAACAGTTGAATTATCAGTTTTCAACTCCTCTTTCCATTTTGACATCTTAACACATCCTTTTCCAAAAAATGCAGACTATTAAATATAATAACCTAAGGGTTCCTTTCTCTACCTGTAAGATTAATTAAAGGTTTCACAAAAGCAGTTTACATTAGTACAGAAGGTTAGAAAGAACTTTCCTTGCTAATCTGTCGCGACGAGGGAAGAAAGTGACGCTCAATATGAGAATCCACAAGCTTCATTTATTATCATTACTACCAGCCTAATATACACTTTATAATTAGCTCATACACATTGCAAAGCTAAGCTCATTATTGGTACTTACTTAAGTGGTGATCTCACCTTTTACTCCCTTCTTTTGTTTACACAGGTGGCCCTCAATTGCTTTTGTTTTGCTAATGCCAACCTCCTGTTTACCAGCCAGTTTTAGCACATACAAGGGTGCAGTGACCTTGCTGCCTCAGAGGTTCACACAAGCCAATTCCTTACACTAATCCATAATTAACATTTGTTTTTAATAAAAGTATTATTCTTTGACGTGTTTGGGACTTCCAGATCATGCCAACAATAGTGCTCAAGACCTCCTTTCTCTTACTTCTTTCCTGGCGCTGTTTACCATGACTTCAAAGTAATTTTCATTGCCATAATATCTACACCTTCTCAAGGCTGGGATTCTGTTGTCTTAGTTATTGTAAAAACAATAAGGCTACTGAAAAGAAGGTACAAACTTCTACAGCATTAGTTGATGCCCTACTTGTTTCCCCTTTTGGTGTGTTAATGATTCTAAAAAAATCAATAAATTACACACACACATATTGGGATAAATTGACGGGGTTTTGGTAGTGGGGGTGCTGCACTGTGTGGGAAAAAGTCAGACTGCCCTGTGCAGACACAAGAACAGAGCAGGACTGGGGCTGGAGAAAAAAAGACAAGGTTTGGAAGAGCAAAGAGCTGACCAAGCAGAAGCAGACATGGGAGCAGGTACAACACTGAGGGGACTGGGGACTGTAGAGTAGCTGTGCTAAAAAAAACAAAAAAGGCACCAGGCACTGAGCACCACTTCTTGAGTGTCACCTGTGGGAGACCAGGTTGGGCACAGCAGACCCTGCCACGTGTCAGCTTGCACCTTCAACACGTGCATTCTGGCAGTACCAAGGGCTGCAAACTCTCTTGATAGGTATCACACGATCACGTGCATGTTTTTGCAGGTAGTAATTTTGCACAAAGTAAGTTCTGAACCTCTATAATATCTGTCATTCAAGTTGATTTCTCCCTTTATGAGACAACATGAATCCCCTGCATGATCTCTCAGGCATTTCCTGATTATCTTCAGATTTAGGACAAGATAAAGACCTTTTTGCTTTTTCAAAATGACAACATGCCTAGACTACAGCTTTCTCCCAATGTCCATCTACAGTCTTAAAAAAAGACTCTCCCTGGCTTGTTTTTAAAACTTTAGAAAGCTTTTGTTACTCTATGCGGCTTCATGAGGGATCCCTGAAAAAAAATAAGGAGAGTGATTAAAAAATGCAGCTATATTCAAAACTAATTTGTCAACTATGGCATCCAAACATGACCAATGGTTTCACAGTAGTATGAGTCAACAAACTCTGTAAACACAATTCAAAGCAATAGAAAAAATACAGAATTTTCCTTATTCCTAAAAATGCTCCAAAGTCTGATAAATACTGTATATGGTAGCTTGTGGGACAATATTGCATAACATTGGCTTCTTGTTGGTATGGAAACTGCTCTGAAATAAAAATCTTTTTCTGTACAGAAAGTGACTGACACAAACAAAACATACTCATCATACTTGTGAAATGAATACATATTAAGAATTTACTTTCTATACTACATGCATATAATAACAACCTTGATGTCTTAAAACAATTGAGCAACCAGATCAAAATCCCTTTTGTAACATCAGCAGTTTATCTAGTTTTACGCTTACATTCTTAGACTTGCTTTTGCCATTACGTTTTGGGTTTGAGTAGGGTTTATTCATGGTCAGTAAAAGCTTAGGAAGTTGTTTCTAAAAAGCTTGGAAAGTTTTCTGTATTCAATTACAAGTTAATATGTATCTATTTACCTATAAGTTCAATTCCTTAGTTTGTAGAATATGGTTTATAGCTACATAATACTGCACAAAGCAGTGCCTTCAAGCTGTTTCCTAAACTGTTTTGTTCTCATTTAACAATCAGCTTTTAGCATTAGATCTTTGACCACTTCTGAGTTAGTGTACCATCAGAAATAACATCAACAATTTTTCAGGAGCTGAGGGGAGAAAAATTGTCAAGAACCTTTCATAAAACCTGTAAGGTTAAGAAAAAAATACATTTACCTTTGCCAGAAACATCATTAGAAACATCTAACATATGTTAGATTTTCAAGGATCTGAAGTTTTGAGCAACTGAAGTGTGTCAGCTTGAAATCAGATATCATGCAGTACTTTATGGACATAAGATACAGCAAGTCAAAATAAAGCGATTTAGAGATCTACTCATATTTTTATTTCTATTAAATTTATGTTTTGTCATGGGTGAACAGAAGATAAGGCCTCACTGATATGCCACAACACAGCTGCTAGGCCTGCTGGCTTAATCAGTTTTGGCCAGTTCCAATACTTTGCTTTTCCGAGGGTAAGTTGTAGCCTATGGTTTTACCATTTATTTTTATAATTCTAAAATAGGCATTTTGATGCCCAGTATTGCCTGTTTTCAGGAAGGAAAGGTTCAAATACCAGCCCATAAACTTTGTCCCTTCCCCTTCACCTTTGCCTACACTAAGGCATCTATGCTTCATCGACATTCATTCTTTGCTCATTAGCTCTAGTCTTACACATGAACAAGGAAACTTCAAAAACAGCAGAAATACAAAGCATGGTCTGAAATAATTCCAATCCAATGAAATTACAGATCAGTCTTTAAAAATACCAAAGAGTTATTCAAACATTAGATGTTTAAAGTTCCTTAAATGCCAAATAACTTTAGAAGACAATGACAAACCCTTCACTGAATTGATAAAATGGCATCTAACACTAGAAGGTATATAAATAACAAAAAGTATGACTGGACTCCCCTCTAAGTCAAACTGAACTGCACAATGCTGACACTAATGTTAAACGGACTGGTTTTAGAATTCAAATTGACTTAGTAGCTTTAGTCTGGTGAATGGGAAATCACAAAATGCTCTAAGTTACTGTCCAAATTGTAAAAGTTGTTTACTATTGGAAATTATTTTGTGACTGGTTCATATAGAAGTCCCTGGAAAATATCTGTCCTGGTTTTGGCTGGCATATAGTCAATTTTCTTTCTAGTAGCTGGTACAGTGCTGTGTTTTGGATTTAGTATGACAATAATGTCGATCACAACAACTAAAACATCACTGCTCAGGGATGGACTGGGCATCGGTCAACAGATGGTGAGCAATTGTATTGTGCATCACTTGTTTTTCTTGGGTCTTATTCCTCTCTCTCTTTTTCCTTTTCATTATTATTATTATTATTACTATATTTTACTTTATTTCAATTATTAAACTGTTCTTATTTCAACCCACGGGTTTTACCTTTTTCTGATTCTCCTCCCCATCCCAATGGGGGGGGGGCAGTGAGTGAGCCACTGAGTGGTGCTTAGTTGCCAGCTGGGGTTAAAACATGACAATATCTTACAGGAAAAGACTCCAGAGCAGTGGTATTACTTCTACTGAAGGTAGAAAATTATGCATTTGTTTTTGGCCATGACAACCTTAAATTATCATACAGGCAAGTAAGAATCAATGTCAGAAAAACAATCTGAGTATGGGGACCTGTGGAAAACAGAACAAGAAGAGACAATAAAGATTTAACAGAAATACCACAGTACCTATTCCAATGGAAATGTGACAGAGAACTTCATATTAATCCAATTTTATACCTGCAGCATGTATACCAGGATCTGTCCCAAAGAGACAGCAGTCTCTTCACACAGTTCCACACAATTTAATGAGATGTTGGTGATGCTGGCAGCCCCTTTTCCTTTTTTTTACCAAGCATTTTTTTGTTTTGTTTTTTTAAGTATTTGTACAAATAGCAGAATTAATAAAAATTGGTCTAAAAGCAAATTCTACATTGTAGTTTGACCTTTACTGCCTAACAAAACCAAACTTCCACCTGAAAACTACCTGGTTTTTGAGGCAGAACTTCTGACCCAACAGATTACCTTGTGACTATTAGGAGTTGAGCACTTGCTCTCTCAACAAGCACTTGAATAAAGTCTTTTTGACCTGGCTCTTTATTTTGATAAAATTCTCAAAAATCTGTTATCTTTGAAATGTTGTATTGAGTTTATGCAGCAAGGTTTTGGTAGCAGGGGTAGCTACGGGGGGGGCTTCTGTGAGAAGATGCCAGAAGCTTCCACTATATCTGATAGAGCCAATGCCAGACTGCTCCAAGACAGACCCACCACTGGCCGTGGCCAAGCCCATCAGTGATGGTGGTAGTGCCTCTGTGATAACATATTTAAGAAGGGGAAAAAGTTACTGCACAAGAGCAGCCAGAAGAAGGAGTGAGAATATGTGAGAGAAACAACTCTGCAGACACCAAAGTCAGTGAAGAAGAGGGAGGAGGTGATCCAAGTGCCAGAGATTCCACTGCAGCCCATGGTGAGGCAGGCTGTCCCCCTGCAGCCCATGGAGGTTAACAGTAGAGCAGATATTCACATACAGCCTGTGGAGGACCTCACAGTGGAGCAGGTGGATGCACCTGAAGGAGGCTAGGGCTCAGTGGGAAGCTCATGGTGGAGCACAGTCCTGAAAGTTCCTGTGATCCCATGGAGAGAGGACCCCACACTGGAGCAGGTCTTTTGGGAGGACTTGGGACTCTATGGGGGACCCACACTGGAGCAGCCTGTTCCTGAAGAACTGCACCCTGTTGAAGGAACCCATGCTGGAGCAGTTTGTGAAGAACTGCGGGCCATGGGAAGGATTCATGTTGGAGGAGTTTGTGAAGAACTGTCTCCCATAGTGGGACTCCACGCTGGAGCAGGGGAAGAGGGTGAGTGTAATAGACTGAAATGGTTTATGGCTGTCATAGGTTTACTTGTTCTAAAAAACCAAGTGGGAATTTTTTTTCTTTCCCCTGCATCATCATGAAAGAGGGATGTTGAACAAGGGAGGGGGAGGGTGGTTTTTGGCTGGGGTGATTGACACACAGAAAAGAACTGGCCGGCAGCCTTGCATTCCAGGCTGATGGCCCTCAGAAGACTGTGGGGGGAAGGTAAGGTGTTTTTTTTTTCTCCTTGGGAAATGGCAGGCACTCCACTTTAGCCCTGACTCAGGGAAGGTGTGTGTGGGGGTGTCCCAAGGTTCATTTTGGTTTTGGCCAGGTCATCTGGCTGCTTCTGGCCCCAATTTGCCTCTGTTCTCCTGTGCCCTGTTCTGCCCCCAACCCAGACCTGCTCAGACTTCATCGGAGAGGCTCAGCCAATCTGTGGAGGAACCTTTGGGGGAGGAGGCCATCCCTTCCCTCCTCCTCTCCTGTGTTTGGCAGCAGTTTGTGCGCATCGACGAAGGGGGGGAAGAATCCTGGCCAGAGTCAGCCGCTGACAGCGTGAGTCTGTGGGAAGAGCCCCTTTTTCCCCTTTTCCCCTTCCCCTTCTAGGTGTGGGGGGAAGATCTCCATTTCGGCTTCTCCCACACACCGGGGTCCCCACACGGTGACCGCCAGAGCCCAACAGTGCCCCCTGCCTACCACTACAGAGCAACTGCAGGCTCTGCCCCTCCAGAGATCCAACAGCGCCCCCCTCCTGATCGTGGTTAGAATTGCGCCAAAAGGCAGAAAGTACTAAACTGCTTTTTTGGAGGGAACTTTGGGTACAGGATTACTGTTTAGTTGTTTTTGTGTTCTTTTGTTGTTCTGCCAGTACACATATATCCTTTAATAAAGGGCTGTTATCTTTTCTTTTTCCATACCTCCTCAATTGGAGCCTCTTAATTTTGGATTTACAATTGCTTAGAGGGAGGAGCTTGGTCTGCCTCATAACTCATCCTCCTTAGCAAAACACTGCAGTCTCATTAAACTGAGACAATGGCTTAAACATTGTTAAGATCACCGAAGCCCACTCCCCATCCCCATCCGAACCATGCCTCCTGGATTTCAGGAAATTGGACTATTAATTAAGCGTCCTGATGGGAACTTAAGATAAAGGTGGCACTATTGTCTAATCATCTCAGGTTTAATGAGAAGTAAACAAGGCCACAGACTCATTTACATGCTGGAGGAAGCCATAGCCCACAGACTCATTTGCACACTCCCCCCCTCCCCTGAGAGATTGATCTGTTAATGCTAATGGCTCAAACAATCAGCAGCTGCCCAGGTGTTGAGGGAGTGTATACCCGGCACCTCAGGTTGCAACCTGGGTATTGAGCAAGATAAGGAAAGAGGCAAACCCTGCAAAGCAGGGAAGTGTTTCTCTTTCCTTACACAAATGACTCAGCTGTGATAACTCCCCTCTGGGGAAGCACCTGTGGTATTCATCTCTACTGATAGGCCATAATTGGCTCACCTGCACTGACATAATAGGCAGCTATAATGTCTTAGGTGTCAAAGGCTCATGACATGTCCAGTGATCCAGTATTACATCATCCATTGTAAAACTCCCCGCCCCAGGGGAGGTACTAGGCATTCCCACCCGAACCTGAGCGTATATAAATCATGAAATCTTTGAGTTTTGTGGACACCCCCTTCCCTGATGGATCCAGACCATCACTTTGACAGGACTGTGACCATCACTTCAACCAACAGACATCGAAATTGCAACTACCAAGTCTCGTCGCTAGATCCAACAGGTTGTGACTATATATCTTTCTATTTTTATCCTTTCTTCCTCTTTCTTTTCCTTATACATTTTTCTTAAGTGTTATTTTTATGCTTTTATATTGCTATATTACTGTAGATAATAACAACCAAAATGGCTACATACCTGTTTTCCTTTGCAACTAAACTAAACCCTACATATATATATATATAAATGGATCATTCAGTGTCGTTTCACTCTAATCTGCCCCAAGTGATCTATTAACAAGAACCTGGGTTACTCTTGCCTTCTAGGGCAGGTTGTAAGTGAGGAGGAAGGAGCAGCAGAAACAATGAGTGATGAACTTACCACAACCCCTATTCCCTATCCCCCTCTACCACTCAGACAAGGAAGAGGTAAAGAATCTGGAAGTGAAGTTGAGCCCAGGAAGAAAGGAGGGGTGGGGGGAAGGTGTTTTAAGATTTGGTTTTATTTCTCATTATCTTACTCTGATTTTGATTGGCAATAAATAAAATTAATTTCCCCGAGTCGAGTCTGTTTTGCCCGTAATAGTAATTGGTGAGTGATCTCTCTGTCCTTATCTCGACTCACAAGCCTTTTATCATATTTTCTCTCCTGTGTCCAGTTGAGGAGGGGGAGTGATAGAAATGCTTGGTGGGTATCTGGAAGCCAGACAAAGTCAACCCATCACAAATGTCATGTCCCTATAAAGACTGGTTAAAATTTGAAGTTGAAATATTAGTTGAAATATTCAGGCAGGAGGGGGGAAACAGTTGCACTGCATTTGCATAACTTAAAACCCTAGGCTTTAAAAAAATTTTTTTTTTTTACATGGAGATCAGAAATTATGAACTTTCATTAGTAGAAAAACTTTCTACTTATGATTATTTGTATCAATGAATAAAAGTTTTTGTATGACACAAGAGGCAAGTCAGGAAAGCAGATAACTTCAAAATGTAGGGCAGAAAAGATGTTTTAAATCACATTCCTTCTGATAATGTTTTTTGGCACATCCACTGGTATGGATGAGCATGCAATCCTATAAAATAGTCCATTTGGGGGAAAAAGTAACCATTGTATACATGCTAATCTCAACTAAATGCTCAGGAAGCCCATACATAAGATGTTCCAGAGAGGTAAGGGAGAAAAAAGCAGAAGGGTATCCTATAAGCATTCACTCTAAGACAATTGCAGACAGCACTAAAATTTATAGTCATCATATAAAATTGCAAGAGTTAGGATTTCCATATCTGGGGAAATAAGGCTATTGCTATTAAAAAAACCCCAAACACACCAACAAAAAACATTCAAAACCATAAGACCCAGCATTTTGAAGAGGAATGAGAAAGCTCATTTAAACTCATTCCTCTTCTGTCTGAGCTTCCCATGAAGACCAGTGAAGGAGAGGAGTTATCGGTAAAATTTAGAAGAGTAAAGAGCTTCTTCCACAGCATAGACTTAAAATTAACTGTAGCACAGCACAGGTTGCAGTCTCACAAATTTAATAACATCAACAACATAGAAGCTGTCGGAGTTGAAAAGCACAGGACAAATCAGTGCCCAGGTTCCAACTCTCCACAGAGAACAAGAAAAGCCAAACAAGAGTTTATTGTCAGGACAGTGGTGGTTGCAGGAGAGGACACGGCCTGTGTTGGCACTTCCAGGTACAGGAGAATGAAGGCAGTCTTAGACTAGGACCCAAGTGATCTGACTTTGATCTTCATCTCAGACCTACCTTCTTGCCTCATTGCAAGTCATTCATTTGACCTGATCAACTCTTCCTTGGAACTCTCCCTCTAAGACAATAGACCTTTCCAATCTGTTTCACCAGCACTTCTGTTCAGGAATCTCAATGACTGTGAAACCCTACAAAACAGCAGAAACAAGGGTCCGCTAAATCACAGAATCACAGAATATGCCGAGTTGGAAGGGACCCTCAAGGATCATCAAGTCCAACCCTTAGCCCTGCACAGGACCATCCCCAAAAGTCATGCCATGTGCCCAAGAGTATCTTCCAAACTCTTCTTGAATTCTGTCAGGATTGGTGCTGTGACCATTTCTCTGGGGAGCCTGTTCCATCACCCAACCACCCTCTGGGTAATGAACCTCTTCCTAATATCAAATCTAAATCTCTCCTGACACAGCTTCAGGCCATTCCCTTGGGTCCTGTCACTGGCCATGACAGAAGAGATCAGTGTCGACCCGTCTCCCTTTTCCTCCCCTCATGAAGAAGTTGTAGACTGTGATGAGGTCTCCCCTCAGTCTCCTCTTCACCAGGCTGAACAGACCAAGTGACCTCATCTACTCCTCATACAGCTTCCCCTCAAGGCCTTTCACCATCTTTGTTGCCCTCCTTTGGACGGTCTCTAATAGTTTAATATCTTTCTTATATTGTGGTGACCAAAACTGCACACAATAGTCAAGGTGAGGCCGCACCAGTGCAGAGCAGAGTGGGACAATCCCCTCCCTCAACCGGCTGGTGATGCTTTGCCTGATGCACCCCAGGACATAGTTGGCCCTCCTGGCTGCCAGGGCACTGCTGACTCCTATTCAACTTTCTGTCAACCAGGACTCCAAGGTCCCTTTCCATGGTACTGCTTTCCAGCATCTTATTCCTCAGTCTATATGAACATCCAGGGTTGCACTGTCCCAGGTGCAGAATCTGGCCCTTTCCCTTGTTGAACTTCATATAGTTGGTGATTGCCCAGTCCTCTAATTTGTTGAGGTCTCTCTGCAGGGGGTCCCTGCCTTCAAGGGCATCAACAGCTCCTCACAGTTTTGTGTCGTCTGCAAACTTGCTTAGCATCCCTTCCATTCCTGCATCCAAGTCATTCATGAAGATGTTGAAGAGCACAGGGCCCAAGATGAAGCCCTGTGGAACCCCATTAGTGACAGGTCACCAGTCTGATGTAACCACATTCACTATAACCACTTGCACCTGACCCATGAGCCAGTTGCTCACCCACTGCATGATGTGTTTATCCATCTGTGTGCTGGACATTTTGTCCAGAAGGATCCTCTGAGAGACAGTATCGAAAGCTTAACTGAAATCCAAAAAGATTGCATCAACTGGCTTCCCTTGATCAACTAGGTGGGTTACCTTGTCATAAAAGCAAATCAGGTTTGATAAGCAGGACTTTCTTCTCATGAAGCAGAGCTGGCTGCGACAGATGACAGTATTGTCTTTCAGATGTTTTTCAATCCTTCCCAGAATAATCTTCTCCATAACTTTACCAGGTACTGAAGTGAGACTGACAGGCCTGTAGTTTCCAGGGTCCTCCTTTTTGCCCTTCTTGAAAATCGGGACAACATTCACCAGCTTCCAGTCAGCTGGGACCTCTCTGGATTCCCAAGACTGCTCAAAAATCATCAAGAGAGGCTCTGCGATGACATCAGCTAGCTCTTTGAGGATTCTTGGATGAATCCTATCAGGCCCCATAGATTTGTAGGGATACAGCTTGAGCAGCAGATCCCACACAAGTTCAGGGTCAACTGGGAGTTGATCATTCTCACAGTCATGGTCCTCCAGCTGAGGACACTGAGACTCCCTTGGTCCGTCATCCATGTTGAAGACAGAGGCAAAGAAAGTGTAAAACATCTCTGCCTTGTCTCTGTCCCTGTTTAAGAGGTGACCATCCTCATCCTGTAATGGGCCAATGATATTTCTATACTGTGTAATGCCATTAATACATGCTTCCCATGTCACTTGACCTTGCTTCCACTGGGCATATGCCTGCCTTTTTTGCCTTATTTCCAAGAGAAGATCCCTGCTCAGCCAAGATGGTCTTTTGCCTCACCTGCTTGACTTCTGACACTTGGGAATTGCCTGCTCCTGTGCCCTTAGGAGATGATGTTTAAAAAGTGACCCCAGCACCCGCAAAAACATTTTCCCTGGGGATTTTACTGTCTCATTCCCCGAGCAGCCTGAAGTCTGCTCTCCTCATGTCCAGGTTTTGCTGGCACTTTTCCTCCTGTCAACAGAGATTTTAAACTCTATCGCCTCGTAGTTGCTGTGGTGAAGACGGCCGCCAATCACCACTTTGCTCACAAGATCCACTCTGTTGACAAGCAGCAGATCAATGAGGGAATCTTTCCGAGTTGGCTCCCTTAGGACCTGTTCCATAAAGATGTCATCCAGGTTTTTTAGGAATCTTCTGGCCTGGGTTGCACCAGCTGTGTGATGCTCCCAGTTAATTTCTGGCAAGTTGAAATCCCCCATAAGGACAAGGGCAGTTGATTTGGAAGTCTCCCTTAGTTCCCCAAAGAATAATTCATTGGAGTCATCATCCTGGCTGGGAGGTCTATAGTAGACTCCCACGATGACATCCTCGTTATTTGTTTGCCCCCTGATTCTTACCCAGAGGCTCTCAACTGTGCCATTGCCAACTGTGAGCTCCATACATTCTAACCCTTCTATTACATACAGTGCCACTCCTCCACCTCTTCTGCTCTGTCTATCCGTCCTCAAGAGCCTGTAACCGTTCAACAGGGCACTCCAGTCACAGGTCTCATCCCACCAGGTTTCACTTATGCCAGTGATGTCAAACCTCTGGGACTGGGCCAAAGCTTTGAGCTCCTCTTGTTTTTTCCTAATGCTGCATGCATTGGTGTAGAAACATTTCAGGCGTGGTACATTGTAGCCAATACCTTGTGAGGCAGATTGAGGGATCCCATTAGTGCTGGTTTTCTCAAGTCATCACTGGCAAGCCTGGTTTTGTCCCTTTCCCCTTTCCAAGCTAGTTTAAAGCTCTGTCAATAAGCCCTGCTAGCTCGTGTGCGAGAACTCTTTTTCCCCTCTGAGATAGGTGCATCCCACCAGGTGTCAGTAGACCAGGTTTTGAGTAGACCATCCCATGGTCAAAAAACCCAAAATTTTTCTGATTACACCAACCTCGGAGCCACACATTGACCTGATGGATCTGCCTATTCTTATCAATATTATTCCTTGTTACCAGAAGGATTAAGGAAATCACTACCTGTGCTCTCTACCAATTGTCCCAGGGCCCTGAAGTCTCTTTTGTTTGCCCTCAGACTTCTCTTGGTTATTTTGTTGCTGCCAGTTTGAACAACCAATAGCAGATAGTAATCAGAGGGCCTTACTAGACTTGAGAGTTTTCCAGTCACGTCCCTTACTCGAGCCCCTAGAGACAGCAGACTTCCCTGTGAGTTGGGTCCAGTCTGCATATCAGGCCCTCCGTTCCCCTTAGAAGGGTGTCTCCTATTACAACTACCCTTCTTTTCCTGTTAACAGAGGAGGTCTTGATGCGGGGTACAGGTAGTGTTGTTTTAGGAGGCCCCACTACCCCAGAAGGACCTTTGCCCACCTCATCAGTTGTCTGGCCTTCTAGTTCCAGAGCCTTATACCTGTTGTAGAAGGTGCCGGTCCTACCTGTCAAATTCTGAGAAGGAGGGGGAACCTTCCTCCTGGTACGTGCAGTGACCACCTTCCAGTCTTCATCTTTAACAGACCCCTGAGCAACAGACCTTTGAGTAATTTACCTTATAGGGTTCTGACTCCACCTGCTTCTCCACTGCAGTGGAGATTTGAGACTCCCGAGAGTCTTGAGACTGTAGCGCCTCTGAAAATAATCGGTCTCTCTTTTGCCCATTTGCTTGAATAATAATGGCCAGTCTTCGCGAACGAAGATTTTGGGAAAGGTCTTTTACCTTTCCAGCCTGCGCAATGGGTTTTTTAGGTGAGACACAGCCTGCGCTGAACTGAGCCCACCCTTTAATCCTAAGGTTCATCTGCCGGGGCCAAGCCAGCTTGGACAATGGCAGTGAGGTCCTCAGGACGTAGGTTTGTTTAGAGTGACCTTCTCATAGATGGATGGCCTCACAGGGCTAACGGGCTCCATCTGCCCAGGGGGACTGGGAATCGAACCTGGGTCGCAGCGGTGAGAGTCCCGCATGCTAACCACTAGGCCACCAGGGGTCCCATTTGCTTGAATACTATGTAGCCTGTTCACTTCTTCCTGTAGCTCCTTCACCTGGCAACACAGCTCTTCAACCACGGCACACCTGCAAAATAACTGATTGTCAGCCCCAGCCTTGCAAAGAGGCATCAGGCACTCCTGGCAACCTGTGACTTGGAGAGCTGCATCTACTATCAGCAGGTCTGGCTGGCTGGAGGCCTCTGACGTGGCTGGTACAGTAACTCCTGCAGCGACAAGGGATCAAGCTTTACGGCATGTCAACACCATAACTGAGGAAGCTTAAACTAGTATGTTAATAAGACTGGAGCTGAAAGGATCTCTTTGTTCTTCCTTACCAGCTACTAAGTCTGTTTACTGCCTCTATTGGCTGCTCCTGGGTGGTCAGAGAGGAGCCCTTCCTGCTCACCCTGCCTGTGCAAACTGCCATCTCATGCTCTCACTGACATGCCACTCTCCTGTTGGTTGCACTCTGGGTTGCTCACACTCCCTGGAGCTGTTTAAATGCCCCTTGGTCGCTCCTGGCTCCTCCCCCTCCTCGCCTGGTTGGCTGCTGAGGGCTTCTGGGTCGTGGGGCTGCTGCTTGGATTTTCCTGGATTTAGGAACCCCCCCTGTACACCTGGCTCTGACCCCCTGGACTTCCCCTCACTCACGGCTTCCCGAGCCTCAGTGACCGATCTTTGTCTCTGATACTCTTCTTTGTCCTGCTTGCCTCCACGGCCTTAAGATCCCATTCATTTTGGCATGCTCTGATCAGTGTTTTTACATATATACACGCATATAAATACACCTCTAAGATACTACACATGAAGTGTTAAACATGCTACACAGACAAGACTGACCTATTTTTTCAGATTTCTTCAAACAGCAAAAAGGACACACAAAATTCAAAATAAAGTTGGTCACTAATTCAGTTAGCATACTTTGAGCACACCAGGAAAACAGGCTCTGCCCTCAATATCTTATATTAAGAACCCCATTCTTGCAGCCCTCCTTGGCCCTCACCATATCACCAGGCACAGAAGATGCAAAAGCACTCAGAAGACAAGAATTGTCTTGTGACTCTGTGGGGGGAAATGGCAGGCCCATAGAACCCCCGAGCCCCCTGGAAGTAGAAGAGCTTGAAGCTTTGCAGGGTGTCAGGCCTTTCCCTTGAGAAAAGTAAGGCTAATCACATGTTCCCATAGATACAGCCTTGGGTGTTAGGCAGTACAAGGCCAAAGCTGTATGATAATGTGCAGGTGTTAAATTCCTGTGTGTTTTGTGGGAATATGTTTATGTTCTGAGTGTGAGAAAGTAGAAGTTAGTTAACTCAATAAATGGCTGCCTGCTGCTCTGAGCAGACAGTCATCTCGTCTCACTATCCTTGTGTGTCTTGTGTGTCTTGTGCGTCTTTCTTCCCCCACCGGACCAGGCCTCAAGACAAGATACCCTGCGACAATGGTGCAGCCCGTGTGAGGAACCAGAAAAAGACTGTCGAGTATTGTCCGTGTCGTCTGGGGTATCACGACCGGAGGTAATTAGGCTGCGGGGCGAGGCGCAGCGAGGTCCTGGTACTCAGGAGCTGTTAGCAGCGGGCGTGCTGCAGGATCCGGATCCGATTCTTTCCTACACCTGAACGCAAGTGTTTCTGCCACACTTGGAAGGCACGAGTTGCCTGGAGAGCCCAGGTGCATCTCTGGCACTTGGTAGGGCACAGGTGAGCTCCTGAGAATTTTTTCTAGTCACCATGGGGCAGACCATGAGTGCAAACGAAAGGCGTGTGTTTACCGCCTGGAAAGCTTTGTTACGACGTCGTGGTGTTAAACACGATGAAGCTAAGTTACGTCGTCTATTACTTTGGTGTCTTAGGGTTGGGAGAGAGGCTGAGTTGCCCACTGCGTTTAGCATCTCTGCATGGGAGGACATAGGAAAAATGCTATTAGATGCTATTGCAGAAGGGAATCGTGAAGTAGAGGGACTGGCTCCTATGTGGAAATTAGTACTTTCTACCCTCAAGGACTGGCAGGCCGAATTACAGCACCAGAACAGTCCCGGGATGGCTGCGGGGGATGACCTGGCGGACGCTTTGGCTAACTTCCACCTTAAAGAGCCTTCCGCTTCTCATCCAAGCAGTGCCGCGGGGCTGCACGGGCCGGGCGGCGCGGTGCCGGGCGGCGCGGTGCCCGCGGATCCCCGCGGTGCGCTGCCGGCTGCATCGGCAGCGCCGTACGCGGTCGCGGCCCCGTGCGCAGCCCCGGCTGCGAGCGGTACGGCCATGCATGTGCCGACGACGAGTTTGTGCGTGCCGGCGGCTCCGGCGCCGGCCCCGGCCAACGGGCTGCCGGTGGTGGTGCCGTGCGCGGCGCCGGCTTCGAGCGGTGCCGCGTCAACAGCGGCGGCCGCAACTCCTTATGGTGTGCCCGCGACCACGCTGTCGGCGGCGCCGGTGCCGGCCGGTGCAGCCTCTGCGGTGACGGTGGGGGGGTGTCCCTCCCCTTTTTTTTGGTAATTCGACCTTCATGGCGAATGCTTCCCCTGGTACCCCTCCTTTCCCTTGCAGCGCGTCTACAGCAGCGCTGGTTCCGGATGGTGCCAGGCTAGCGGCCGCGGTTCCAGGTGGTACAGTGGGGGGGCAGCCTGTCTTCTCCCCTGTTAACCCCCCCCCTCCTGGAACGTATCCATCTGCGGCTATTCCCCCTTCCCCCATACATTATCCTTCCCCAGCGGATCATTTAGCAAAGTTGCGACATAAGGAGGGCAATGACAATTTGCCTCCTCTTATTGATTTTTCTCCTAATGAACCCTATCGTTCCCGCCCTCCCTCCCCCTCCTCTTCCGACTCTGATGGTGAGGGCTCCCTTAACGAAGCAGCACTTCTGCTTCGAGGGGGACCCAGTTCTCAAAAAGGTTGGGGAGCGCCGAGGGGGGCTAAAGGCGGGAAAGGGAAGGACAGGAAAACAAAGGGTGTGGTCCTGCCCCCGGCTGACGTGGTTGTATTACCTAGGGACCCTGGCTCTTTTTGGGAAGGTTTAAGGCAACAGGCTGCCCTAAGTGGAAATTGGGATTTTTGTGATAAAATAGGATATCCTTGTTCCACCACAAAGATTGAAAATCCCCAAGACAATGTCCTGGCCTTTCCTGTTGTAAAGGCTATACCTAATACAGGGGGAGTTGATCGGCACACGGCTTATCAATGGAAAGTTGTGCAAGATTTACAATTTAATGTTGGCAAATATGGTGTAAATTCCCCTCAAGTTATGAGACTGATAAGAGTTATAAATGCCGATTTACTCGCTCCTTATGATATTGCACATTTAGCACAGATAATATTTGAACCAGTACAGTTGCAATTGTTTATGCAGAAGTGGACTCATTTGGCTAGTCGATCAGAGCGAGAAAATCTCCTTAAGGCTAATGGAGACCCACTAAAAGGTGTAGGGGGACAGGCTTTGATGGGAGTTGGTCCATTTTCTAGTCCAGATCTTCAGGCTACATGGGACCCTGTTGTGCTTCGGGAGGCTCAAAAAATAGGCATGACAGCCTTATTTCAAACTATGGAAGTTTCATCCCCAAAACCAAAATATACGACTATCAAACAAGCTAACGGAGAACCATTTTTACAATTTGTTGAAAAATTGGCTCAGTCGCTGGAAAAACAGGTCGAAGATGACTCCTTGCGGGAGATACTTTGTTTGCAGCTGGCACGTGATCAGGCTAATGCTGACTGTAGCAAAATTATCAATTCTTTGCCTGGCCAGCCCACTTTAACTGACATGATAGAGGCCTGTTCTAAGGTGGGATCTGTTGACCATAAGATGTCTGCCTTGGCAGCTATCCTACGTCCACCTACTAAATGTCACAATTGTGGCCAGGAAGGGCACTTTAAAGCAGTGTCCTTGGGTGAAAAGAAAGTCTCTCAAGGGAAATGTCACACCTTTTAAGGGGACCTGCAGTCGTTGTGGTAAACAGGGACATCTTGCAAAGCAGTGTGATTCTCGGTATCATGCTAAGGGACATCAATTGTCGGGAAACGGGAGACAGAGCGCGAAGGGGCGCGTGAAGACACAAGTGCCCCCGGCAGTAGCCCAAGGGTTCAGGTCATATCAGGGTCCACTGGGAACACCGATGTCATTCCCTTGTGTGAACGTCTCACAGGAGGAACCAGAGGGTCAGCAGGAATGGATGTCTCCACCTTTGACACAGTAACCATTCTATCGAGACATGTAACTAAGGTTCCTTTAGATGCCTGGGGACCTATTGGACATGGGTTGAGTGCCTTATTGATCGGCCGTTCTAGTAGCACTATTGCAGGGCTTTTTATTCATGTCGGGGTCATTGATGCTGATTATACCGGGCAAATCTGTGCTATGGTTTCCACACCTTATCCACCTGTAACAATTCCTAAAGGGACACGAATAGCTCAACTTGTACCCTTTGTGAGTTGTGTTCCTCAAGCAGAGCCTCGTGAGCGTCAGGATGGAGGATTTGGTTCTACTGGTACACCACAAGTCTTTTGGTCGATGCCAATCTCTGCGCAGCGTCCACAAATGACCTGTACTCTCTACAATGCACGAAGCTCGCCGTCAGTCGTCCAGACGACCGGACTTCTGGATTCCGGAGCCGATGTAACTATTATTGCACGGACATCCTGGCCAGCCTCTTGGCCTTTGGTCACAGCAGGGACCGGGGTTATCGGACTGGGAGGTACTGCTCAGAGTTTTGTTTCCAAACATGCTGTACTCATTACCAATCCTGAAGGTCAAACTGCTACTGTCAGGCCATATGTCACTGTGGCACCTTTAACCCTGTGGGGACGGGATGCTCTATCTCAGTGGGGGGTGAAGATCACCACGGATTTTTAACTGGGGTCACTGTATTGCAGGGTGTGACACCACCCACCATTGCTTTAACTTGGCTTACGACTACTCCTGTGTGGGTTAAGCAGTGGCCCCTATCTACAGAAAAGTTGTTAGCCCTGCAACAGCTTGTTAAGGAGCAGCTTGATGCTGATCACATTGAGCCATCCCACAGTCCTTGGAATACCCCTGTCTTTGTTATAAAGAAAAAATCTGGAAAATGGAGACTGCTGCATGATCTCAGGCAAATTAATGCAGTCATGGCTACCATGGGAGCATTACAGCCTGGTTTACCAACCCCTTCTATGCTTCCTGCGGGATGGCCCATTGTTATTATTGATTTGAAAGATTGTTTTTTCACAATCCAGTTGGACCCCAGAGATAGAGAAAAATTTGCATTTTCAGTTCCATCTATTAATCGTACAGAACCTTACAAGCGTTTTCAATGGAAAACCCTCCCCCAGGGAATGAAAAACTCTCCTACAATTTGTCAATGGTTTGTAGCTTTAGCATTGTCTCCTGTACGAGTGCAATTTCCTGACTGTCTTTGCTATCATTACATAGATGACATCTTACTGGCTGCAGCCACTGAGGATCAGTTGGGTGTGGTGGAAGCTGAAACCAGAAAGAGTTTACAATCCTTTGGCCTAGTAGGTGCTCCTGAGAAGGTGCAGCGAAAGGAACCCTGGAAATATTTAGGGTTCCAAATTACACGCAAAGCAGTCATTCCTCAGCCAATCCAATTGGATATTAATGTCAAAACTCTCACAGACGTACAAAAACTCTTAGGATCTTTGAACTGGATTAGGTCATATTTGGGACTCACAAACACCCAGCTGGCACCTCTATTTGACCTACTCAAGCATTCTGACAATCCTCAGGAACCTAGGCAACTGACTAAAAGAGCAGTTCAAACTATCCAGCAAGTAGAGCAGGCTTTACATTCTAAATTTGTTTCACGGATTGATCATTCTCAAATTGTCCAATTTTTCATTCTTGCAGATCACAATGTTCCTTTTGGAGCATTGGTACAGTGGTCTGACCACTGGTCTGATCCACTGCATGTCCTAGAGTGGCTATTTTTGCCTTATCGGACGCAAAAAACTGCTCCTGGCTTGTTTGAGCTCATAGCTCAGATCATCATTAAGGCTAGAAAAAGGTGCGTAAAATGTACTGGCAGAGATCCAGCTCGCATTGTTGTACCCGTACAATCTCATTACTTTGAATGGTGTTTGGAAAACAAATATGAATTGCAAGCTGCTTTAGCTGAGTTCCACGGCCAAATTTCTTATCATTTACCTTCGCATCCCCTTCTTAAGTTTTTTAGGGAAATTCCAATTGGACAAAAAATGCTACGCAGCACGGAACCCCTCGATGGTCTTACAGTCTTTACGGACGGCTCGGGGAAAACAGGTAAAGCTGCGGTAGTGTGGAAAACAGAATGTGGATGGCAACATCAAATTGTTCACCAAGAGGGTTCTCCTCAAATTGTGGAACTTCGAGCTGTAACTCTTGCTTTTCAGTTATTCCCTAATCAGCCTTTAAATGTTATTACTGATTCTTCATATATTGTTAATTTGCTACAGCGACTTGATCAGGCAGTGCTGCATTGTCCATCTCCAGGTCTCCTTTTTCAAGTTTTGTTTGAGCTTTGGAGAACTCTTTTGCAGAGGCCTGTTCCTTATTTTGTGCTACATGTTCGCAGTCATACCTCTTTGCCAGGTTTCTTCACAGAGGGTAATGCCCGAGCGGATGCTCTTGTTTCTGCTGTTGCTCTGGGACCTGTTCCTAACATTCATCAGCAGGCTGTCTTGTCTCATCAATTCTTTCATCAAGGAGCAGAAGCCCTGCGACGTCAATTTGGCTTGACTCGTTCTGTTGCACGCTCAATTATTGCTTCCTGTCCAGACTGTCATAATGCTTATACTCCTATCTATTTTGGTACTAACCCTCGAGGCCTTAAGGCCTTACAGATCTGGCAATCGGATATCACCCATGTCAATGAATTTGGCAATTTGAAGCATGTCCATGTGTCCATTGACACGTTTTCTCATGTAGTGGTTGCTACTGCACATGCTGGACAAAAAAGCAATGACGTCATCAAACACTTCCGTCGTGCTTTTGCCACATTTGGAGTGCCCACTCAAATAAAAACAGATAATGGGCCATCTTATGTCTCTAAATCGGTCCAAAATTTCTTTGCTTTGTGGGGAGTCACCCACGTGACAGGTATTCCACATTCTCCTACAGGACAGGCTATTGTAGAGAGAATGCATGGTACACTGAAGCAATTGCTTCAAAAACAAAAAGGGGGAATGAAGGGACAACCCCCTCAGTCCAGGCTAGACAAAGCTGTGTATGTTTTAAACTTTCTGACCTTCTCTAGTGATTGTCCTTATTCACCTTCTTTTCAGCATTTCTCCTCTCTTTTGTCAACTCAGCCACTGTCTGGCAAAGCTCCTGTGCAAATACGGGATCTTGTCTCTGGTCAGTGGTCTGGTCCACACGAGTTGATAACTTGGGGAAGGGGATATGCTTGTGTCTCGACAGATGATGGCCCTCGCTGGGTACCTGCGCGGTGTGTGCGTCCTGCTGTTGGCCCTGGAGGTCGTCAATGCAGTTCCTGATCTGGCAAGGTTCACTCCATGGAACAGGCGAAACGTCTGGGTGACACTAATGAAGGAACTGAACCAGACGACCTTTTGTGCATCGATGGCATATCCAGAGCAGCCGTTTCACACCTGCCTTGTTGGTATCCCCCTGAACGACACGGAAGCATCCCTCCTGATGCAAGATGTTGTCCAGCAGCAGGGCTTGTTAAAAAAGGACTGTAAGAGTGTACACAAATGTCTAGAATATATTGATAGTTGGATTGCTGTGTTGCCTGCTAGTGCTCCATTTCAAGAATTAGATATTTTAGGGTCACTATATGCAGAGGATTGTGTGTATTTTAATCGGCATGTGGGTTATGATACAGCACAGAAACGTAGTGAGCTTATAGTACAAGATGTGTCCCCTGAATCATCTTTCTACAGAAATGGCTCCTTTTGGTGTCGGCATTTACGTAAAACACAGACTTGGAGTGCTCCAGCAGTGAGTGCACCTCGTCGACTCCCTAAGGGAGTGTTTCTTGTGTGTGGTGATAGAGCATGGCCAGGAATCCCTGCACAACTGATAGGGGGGCCTTGTACATTTGCAAAGTTGGGATTGTTGACGCCCGCTCACAGACTGCTACTTAATCATTCGTTGCTCCATCAACGAAACCGCAGAGCAGTACACCTTAATGACCGGTGTGATGATAACATACTGCTCTGGAATTATGGACAGAGAGTGGCTGCTTCTGCGATTCTCCCTTGGGCAGCTTCAGCTAAGGCCCTAGGCACTTTGAATAAGATGGCTTGCTGGGTAGCAAAGCAGGTCAACAGAACCTCACAGATATTATACCAACTTGCCACTGACATAGATTCTGTCCGACATGCAACCTTACAAAATAGAGCAGCTGTGGATTTTTTACTTTTAGTCCACGGATACGGGTGTCAAGACTTTGAAGGGATGTGTTGTATGAATCTGTCAGATCACTCTAGGTCCATTTATAGAAGTATTGCTGAATTGCAGGCGGCAACTCAGAAGATCAAGGAAAGCACTGGGTTTTTTGGCCTAGAGGACTGGTTTGGCAGATGGGGAATACCTAGTTGGTTAGCCTCACTTTTCAAAACGGGATGTTTAGTAGTATTGATGGTTGTAGTTGTGTTACTAATGCTGCCGTGTTTGATATCGTTCCTGCAAAGGGCCCTGCAGGACACGATACAGGCGGTCTTCGTAGCACAACTACAGACAGGGGGAATTGTGGGGGGAAATGGCAGGCCCATAGAACCCCCGAGCCCCCTGGAAGTAGAAGAGCTTGAAGCTTTGCAGGGTGTCAGGCCTTTCCCTTGAGAAAAGTAAGGCTAATCACATGTTCCCATAGATACAGCCTTGGGTGTTAGGCAGTACAAGGCCAAAGCTGTATGATAATGTACAGGTGTTAAATTCCTGTGTGTTTTGTGGGAATATGTTTATGTTCTGAGTGTGAGAAAGTAGAAGTTAGTTAACTCAATAAAAGGCTGCCTGCTGCTCTGAGCAGACAGACATCTCGTCTCACTATCCTTGTGTGTCTTGTGTGTCTTGTGCGTCTTTCTTCCCCCACCGGACCAGGCCTCAAGACAAGATACCCTGCGACATGACTCATCCCCTCTTCAGATGCCTAACATCTGGTACGGAAGGCTTTAACATATTATCCGAAAATTCATGAGATTGATGGAACAAATTATTTTGGTAGGTCAGTGTTAACTTCACTGCATGACAGGTACTTTAAACTGAAATCAGATGGGTCTTACTAGATATGCTCAATGTCCAGATCAACAGCAAAAACTCACATTCTGCTTTCTCACAAAGAAAGCAAAAACTGAAACATAAAAACATATGCACTTTCTTCAGAGAAAGAACATGACAGAGTGCACAGAATTCCGCAATAAAATTCAACTTAGATGTGAGCCATAATGACACCTGTAGCTCAGACATTTCATCTTGCCATCTAAGTAGTATCTCAACAGTTGCTTGTTCTTGCCATACTGAACCTCAGCTAGAAGTCTGTCTCTTGACTTCACAAAACAGCTTGTAGTTTAGCACTGCTATTTTCTGGGGGTCCAAAGAAGGTAAAGGCACCCCTGGGGAAGAGATGTGGGCAAAAGGAGGAGGAGGGTGGGAAAGAGGGGGGTGGGGGGGATGGGGAAGAAGGGACCCAGCAGCCATCTTTCCAGGGGCCCAGATGAGGAGGAAAGCTCCAACAGGACATGATTTTCAATCTACTGCAACTTCCAGAATGCAAGCCTATTCCCATCCAGTGTGTTTTTCTTGTCATGTTTCACAGACACCCTAAAATTAGTTCATGGACTCTTTGAGATATAAAGTTCAGTAGTTTCCTTTGCAAAACAATTTTCAGCCTGAGAGAAGGGCTGTTGCTGCCACTGGCAAATGACTAATTAGACCAACTGATGCTGACTGATACTGAACAAGGTGAGAAGCCAAATTGGATGGGGTTACTTAGGTGCTGTTGCTGAGGCATAGATGGGGAGAAATAGTACCCTGCAAACACATGAAGACTCTCTGATGTTAATCATGCTGTTTGGTGGGATACAAGGGTCATAAGACACAAGTGGTAGAAGTACCACCCACAGTAGCACATTCAAACAATTGACAGACCAAAAATCCTTGCTTTGTCCTGACATGAAAGCATGACACTGTCCAAAAATCAACAACCTCTGTCCTAAATTTTGGTTGGATCAATTTAGTTGCTGTAATGAAATCCTTCAGCAGCATCAACAAGTATGACTGTACAGCTAGCACAGCAAGAAGGAACCAAGATCTGAGGGTTGGCCCTAGGACTAGTGCTGTATTTCACAGGTATATGGCAACAGAGACAAAGCTGAGGCATTTGACAATAGATGAGGATTTTGGAACCTAAAAAGGAATAGAAGGCAGACAAAATCATAGAATCAATGATGAAGTGTTTCCAGTGAGATAAATCAACAATTTTATTGTAAATAGTGATAATATTTTTAAAATAGCATTTTTAGATGAAGTTTAACTGATGTTTTTCAGATCATCCTTGACTTTGAAAGAAAACATGCAACTAATACTAGTCATAATTTTGCTATTCCAAAGATTAGATCTCTCAGCAGCTTTTTCACAACAGAAAAAAACCAAGGAATACACATTTTCCTTGTTTGTTATATGACACTTGGGATTTGTCTCTAAGATATTTCTGTAGCAAAATATGGTTTCCTCACTTGGCACCACAACCTTTAGCACACCCTCCTTGTAATGCTTCTTATTACCTTGCTTTCATTTGTAGACATCAGCTAACCTAAATACGTGATACAAACATGCTGGAAAACTTGGACAAGATGTTTTGACTGTATTCTGACCCAGAGGATGGAATGCTGTGTGTGCAGATAAACAGGAACGACATGGACGACTGGAGACAAACAATAGATTAGGATCTCCAGGTGGACCTTACTTATTTTAGTCATGTAGAAAAACAAAACTATAAATCTGCCAATGTATAAGATCAAAGTGTATTGAGAACATATAAGCATGATTTCTTTGTCTAATAAACGATTCAGCATCCAGCTTGCTGTGTCTGTCTCATACACTGTGACAAATGGCACCTGAACAGGGACCCGCTTGAAAGCTCTCAGCGCAGCACACCCCCAGTGAGCCGAATGGGAGGCACTTCAAGACGCATCCAGTCCCCTCCATTTCAAGTTGTGAAGATATCAGGTGAGAGGACAGCAGCTGGGATAGTCGTGGGGCATAATGCTACAAAATCTCAGTGATTACATCATGAAATGCTGATGTGTATTGTTAAAGAGCAAGGCTATCACATTAATCCCCAGAAAGTGACTCATCTTCTGTTATGGATCAGACGTAATTGTCCGTGGTATCCAGAGACTGGAACTTATGAGATCTGAGATTGGCACAAAGTCAGTCAAAAGTTACAACAGGCGCAAAAGGAGCAGCACGATGTTTCGCCTGATGACATTATTACTTGGCGAATTCTATATGCTGCTTTGCATTCTCTTCGACCGAGTGCTAAATCAGATTCCTGGAGTGACAGTTTGTCGAATGAGCCAGCTCTGGACTTGATCGAATTAAGAGATAGTGATGGAACTGATTTAAAGGCACCTGATTCTGAACATATTTATGCTATGGTTCCATGCGATGTTGAAAACAGAGATAGTGGGTCAAAATCTGACATTAAATCAAAAAAGGCAGAGCTGCTTCAGCTCAATGATGATGACCCCTCTTCCAATCCTTTTGATCCTGGCTTTGTTGATCCTGAGCAGGAGCCTGACTTGTACCCACCATTAATACCTTTACGAGAATTGGCAGTGACAGCTCCCACAGCTGAAGATATTATTAACAAATCATGCTTGGGGGTTGGAAGTTGGCGGGCGACCACCGCCGTATGCTGGCAAGACTGAGGGTTGGGGTCATCCTGTGCGTCTTTCGGGTCTTTATGGTTCTAAAGTACAAATATCCTTGCAAGATATTATTAATAATAGAGATGAGGACGTGCTACGTGCCATGCCAGTCCTTGTTACACCAGGGCAGGCACCTTGGCATGAAAATATTACTTATGATTTAATTAGGAATTGCGGAGTACTGTTACTGATAATGGTTTGTAGTCAACATATATGGAAAATTTGTTGGAAGCAATCTCTGAGGCGTACTTATTGGTACCACATGATTGGAAAGTTATTTTTAAGCTTATTCTTACCGCTAGTCAATATACTGTGTGGTCGGTGGAATATAAGGATTTGTGTTTGGCACAGGTTACTTTATTAATGCAAGGGGGAAATGCCATAAATCCTGATCAATTATCAAGTGAAGGGCAATTTGCTTCTGCAGATGTTCAGGTTCATTTTACTAAAGAATTGTTACAATTAGTTGCTAAATTATCACTTAAGGCGTTTTGTAAAATACCAAATACAAGAAAGGCTGATCAGTCTTTCTCTGTGATATGACAGGGACCTCAAGAACCTTTTATTCAGTTTATCGATAGATTAGGATCTCCAGATGGACCTTACTTATTTTAGCCATGTAGAAAAACAAAGCTATAAATCTGTCAATGTATAAGATCAAAGTGTATTGAGAACATATAAGCATGATTTCTTTGTCTAATAAACAATTCAGCATCCAGCTTGCTGTGTCTGTCTCATACACTGCGACATCCATTACCTTCTTTATTGGTGATGCCTCA
Source organism: Neopelma chrysocephalum (assembly GCF_003984885.1). Classification (NCBI taxonomy): domain Eukaryota; kingdom Metazoa; phylum Chordata; class Aves; order Passeriformes; family Pipridae; genus Neopelma; species Neopelma chrysocephalum. Next base: position 132,730 of record NW_020925453.1, on the reverse strand, counting down.
GAGCTTTTTTTGGATTTTTTAACTTCTATAGATTTTAGAAGTAGTTTGTAATAAATGTAGATTTTAATGTAGCTGTATTATATCCCTTACCCTTTATCAATCCCTCTAAATCCCATTAGCGTGTTGTGCAAGTTTCGAGCTGGCTTCCTGCCAAGTCTCCGAAACTTGACAACAGGGTCTGCTTCCCAGAGAGGGAAGAAGACAAAAAAAAAAAAACAAAGCAGCCAAAGTTCTAGTAAAAATATATATTTTACATATAAAATAGATATATACAGTGAGAGTATTATATATATATCTATAACCCCAGAAACCCTAAATAGCTTCCCAAAGGGAAAAAGGGGAAGGGAGAAGGGAAAAAGGACAAAATAGGATGAAAAGGGACAAAACCAAAACAGGTCTACACGATCTAAAAAACCCAGTAACCAGCAAACTGAAGAATTGGCAAGATCTCACCACTTCCCTTGAGAGAAGCAGGATATCTGGACGTGGCCCAGCACTCTCCCCTCACACGTGGCCGATAACAGCAGTCACTGTAGGCCTCAGCTCCGGATAAGCCAGACCAAGACAGGGACCCACCCTTCTCGGACCTCGCCGGAAAGGAAGAGCGCGAGTTCTCTTATCTACGCCTTATTTATACCCCAAGTTATGTAAAGGAATAGCATGGAATACTTCCGTGTTCACCTTCCTAGTTCCTTCCTGGTTACAAGCTGGTCTCCAGGAAGGCCTAGACTGAAACCATCACATGTGTTTATTCTTCTTTTCAAGGTAGAATTGTAGGAAAACACCCTAAGGCCTGGACCAGAAGATATCACACAGACACAGCGACCTTCAAGCCCAGAACTTTGGAGGAACTCCAAGGACTGTACGTGCTTTGAAGAAGATGAAAATGATGAAGAAGGGGTCCCAAATGCCCCCAGACCCAATTCCCGAAGGGGGGCAGAATGAGGCAGAACCAGGGGTGGACAGATCTGGGATTGGATGGACCTTATTATAAAATCATAGAACCACTGTCTGTGTTGGCATGAATGGTATGTATTCTTCTGGGCCTACAGACTCATTAAAGGACATGCTCTCTTTATCTTATACAATAAATTGGCCTGGAGTCTTTTTTCTCCACAGTCTTTTAGGCAACATTGGCTTTAAACTTCCATTTGCTTCTTTTCAGGTCTTCATACAGAAATGATCACACCCTCTTACTACTTCTAACTCCGTCAACCAAGGTCACCTCATCTTTTTCTGCATCTCCAAGTTACTAATATTGACATGCCTTCTACATGTGAAAATGCTTTTTATTTTAGTGGCCCTGGCACTTGTCATTCCTTTCATTTCCAGTTTAAAACCCACAAACCCCTTATTTAACATTAAGAAGTTGTCAGTTAACAGTCAGTTTTGAGAGCTTTTACACTTCACCCTCACAAATAAGCACTATTAAATAAACGATAAGCACAACCTGCACTTTGACTGCAGATAGCGCAAAGCTGAAGTCATGCCTTCACCAGCACCAGTGGAAGTATCAGAACTTACATATGGAGCGAGTAGAATGAGCCACGCTGAATAAACATGCATTTCATCACTATCACCATCAACTAATCTTTAGACAAATCGCAATCCCTTCAAGACTGCTACAGCTGCATGCTAAGTTTCAAATAGAATCATTGGTCCACATCACAAGATGTGAATTGAATTATTTCATTTGTATCAAGGAACTGAATTAGTCTCCTAGAAAGGTAAACAAATTAATTTTATATTTATAAGTAACAAATCAATTTGAAACATCACACTGAGCACTGCAGGAACTATAAAGCCTCTTTAATTCACTTTGAGTATGCTATTACCATACCAGCAAGTTCCTTCCTTTTGATAACTTACAGCCTAGTAAACATTATTGAATTTTGGAAGCAGTGGTTGCCTCTATATTGAGCTATAACTGGAAGTGACAGATCTCTGTTTCCTTGATTGTTCACACCACATGTATGCCAAAGAGGTTCTGAGATTCCTCTTAAGACTGGACACCCAAATCCTGTCCCTGATGGGCCTCTGGAGCAGTTTGCTTGTCAGATCACTCAAGGCATTCCTAGGGCAGCTCCAAATCCCATTTCCTCCAACAACTTCCCACCATAATGGTGAGATTCACAGCAACCACACAGGGCACAATCCATTTTTGGATATACTAGTATGACCATTGATGCCTTAAGGTCCATCTGTTTTTTTGATTTTCCTAATTTTTATAAGCTTTATAAATAGTTATATAGTAGAAGTAGATTTAGAAGTAGCAGCCCTTATTCCTTTACCCTTAGCATAGTAACTACACACATTCCCCAACCCTATCACCCCATTCCATGCTCCCCATATCAATTACCCCTGAATTCCATTAGAAAATGTTTAGTCTCTTGTCAAAGTAGGCCTATTTTGTTTAGAGAACACTTGTACCTTGGCCTAAACCGCAAAAGTACAGTCAAGAACTGGGTGAATATATGCCCCCTGTACTCTGAAGAAGATGATGATTGATGAAAAGAGGGTCTCAAAAAGCCCCTAGTCCGAATTCTCCAGGGGCGGACCGAGAGTGGATCAGGGCAAAAGCCACAGGGTGGAAACATCTGGGATTGGACAGACAATATTATAAATTGTACCATCTGTACACAGGGGGTGCGTACGTCTTGTAATTTTTATGTCTAGGCACAAATTAAAAACCCTTTCCTTATCTCACCTCCAAAACTAATTTGCCTTGGAGTTTTTTCTCCCTAAATTTTCTTTAGGCATCACCATACACTGTGCCTGGAACAAATGGTGCCCTGCACAGCCTGCTACAGAGGCTGATGTGGGAATAGTTACACAAGTCTGCGCAGTAAATGTCAGCCAAGGGATTGTGCCAAGTACTGTGCCATGGGGACAGGTCTCAACTGCTGGAGAGGAATGGCCATACCTAGAATAGACTATCTCACTGATGAGCAGCTCATAGAAAGAATGACCATGCTGAAAGCAGAATGGCTGCATCAGTACTAGCCTTGGGTATTGCTATACAAATAACAAAGAAACATTTCTTCACTGACAGCTCATGCCCTTGCTTTGAATGCACTGGTGGAGGCTGGAAAACACAAAGTATCCTGTTAGTTTTACTGGAACTACAGTATCAACTAGTTTGCAAAGGATACTTTAAAATATAGTTTATACCTCAGAAAGGCACCTATAATTACTGTAGTTCTAACCCCAGGATAGCAGATAGGTATCAGGGCTTTACCCCAATTGAAGTTAGTTTACTTGTTGTGAGTGCCATCAAACGGCACATACAGGACAACCAAGGGATCAGACAGCACAGATTTAGGAAAGGCAGGTCCTGCCTGACCAACCTGATCTCCTTTTATGACTAGGTGACCCAGCTAGTGGATGAGGGAAAGGTGGTGGATATTGTCTACCTGGACTTCAGCAAAGCCTTTGACATTGTGTCCCATAGCATATTCCTGGAAAAGCTGGCAGCCCACAGCTTGGACAGGTGCAATCTTCACTGGGTTAAGAACTGGCTGAATGGCTGGGCCCAGAGAATGATAGTGAAAGGTGTTGCATCCAGTTGGTGTCTGGTCACTAGTGGTGATCTGGACAAGCTGGATAGATGGGCCAAGACCAATGGTATGAGGTTCAACAAGACCAAGTGCAAGGTCCTACACTTTGGACACAATAACCCCATGCAGCACTATAGGATGGGGTTGGAAAGTGGCCCAGTGGAGAAGGACCTGAGGATGCCGGTCAACAACCTGCTGAACATGAGCCAGCACTGTGCCCATGTGGTCAAGAAGGTCAATGGCATCCTGGTTTGTATCAAAAATAGTGAGGTCAGCAGGACCAGGGAAGTGATTGTCCCCCTGTACTCAGCACTGGTGAGACTGCACCTCGAGTACTGTGCCCAGGTCTGGGCCCCTCAATTCAGAAAGGACATTGAGGTGCTGGAGTATGTCCAGAGAAGGGCAACAAAGCGGGTAAAGTGTCTAGAGGGTACGTCCTATGAGGAGCAGTTGAGGGAGTTGGGGTTATTTAGCCTGGAGAAAAGGAGCCTCAGGGATGACCTTATCACTCTCTACAATTACCTGAAAGCAGGTTGAAGTAAGGTGGGGGTCAGTCTCTTCTCTCAGGTAACTAGACAGGACAAATGGTCATAGCCTCAGGCTGCACTGGGGGAGGTTCAGGTTGGACATTAGGAGGAATTTCTTCACAGAAAGGGTTGTCAAGCATTAGAATGGACTGCCCAAGGAGGTGGTGGAGTCACCATCCCTGGAGATGCTTAAGAAAAGACTGGACGTGGCACTTAGTGCCATGGTCTAGTTGACATGGTGGTGTTCAGTCAAAGGTTGAAATCGACAATCTCAGAATTCTTTTCCAACCTAATTGATTCAGTGATTCTGTGATTTTAAGTGTAATTTCAGGAACCATCAGATCTCAGGAAACTGCCCAGCATTTTGACAAACTAAGCAACAAAATGCACACCTTACAGTTTGTGCATAAATGTTGGTTCAGATGCCTGTGTGACAGATAAAACTGGAATTTTCTTATTTCACGCAAAATGGGAATTGCCTACATTAAAGGTCTATATTTCATAGTTCAATAAAAATATTCCAGCAATAAATACATGCTACTACAGTTAGAAAACATCTGATCAAAGGCCAAGAACCAGTGCTTTTTAAGACCTAGTTAGTTATTTCAGTATGACTTCTTTTTATGAACAGGAATTATTTTCCTTACACGGTACTTGAATGAACTGGTGTGACAGTGTGCCCCTGCCCCCTGCCAACCTGACCTTTATTTCCTGTAACTGCTCAAATGATAACCACCAGTGGCAATCAGGTCATGTTGGGAGGAATGGATTAAAAGGGTGTCCTGGTTCTGGCCAGGATAGGGTTAATTTTTTGCAGTAGCCGGGAGGGGACCTGGCTAGGACCTGGAGGTTATTCTATACCACATCATTGCCGGGGGAGGGGGGGGGGAAAGGGACTCTCTTCTGAGGAGAAAGGGTTCCTTCTGGGGAGGCAGCCATCCAGTGTTGTTTATTGTCATCCAGTATTGTTTATTGTCGAGGGCTCTGTGGTAAGCATTTTTGCATGTGAATCACTCTCTTTTTTGTATGCTTTTGTTGTTACTGTTCATTTTCTTATCTGATTGCTGTTTCCAGTAAATTGTTCTTATCTCAACCTGTGATCTTTGCCTTTTGTGCCTCCAATGGTGGGGGAGCAGGGAGCAGCACGTGGGGGGGTTTTTTAGTGGGAGTACTAAATTGGAGAATATGAGGAAGACTGTTGAGAAGGACTGTAAATACACTCAAGTGACCTTGCAGCTGGGAATAATCCTTGATAAACCTGTGTGAACAGCAGCCAGAGATTCTCTAGCATGGACTGAGTTCAACAGTGCCTGTAGGGATAGGTGCTTTTGGAAGAATTTGTAATGGGAAGCTAGAACTTGTTTCACTTAGGAAGCCTTTTTCCATTTCCCTTCTGCATTTCAGAGAAAGTTGCAGGGACAGCTGTGAGTGAGCCCTCTGTCTGGTATGCAGGAGAGATAACATTCAAAGACATGTACAGGGCCTCCTCGGGCTGGAGAGGGTGGGGGAGGACAGAGAGAAAATAAGAGCCCTGGAAGAGAGCGGGAATTTGCCTTTCCCGAGGCCCAGTGCTGTCTTGCAGCACTGTGAGGTTTTTGTAAGTTTTTAGTGTCCTTGCCTCCAAAATAAACCTTTTTGAATCCTTTCAACTGCCTTGGCATTTTTGGGGAAATACCTGTGTATATTTTACTTTACAGTGCCTGCAGCTCCGCTTATGTGCCTCGGCCCGGGTGTTGCTTCAGGGATACCGTGGTTATCAAGGTAAGGGAAATAAATTTACTCTTTGTGGTTTAGCTATGGGTTTGTGGCAAGAGTAACAAGACAAGCAAGAAGGTGAAACAGAAGGCAATCTTTACAAGATCTAAACTTGGGTCCTATCTGTAATACTTGAGTTAGTGCAAGCGATTTGAAGATTACCACAAGCACTCAAGAGCAGCAGTATCCTTTAAATATAGGATTTAAGGATGTTACTGAGGAGCAGAAGAGAAGGACTCTAAACTTATTTTCATGCTAAGTAAAGGCAGTACTTTGTAAGAAAAATTGGGCAAGTAGCAGATTATTTTCTTTTGTCTAAGAACTTAGCTCCAGAATTATATTAATTCTCAAATCCTGCCAATGATAAGTCAGTTACAGATGTTATAGAAAAGGTTCCTATAATGCCCTCCAATCCATTCCAATAATAGACATATTCTAGCTTTCATTTCAATCTGATTTTAAAAAATCAAAATCAACGTGGACAAAAAGGGAGGATCTTTTTTTAAAAGCTGTATCTCATGTTAAAGGTCAGCAAATACCTAATTATCAGTAAAAATTATCTCAGATCTTGGATGGCCCATTAAGATCTGTTGTAAGAGACATGGATAGCATTTGCATTCAGATGTGAGGTAACTAGGGAATTTAGACTTTAGCACTCACCTTTCACAGAAATCTCATCAAAATGGATCATTACTTAACCATGTGCTTGAGCACCTGTGCCTTTTTCCAGAAAACTTCACAAAGATCTTGGGAGATTTACTATTGTGCATAATCAGACATGCTGCAATCTGAGCTGTGCAGTGCTTCTGAAGAACCAGGACTCAAACCAGCAAGACACCACCTATTCCTGAGCACTGCCAATCATTTCCTGGTAGGAACCCAATTCCTATCTATGTCTAGATGCGGAGAGCTCTGGATGTCTGGGTAGTAGGCTTGCTAAAGCAGGGAATCCTCCTATATTTTGTAAAATAACAAGAACAAATATTGACATGGAAGGGACATATACTGCGATGTTGAAAAGGTACTTAGAAAAAAGTATCTAGAAGCTGAAAATAAGTTCAGCCAAGATAAAGCGACCCTGTGTAATTGCCAGTTAACTCTTTTAGTTACACACAACCCAGTGAAAAATATAGCTAGTGCAAAAGCACAGGTGTCCCAATTTCAAAGTCAATTGGCCAAGTAGCTGCTTAGGGCCCCAGTTACTGTATGCAATGATTTGACAACAGAGCTACATAGCATACATTATTCCATATGCTTACTTTTGTTGACATGAAAAACGCTTCATACTCTATGAAACCCTGAAATGGCAGCACACTCCACAGTAAGTCATGTGTTGGAGAAAACACTGGTTTCTCCAATATCACACAGTACCTTCTTTTAGCTTTTTGTACAGACAAGCCAAGGCTAGCAGACAATTGGAAATGAACAGGCACAAAAAGTAGGTAGTGCAAGAACAGGTGTCAAAGATTATTTATTTCACCAACACTTCACTGTAAAAAGTTGACCATTTAAAGGTTATTCTTCAGTTTTCAAAACTCACAGAAGATTTCATTACATGTCCTGTTACAAAAATAGCTTGAGATTACCTATGGATCCAAGACTATAGCATACTGTTTACAGAATAAGTAATTGAAAAGCATTTTAAAAACCCAAACTCTAAAACTCTGTCAATATTACCTATTACGGTTTTCACTATGAAAGACACTGAAAGGGGGGAAAAATGCCATTTCTCAACAAGTTGAGACTCAACTTAGTTAACAGTCTCAAAAGGAACTTTCCAGACTTCAGCTTCAAAACTGAGCAGCAAACTTGGACAAGGATAGCTGTGAGACTGGATTATTTATTTATTTTAAAAATACTTTCTGCCAAGTTAAACAGACACTTGTAGCAAAAGATAGATCTATCTCACCTTTAATGACACTTCTCTTGTGCCAACCCTGTATTTGTACAGCCATGCAGTCAACTAGGTTACAGTACTGATGTGGCTCACTGCATAGCCAAACGTTTGTGCTGCAGTACAGACAACAGGAAAAAGCTGCCCCCATCTTCTCTTGTCCCCATTTTTTAGTGGCAAGCTCAGTGAAAACAATGATCAAGATGTTGACAAAGAATGCAACCACAAAGATGGACAAAATGGTGCCTGCAAATCATTTGCAAGTATATGGAAGAAGAAAAAAATCCTGAGAGGAACTATATATTTCAAGTTCTTCCCTCTTTATTCAGGTAAAAGCCATTAGTCAAAACTAGTGATACTGACTGATTAAGTTAGTTAACTTGATATCTGTAGCTGGAAAAAAATTAATGACAAGATGCTGGAAATGTCAATATATGCTTGTACCTGGCAATCCAGCATGATCTATTGCATATTTAAACAGCCTCCCTAGAAAATTTTTTTAATGATGACTGGCATTCCCTACTGTTTGCCACCAGAAAAAATGTTGCCAGAAGCATATTTGTGATGCTGTTACAGAAAATCAATACTTCATTCAAATGCAGTTCCATTACTTTGCAGAATGGAGTCGATCCAACAGAGACCAACACTAAGTATGTTTACTAAAGATCTATTTCTTAAGGATTTTTAATATAACCAAACTTCTGCTCAAAGATAACCAATTGTGCAATACTGACAAATTTTGTGTTTCTCAATATTTGCAATACAAAAATACATTATGAACTATGACAGAACATACTGAAGACATTTACACAAAAATCAATGTTTTCCTGTTGAAGAATTCAGTGTGGTCTGCACAAAAAAAATGGGTATATCACTCAACAGTGACTATTGATAAGAACTTCTCTTTATGCAACAGGCATGAGGAACTAGGACAGAGGGAGAACTATAATTCAAATTTTAACAGTCCAGTACATCTTGGTCTAGAAATAGTCTGAAATCCATGGGCAATTGCATTTAGATACTAATACAAAATAATTACTTAAATAAGACCTCTGCTCTGAGCATTAGCAAATGTCTGACACTTAACCATAGATTCACAGAGCTGGCGCTGGCCCTGGCTTGGATGCGCTTGGTCACTCTTAGAGAACAGAGACCTTATCACTAACACATACCTACGTTGCTGGTTTTGACCACCTTGTTAAAAGACAGTCTACAAAGGAATGCTATATTGCAATATCCCAATTTATATTGTCTAAAGAGTCTTCAAAATATTTGCAAGTTTTGTCTTCTTGACCTTAACATGCCAAGATACTACTTAAGAGTCATAACACCAACTTTACATCCTTTCTCCAAATATTTTTTATAGTCCTTCAGTACTTAGAATTATTTCCACTCCCTCTACAGGGACTGTTCGTTAAGAAGATACCATGCTAAGATGCTAGCAGTACTGGAGTTTATGAAATGGAGAAATTAAGGAATTTTTTTTGTAAGTCAGGTTTTTGTTTTCAGAAGTGCTCAGTTTAATTCTGTAAAATGTACAAAGTTTGGTCCTCTTCAGCAGTTTTCTGTATTTGTAATAATAATAATAATAATGGCCCATCTTCGCGAATGAAGATTTTGGGGAAAGGTCTTTTACCTTTCCAGCCTGCGCAACGGATTTTTTAGGTGAGACACAGCCTGCGCTGAACTGAGCCCACCCTTTAATCCTAAGGTTCATCTGCCGGGGCCAAGCAAGCTTGGACAATGGCAGTGAGGTCCTCAGGACGTAGGTTTGTTTAGAGTGTCCTTCTCATAGATGGATGGCCTCACAGGGCTAACGACCTCCATCAGGCCAGGAGACCGGGATTTGAACCCGTGGTCGCAGCAGTGAAAGTCCTGCACGCTAACCACTAGGCCACCAGGGGTCTCTGTATTTGTAATATGATGCACTTAACTGACATATCTACAAACACAATACTGATTTTAAATAAATTACATGCTTTCCATTATTTGAATTTTAAAAAGATACATAATTCTGTATCTGCTTAACAGTTTTAAGAATATATCCCAAAACCATTATAACGTCATTTTAGCCTTTTGGCAGGTTTTTGAAACACTATCACTTTCTTGACTATGTAGACAGCTGCAAGCTTGGGCTTATTTTGTTTGTTTGGGTTTTTTTTTTTCCAAATGTAAGGGAAAACAACAGGAAAATAAAAGCTAGCCTAAGAAGTCATTCCTTCCTACATCTTGTACAGTGAGCCCCAGTGACTAGGACAGAGCCAAGGATGCAGCTGTTATCACCCTACATGGAAGGAAGTTAATAAATTGGAGAATTCTATGTGTCCTTAACAGCTTGAGGAAAGAGACACTTTTAACTTCGACATTACTATATTGATTTCACATTCGAATTCCTGAATGACCAAAATGCAAAGGACATGAGTTATAACTTTTATACTCTGAACTATGTCATAGTCTTAGAAAACCAGCATCTTGTTAATGCATTAGAAGTCTGCCTCCACCTTGCAGTTAGCCAAATCATACCGGGTTTCTGTTTCTTTTGAACATGGATGAATTTCCATTCTATTAAGAGGTTATCAGGCAAGTACAAGATTTATTTTTTCATCTTACTAAACAAATTACTAAGAATACAACTGTGGAAAGTTTTTACAGGTATCTATATCACTTTTGTAGATACTAAATTAGATGTGATCAGGTTAATTTTATTCTTTCTAATTTACTTAAACCCGCAAGTGGATATCCCAATTCACTTGGGGGACCTGCTGTAAAGCAGGTTTCTCTAGAGCCTTCTTCATGTTATTGGGAAATTCACACCTTGTTTTACATCCTCTGAAGACTCCAGAAGAGTTAAAAACGAGCCTTCGCTGCTCTTAAGTTTCACCTTATCACACTGAGCTTAAAGCAGCCGTTTTCAGGACTGACCACCCCTAAAAGACATGGGGAAGGTCCTCACGGTGGGGACCTGGAAGCCAAGGTGGCTCTTCCAGCGATCCGATGTGGCTACGGCAGAGGCAAACCTCTGCAGATCACGGTGCGCCCTGCTTTTCTTTCATCAGGTCACCGATCGCAGCAGGATTCCTGCTCCTTATTCACCTAGCCGGTAAAGCCACTCGCCTCCATGCACATTCAGCAGCGCCCGCTTAAGCAGCAACAGCTCTCGAGGGCATCCACTGCCACTCCCCCGCTTCGGCACTGCCCCGGTGTCCCCCGCGACATCCTTACCCCATGGCGGCCTGCAGCGCCGGACACTGGCGGTGCCACGTCCTTGGGGCGCTCCTCGCCGCAACGGCAGCTCCGTCTCCCCGTGGCGGCTGCAGTCCTCTGGTCGCCGCGCCGCAGGCTCTTAGCTGCCGGGCCGAGCGGAGCCGCCTGCGCGCTAGGGAGCACCCCCCACGGGTCGGGCTCCCATGGCTGTCGGCCTCGCCGAGCGTCCGCAGGCAGCGGCTGCGGTCCTCGGGCGGGCGGCAGCGGCGACTCCGGGGGCAGACGGTCCCCTCCTGCGGACGGACGGGGAGACGTTCGCCTTCTCCTCGAGGGGCTGACGGCGGCTGCGGCGCTTCTCGCCAGGAGGTGAGTGGTCGCCGACGCCTCCGTGCGACTCAGAGGCAGAGCGGGATGGGGCGGGCGGTGCGCGCAGGGTTCCAGGCCTCCGCTCCCCTTAGCATCCCCGCCAGCAGCGTGGCGGGCACCAACGCATTCTCCTGAAAAGACAGAGAGAGCCACAGCACCGGCGCTGACATCGGGCTCCCAACGTGCGGCGAGGAGCGGCGGTCGCCGTGCTCCCCCGATCCGCCTACCCCCGGCTGCAGAGATGCGGAGCCCCGCTCCGCCTTCCCGCGGCGGCAGGCCCGCTCCTCGCCGTCACGCCTTTTTCTGCGGCGAGCGGGCGGGCATCGTCCTGGGGCACGGTAGGTCGGTCACTGCCAGTGGGAGGGGCCGCCCAACCCGCGCTCGTCTGGGGCGGGGCCCTGGGCTCAGCCCCACCGGTGGGACGAAGGGAAGGAGCCAGCGAGCTCCGTGTCAGGTAGTGCCCGCCTGCTCCAGCGCCTTCGAGCCGCTGCCGCTACCTCTGCCTCCTCCCGCTCGCATCCGCCGCCTCACGCCTCCGCCTGCCTGTACCCTCGTGATGGGTAGGGGCAGTCGCCACGCCTGTAGCCCACGCCTCCGTCCCGCTACCCCGAAGGGAAGGCCAGGGCCCTACAGTCCGCCGCCACAAGCGGCCAGCTCACGACAGCATCTGCTCACTCTGTCTCCATCGTCCATCCGGGGAGTTTTAACTAGCATATGTCACCGCACTCCCCTACGCACTGACGTCACGCACCGCTCCCGGTGCTGACGTTACCGGGGTGCGGGGGATGATGTCAGAGTGGTCCACGCCGCCGGAAGAGCTTCTATAATAAGGAATGGCGGCGGGGGGCGGGGTTCGGAGGCCGCCCCTGCGCGGTTGCCTCCGTGCCACCTCTCCGGAGTGGGGGGCATCTGGACCGCCTCCTCCCACCCCCTGCAGCGCCGTCTCTACGGCAACGCCGCGTGCTTCCGATGCTGGGCCCCACGCCCGCCCCGGGTGCCGCGGAAGCAGCGGTGCGTCCTGTGGATCGGCAGGAGTCGGGTGTGAGCTCCTGCGCCCGAGAGCCACGTGTGAAGATGGCGCGGAGCCCACCGCGGAAGGCGGCTGTGGCAACTTTCTAGCCCTCTGCCCCCGGCGTGGGAATGGCAGGGTGCCCGACTCCAAAGACAGCTGGTTCCGTGTCCGAAACACATGCCTGCATCCCCCTGTTTTGCAAACACTTCAAACCCGACAGCGTTACTGGCTAATCAAGAAAGAAACACAGCAGGCATTCTAAAGTTGAAAAAAAAGAAAAAGTAGATTCCAGCACATCCATGCTAGTAGTATTTCAAAGAAACAGCCAGCACCATGAGCTTGACACATCCTACTATTTTTGTCTCACTCCTTTAATGGGACCATGCAAACAGATAGCATGTGTTACTGCTCCTAATTCAACAGAGTAGTCCAAGCTCCAGCACTATCTACTACCTTGCTGGGCACTTATCTCATCTTAGGTTCAGCAAATATTTCCATTAATTCTCCAAGTTTTCAGGAATTTATAAATATTAGGTATAACTACTCCTAGACAATGCCAATGGCATTGGGATACCCAAGACGGAACATGAATCCCAGCTCCTTGCTACTTCTAGGACCACTTTCAATATTTTTGTGGTATTTTTCTGCTTAAGTGATGATGTAGCCACCAGAGACATATTAAACTATAATGATTGTGAGAGGGAGATATCAGTGAGATACTAGATGTCAATCCCCACATAAAAATGGAAGACCAAAGTTTTATCAATGGATTTTATAGCACTGTAAACCACAACAAAACCAACAATAGTATGCTCACAACTGTTGCTTCAACAAAATGTTTGTCCTCTCAAAATCTCTACTACTTGAGACTGAGTGTATCCCAGGAAGAGGCTGGAATGAAAGACAGCAAAAGGATTTACCTAACAACGTGATCTCCCCAGAGTAAGGACAGATATTTTCAAAAGTTATTTTAATTCATACATGGACGTGTTTTACAGACCCTTGCTTCAACATTTTGACCTATAAAAGTAATTAGCTATGGGAAGAATGAAGATGATGATGACAAATTAAATAGCAAGGGAAACTTTCTCTAAACAAAAATAAGCATAAGAACCCTAGCATGAATCATTCCTACCAGTAGAAGTGAGGCAGATTGCCTCACAAGGGAGAAAACAACAGCTTTCTCAGTTTCCTATTTCTCACACACTACCTCATAACCTAAAGTGAAGGCACTGATCTACAAAAACTTAAGACTGAGTGGCAACAGTCTAAGATTTGTTGTGGGCAATGTTTCAAACATGCATAGTTATGATGAAACTGCATTACTTTTCTGGACTGCCATTGCCATTTTTTGGTTGGGTTTCATATGCTAACTTTGAAATATATGAAGTTCTATGTATTTTCCACTAAAAATCAAATTTGATTTACAAGCTTCTAGCAGTAAAACTACTTGTGGTAGTTTACAGTGTTGTTTGGGAAAAGATGAGGATCCACAACAGTACTTTCTTCCATATAAGAGTGATAAGAGTGAAAGAGACTATGATCAAAAATACTTCAGTCTAGGCAAGTGTAAACAACACATAGCTTATACATATATTCCTTGATGTCAAGTAGTCCTAACTACATAGATTAATTAGTTTCTAAAAGTCTCACGTGACATTTTACATGCAGTAATAGCAGGTCGAGCAAAGAAACTAAGGCTCTAAATCCACATATGAGTAACTCTGTTGCATCAGTTTTGTTCTTTCAGCTCAAGCTCACACACTAATGCAAATTCTTTAGTATTCTGTCCAAAGCATTTGTATAGATATCACAGAGATGGTTCCATCTGTCTCTGCCTTTCAATTTGTTCACATATTTGGCTTGCATGAAGTGAAACAAGAAGCCAGGCCCAAAAGAGTTAACTGAGAAATCTGGGCCTGCTAAGGAGCTAACAACATTTAAATGATCTGACCAAAACTTAAAAGAATGGTAAAAGAAACATATAATAGGCCTAGAGGTAATAAATTAGGATGCAGTAAGGTAAAGTAGACATTTGAATAGAAGAAACAGGCCTAGAGCCAAGCCTTTCTCCAAGCTTCAGTGAGCAGGTCGAGAACAATAGAAGAGAAGGGAGGTCAAGCCGAGGAAGATGAGAATAAGCCCCCAGACCCACAGGACGAAGAGCGGATGTACCACCAAAATTGAGGGCCAGGAGAAGCACCACCCCAAGCCCCGCCTGGGCTCCACCTATACTCTGCCTGTTATTAATATGTATAGATAGATGTTGTAATCACGTGAATATGCATTTAATCCGGTGCAGGGGGGTCCAGTTGCCGGCGCGCGTTCGGCGTGGCTTCTA
>NW_020925453.1:48792-113074 GCF_003984885.1 Neopelma chrysocephalum | reverse complement strand
GGGGACGGGGGGGAGTGGGAGGGGGGTGGGGGGGAGCGGGGGGAAACTGGGGACGGGGGGGAGAGGGAGCGGGGGTGGGGGGAGCGGGGGGACTCGGGGGACGGGGGGGACAGGGGAAGGGGGAGGAGAGGGAGAGGTCATGGGGGATGGGGGGGAGGGGGAGGGGGGGACAGGGGACAGGGGACGGCAAGGTGGAGGGGGGAGGGGACAAGGGACAGGGGAAGTGGGGTCGAGCAGGCCATGGAGGGTCCTCTGACTGGCGGAAGGGAGAGCGGGGCAGTCCTGTGTGTGGTGCCACAGGTAAGCAGTGCGCCTGAAGATTCGTGGTAACACAGTGGAGGAAGGACATGGTCAGGGTGGATAATGGGGTTCCTTTAGAGTGACGGGGGTCCCAGCTAGGCTGGGACCTTGTAAGGCACCCCAGCCTTGGATGGGTACAGGGGCCAGAACCGTTGGTTTGTTTTGTTTGTCTGTCTGTTTTTAGTTTACCTGTGGCTACTGCCCAGGTTCATCATGTTCTGGATATATTTGCTTTGCTCTGTTATGTCCTGAAAGTGTGGATAGGTCAAAGGGTTGTTCCTGGATTTCTCCTTGAGATTGTGTATAGGTATGTGTTAGTAAAGTAGGAAATGTAAGACTTGCCGAAATTGTGGTAACAGGTATGTAGCCTGTGTACCCCTATATGGTTGCGAGCTATGCTGGTGTTGGTTCATGCCTTCAGTAGGGTCACCCATGCCAGACAGGTCAAAACCGTAGGACCAGATACACTACGTTCTTGGGCAGGATGAGCTCGTTAGCCTTCTGGCAGTCATCCTAGGAGAAGGACAACTCTAATCTCAAACCCGGGTAGATGGAGCTCGCTTAGCCCTGTGAGGCCATCCATCTCAGAGAAGGTCACTCTAATCAAACCTACGTCCTGAGGACCTCGCTGCCACTGTCCAAGCTTGCTCGGCCCTGGCAGATGAACCTTAGGATTAAAGGGTGGGTTCAGTTTCGCGCATACTGCATCTCACCTAAAAAATCCATTGCGCAGGCTTGAAGGCTTTACCCACATGCAAAAAGTCCTGTAGCGACGGGCGAGGGTCGAAACGGTAGGTGAAAGGTGCACTGGGAGCCGCAGACCCAAC
This sequence comes from Neopelma chrysocephalum, assembly GCF_003984885.1. Classification (NCBI taxonomy): domain Eukaryota; kingdom Metazoa; phylum Chordata; class Aves; order Passeriformes; family Pipridae; genus Neopelma; species Neopelma chrysocephalum. The sequence continues at coordinate 111,947 of NW_020925453.1, read as the reverse complement.
CCTGCATGCAGGCGGTTCAGGATATTGGTCATTTGAGACTGACGGAGATGAGAGTCTCTTGGGGCAGCACCCTGAACGTCCAAGCAGCCTTTTCAAGGACAGCACTGCTTGCTCCACTCGGAGAGGGGCCTAGAAAAGGTGGCCTAAACAAAGCTCATCTCCACCTTCACCCGGTTGGTTAACCGCAGACCAACGGGCATCTTCTTCCAATGCGGTCGCACAAAGAGCAAAAGTCAAAGGCATGCACCTGCCTCCAAAGGTGTACCTAAATTAACTTTAGCATGTTGGAACATCAGAACCATGCTCGATTCTGCGGAGAGCGGTCGTCCTGAGCGACGTTCTGCCCTAATTGCCCATGAACTGGCCCGTCTCAACATTGACATTGCTGCTCTCAGTGAAGTTCGCCTTCACGAGGAAGGCAGCCTCAGAGAACATGGTGCCGGTTACACACTCTTTTGGTCAGGTAAGTCCAGAACTGAAAAACATCTCTCAGGTGTCGGCTTCATGATCAAAAACTCTATTGTCCCTAAACTCGAAAATCTGCCGACAGGTCACTCTGACCGCATTATCTCCCTACGCCTTCCACTAAACAACAAGCATCACGTTGTCATCTTTAGTATATATGCCCCAACTCTCCAAGCTGACCCTGCTGAAAAAGATAAATTTTACACTGACCTGCGCTGCCTTACCCAAAAGGTTCCTGCAGATGATAAGATCATTATTCTTGGTGATTTCAACGCCAGAGTAGGTAAAAATTTTGAAGCATGGAAAGGAATATTAGGCAAGCATGGTGTTGGAAACTGCAACGATAATGGTCGACTTCTGCTAGAATTCTGTGCGGAGCAACAGTTTACCATCACCAATACTATCTTTCAGCAGAAAAATAGTCTGAAGACAACCTGGATGCACCCCAGGTCTAAGCATTGGCACCTCATTGATTATGTCTTGGTGCGACGGAGAGATGTCCGCGATGTCCTCCATACCCGCGTGATGCCCAGCGCAGAATGCCAAACAGACCATCGGCTTGTGCGCTGTAAACTCAACTTTATTCTCAAATTCAAACCCAAAAGGGGCAGTATCCCAAGGAGAAGACTCCAAGTCAACAATCTCCAATCAGCCACAGTAAGAGAAAGATTCCAGGCAAACCTTCAAACTAAGCTTGATAACCATTCCACAGATTCTGCAGATTCCTCTCCCAAAACAATTTGGCATCATATTAAAAGCAGTATCCTGCAATCCTCTGAAGAATCCTTAGGGTTCTCCCTCAAGAAGAACAAGGACTGGTTTGATGATAATAATCAAGAAATCCAGGACTTGTTGAGGAAGAAGAGAACTGCCCACCAAGCACACCTTGCACTGCCATCCTGTCACGCAAGAAAAATAGCCTTTCGTCTTGCTTGCAGCAAGCTCCAACAGAAACTCCGTGACATCCAGAACAAGTGGTGGATCGATCTAGCTGCAAAAACTCAACTATGTGCAGATACAGGGGATCACAAAGGATTCTATGAGGCCCTGAAAACAGCATACGGGCCTACATACCAAGTCCAAAGCCCACTACTCAGTGCAGATGGTCAAACGCTTCTGACAGATAAAACCTCCATTCTGAATCGATGGTCTGAACACTTTCAGACTCTTTTCAGTACCAACCGTGTAGTCCAAGACTCAGCAATTCAGTCCATCACACAACAACCAGTGAAGTATGAATTGGATACTGCTCCCACTTTAGGAGAAACCCTCAAGGCCATACAGCAGGTGAAAATCGGCAAGGCAGCTGGGGTTGATGGAATCCCACCTGAAGTCTGGAAACATGGGGGCCTTGCACTCCATGCTAAATTTCATGAGCTTGTGGTGCGCTGTTGGGAACTAGGCGAACTACCATCAGACCTTCGTGATGCAGTCATCATCACCTTGTATAAGAAGAAAGGTACTAAATCAGACTGCTCAAATTACCGTGGTATTACTCTGCTCTCCATTGCTGGCAAAATCTTGGCAAGAATACTCCTGAACAGACTAATACCTGCTATAGCAGAAGATATTCTACCTGAAAGTCAGTGTGGCTTCAGAGCCAACAGGAGCACCACAGACATGATATTTGTTCTCAGACAACTGCAAGAAAAGTGTAGGGAACAGAACAAAGGTCTCTATGTAACCTTTGTCGACCTCACCAAGGCTTTCGATACTGTGAGCAGAAAAGGTCTGTGGCAGATTTTGGAACGTTTAGGTTGTCCCCCCAAGTTCCTTAAAATGATCATCTCACTTCATGAGGATCAGCACGGCCAAGTCAGATATGGCAACTCACTTTCTGAGCCCTTTCTAATAAAGAACGGTGTGAAACAAGGCTGCGTTCTCGCTCCTACCCTATTCACAGTCTTTTTCAGTATGATGCTCCAAAGGGCCACGGCAGACCTTGATGATCAGGACGGTATCTACATTCGATATCGTACTGATGGAAGCCTATTCAACCTAAGGCGACTGAAGGCCCATACTAAGACCCTAAACCATCTTGTCCGGGAGCTGCTTTACGCTGATGACGCCGCCCTTGTTGCCCACACAGAAGCAGCTCTGCAGCGTTTAACATCCTGCTTTGCAGATGCTGCTGAGCTCTTTGGGCTGGAAGTCAGCTTAAAGAAGACAGAAGTTCTCCATCCGCCTGCACCTCAGGAAGTCTTCCATCATCCCCACATCACCATTGGCCAGTCAGAACTCAAATCAGCCCAACAGTTTAATTACCTAGGCAGCCTCATCTCCTCGGATGGTAAGATTGACGGGGAGATAGACAATAGGTTAGCGAAGGCATATAGTGCTTTTGGAAAACTCCATAAAAGAGTATGGCGTAATAAACACTTGAAGAAAAGTACCAAGATCAGTGTTTACAGAGCCATTGTGCTGTCTACTCTTTTATATGGCTCCGAATCATGGGTCATCTACCGCCACCACCTGCGTCTCCTAGAACGCTTCCATCAACGCTGCCTCCGTACAATCCTAAACATCCACTGGTCAGATTATGTGACCAATACATCTGTTCTAGAACAGGCAGCAATTACAAGTATTGAGGCCATGTTACTGAGAACGCAACTGCGTTGGGCAGGGCACGTCTCCAGGATGAAGGACCACCGCCTCCCTAAGATCCTGCTTTATGGTGAACTTGCCACCGGCTGCCGCAAGAGAGGAGCTCCGAAGAAAAGATACAAGGACTCCCTGAAGCAACAACTCAGCCTCGGGCATATTGACCACCATAACTGGTCCACTCTGGCCTCCAATCGGGAGGCCTGGAGACACACCATTTATAACGCTGCTGATGCTTTTGAGAAAGCACGCAGGATCACCCTTGAGGAGAAAAGACAACGCAGAAAGAATCGTGCCTTGCAGAATATACCATCCAAGGAGTCTTTCTGCTGTGTCTTTTGCAACCGGACTTGCCTCTCTCGTATTGGCCTTTTTAGCCACCAACGCGCTTGCAAGAAAAGTGGGTAGAGCCCTTCCCAAATCTTCGTTCGCGAAGCCTAGCCATGATGATGCATTTAATCATATATGAAAATTGTATAAAAACTGTTGATTTTGTGTGAAGCCTTTGATCAAGTTTGTCCAGCACGAGCTGGCTTGCTCCCGGTGCTGTCAATAAATACCTTTGCTGTTCAAAGATAAAAAAAGTCTCTGAGCAGTTTCTCGGACCAAGTTTTTCGGATTCATTTGGCGACCTGCGGCAGCACACCTTCTCCACCCGGCTGTGGAATCCCTTGGAGGACGGGACCCCCTTGGGCGCCCTCAGGTAAGTCTTTCTACCCGAAGGGGCTCCCTCCTTTGGTGGCTTCTTGCGGGGGCTGGACAAGAACACTGCCTATTGATAAAAGATATTTATATCTGGTTTCTGGTTTTGTCTATTGTGGTTCTGGTTATTCTGGTTCTGGATACCCATAAGTCAAAGGCGGGATGCCGTCTCTCACGGGGACATGGGAGAGGATGCTCTTCCAGGGGAATATCCCCTCTGGTCTGGTCTGGTCTGGTCTTGTTTGTATTTGGCCAAATATTGTTTATTTTGAGGGAAACAAGGTTGTCTTGTTTGTTTTCAGAAAAGTTATTGTGTACCTGATATACCTTGCTTACCTTGAAACATCCAGGAGCACATAGTTAAAGGTATTATCATGCTAAGAATTGCTATATGAGAGGTAGTGCTGAAGAGTTAACTATAAGCACACCACTTTGGATAAGACTTAGAATAAAGAGTTGTCCATTTTGCAACTGTTGGTTATATGTACAAGTCTTGTGTAATAGATGTAAGGTTTGCCTCCATGACAGACAAGATTGGGTCAGAACCAGTGTGCATATTGTAGAAAAGAGGGACACTGGAAGCAAGAATGCCCTGAATTAACAGGTGGAAATACAGGCACAGGAGGGGCTGTTGTTGCTTACAGAGTACTGAGTGAAAGGGGGGAGGCTGGCAGGCCAGCACCTAGGGGACCTGCTGGTAAAAATTAAGCTAGGGGAAGAAAAAGAAGAATTAGATTTTCTAATTGATACTGGGGCTACATTTTCTGTTTTGAATCAAGAATTAATACCTAAAAGTGATAAATATGTTTAAGTCGTGGGTGCCACTGGCCAATCAGAAAAGCTTTCTTTTGAAACCCCTAAAGTTCAAAATTGGAAAACAAATGGGAGTGCATCAGTTTTTGTATTTACCAAATTTACCCAAACCCGTATTGGGCAGAGACCTACTAGAAAATCTGGGATCTGTAACAGAATTCAAACAAGGTAAAATTGAATTTAAGGTAAAGGAAGAACAATTAATAGCAGCTCCGAGTTTAGCAATGAGCTATGTGGAGCCAAGCCAGGATAATACCAGTCAAGAAGCCAAATGGAACACATAGGTTGGTTCAGGATTTAAGAGCAGTAAATAAAATAGCTAAAACATACATGCAGCTGTTGCAAACCTATATACCCTCTTAACAAAATTAAAAGAAAATCTAATTTGGTTCACAGTATTAGATCTAAAAGATGCCTTTTCCTGCCTTCCCTTAACACAAGAAAGTCAAAGGATATTTGCCTTCGAGTGGGAAAATCCCACCGCAGGAAGGAAAACTCAGCTCATTCGGACAGTGTTACCTTAAGGGTTCAAAAATATTCCCACAATTTTTGGGAATCAATTAGCTAAAGAATTGGAACAATGGCAGTCACCACCGGGAGAGGGTGTACTTTTATAATATGTGGATGATCTATTGATTGTTACTGAAAAACAAGAAGAATATATCCAATGGACAGTAAGCCTCTTAAACTTCTTGAGCTTAAATGGGTATCGAGTCTCTCAACAGAAAGCACAGCTGGTGCAGAAACAAGTGGTGTACCTGGATTACGAAGTATCTGGAGGACAACGATCTCTGGGGACAACAAGAAAGGAAGCCATCTGCCAGACACCCAAACCACAGACGGTGATACTGATAGCTCTCATTCAAGCTTTAGAATTGGCAAAAGGAAAACAAATTAACACCTGGACTAACTCCAAATATGCCTTTGGCATAGTTCATGCTCATGGAGCAATTTGGAAAGAAAGAGGACTTTTAACTCTTCAAGGAAAAGTTGTGAAATATGCTGAAGGAACTCTAGGATTACTAGAAGCTGTACAACTCCCCTCTCAGGTGGCAATTATGCACTGCCAAGGACACCTGAAAGGTAACACTGTCCCAGAAATAGGAAACAGAAAAGCTGATGCAAAAGCTGATGCAGCTGCTGCAAGAAGTATAGAACTACCAGTAGCAGCTTTAGTGCTAGAAGGACTAGACACAGATCAACAGGTAGAATATCAAGAAACAGATTATAAGTGCATACATGAAAACGGAGGTAAACTGTTGGACAATGGGTGGGGTTAACTAAAAACAGGTCAGTTAATACTATTAGAAAAATTAGTGTGGCAATTTGTAAAAGTAAAACATGATAAAACTATTGGGGCTTAGACTCACTCTATTAGCATTTAAGGACCAGAATGGCAGGACCGAATTTATTTACCACAATAGAGCAAGTCACATCCCAATGTGAACTTTGTCTGAAATACTGGAACAAAAATACACCAAGGGGCAATAAGCAAAGGGCATTTTCCGGGTGAAATTTGGCAAATTAATTTCTCTGAGCTCCCAAGGAAAGGGGAGGGAGGGTTCTTTTATCTCTTAGTTTTGACTGACACATTTTCTGGATGGCCTGAAGCTTTCCCATGTAGAACAAATTAGTCAAGAGAAGTGGTTAAAGTCTTGTGAAACGAGATTATACCACAGTTTGGAGTACCCAAGGGTATCTCTTCAGATAGAGGTTCACACTTTTGTGCAGAAGTGGTAAAAGCAATAAGTAAAGCACTGAAAATTGATAGGCAATTCCATACGCCCTACAGACCACAAGCAAGTGGGCAAGTAGAAAAGATGAATCACCTCATTAAACAGCAAATTGCTAAAATATGTCAAGAAACAAATCTTTATTGGTACCAAGCTTTACCTATTGCTTTAATCAGGCTAAGGGTCAATTTGAGATCAAAAGAGATACTGAGTCTATTTGAAATTCTATTTGGCAGACCCTACATGATGCAAGCAGTGAATAGTGAAGCTTTAGATCAAATCGGTAATGTGTATGATTATGTTATGGCTGCCTGATGGAAACTATGAGCATGCTGTAACTTTACAAGATACCAAGCAATGTCACCATCAAACAAGAGATGGATGGTTTCAAACAGGTCAAAGCACAGGATGGTGCAGAAGAAAGACTTTTTTGCTGCTCTGAGGAAACGTATTCTTGGCATGTGTATTCATACCCAGTGATCAAGCTGCCAAACCTTGTTCTGACGCCCTTGCCCTGAATGACCAATGAGCTGGGATAACACCTGTAAACTTGGCAGCAGTATCAATATCTCTGAAAGAAGTGTTGGATTGAACCTCCTGGTGTGATACCTGTAGATGATAAAAAAATAGATGTCTGTACTGTCTGAATCTCAAGCCTGATGAATATTGACATGGCCATTGGCCTGGTCAAAGTCCTTGAACAGCAGCAAAACAGAGCTGGAAAAGCAAGAAGCACCACAAGAGTCTGCATTTTGAGTAACCTTCCAAAGTACCTCTGTATTCTCTGTGCAAAACCAGATCTGTATTGGTTGATCGCACATTGGTTATGAGCTACCATTCCTATAGAAAAGACAAGCATGCTTGTGAGAGAGATGAGGAAATCCCATTTCTCTGAATAAAGCGCTAAAAAGATTTGAATGGCAATTCCTTGTTCAGCTCTAGTCAGCACATTTGGAAAAAGGAATTCTATCTGCACCAAAATCAGATGGAAACTCTAAGGATGTTTAAAGAACCTCAGAGCTGTCATTTGAAAGTAGAAAAATAAAAATTGGCTTGTTTGGCTTATCAAACTAAAATCCTATGCGACATACTCTTATGCTCTCCAAATATTTTGAGTGAGGCTAAAATAAGCAGGGGAGCAAAGAGAACTATTTAAGGGCAAAAGAATAAGTGGATATAAACTTGCTATAAGTATTTTTTCCTGGCAATCCAAAGGTTATTGACCTTCAAGGAGCTGATAGCTTCAAGAGTAGCCTTCCAAAATAAGTACTGGGTGCAAAAGAAGCAATGACTGAAAAGTAATCACAGTACTCAGATGGTAGCCATCACCGCCTCCATATGGGAGAGGTGAGGGTAGCTGGAAGAATAGACACCCTTCTTCTGGTGGCTTGTAGCCTGCAGGCACCACTTCCTCTGAGGCTCTGGGCTGGGATACTACTGCTGCTTTCTTACACAAGCTGTCATTTGGTCTACCACTAGGTGAGTGTAAATTTCAAAATCCCTAAGGAAACCAAGCATGCTTATTCCCTTCCCTTTTGAAGATGAGGGAACCAGCACCTTACACTTTCCTCATATCTCATACATCGCTGCTATTCTGTCTCTTCCTTCCTTTTCCTTGCCCTCCTTTCTCCGGTCTAATCACACATCTCCTTCCCCAGACACATGCTTCTTTCAGTGAGTGGTATCACTTCATAATTTTCCCTTTCAGGACATATGTTTAATTTATAAATGAAGTAGGGAAAAGAGGGGACGAGAGTAAATGGCATCCTCTTCCATGATCCCAAGGTTTCTGTCTGACTTTCACAGAATCACAGAATTGATAGGGCTGGAAGGGACCTCTGGAGATCATCTAGTCCAACCCTTCCTGCCAAGGCAGGGTCACCTAGAGCAGGTTACACAGGAACACATCCAGGTGGGTTTTGAATTTCTCCAGAGAGGGAGACTCCATGACCTCCTTGGGCAGCCTGTTCCAGTGCTCTGCCACCCTCAATGTAAAGAAGTTCTTCCTCATGTTAAAGTGAAATTTCGCGTGTTTTAGTTTATGGCTATTGCTCCTCATCCTGTCACTGGGCACCACTGAAAAGTCTGGCACCATCCTCTTGATACCCACCTTTTAGATATTTATATGTATTAATGAGATCCCCTCTCAGTCTTCTCTTCTCTAGACTAAACAGGCCCAGCTCCCACAGTCTCTCCTCATAAGAGAGATGCTCCAGTCCCCTAATCATCTTTGTGGCCCTCCACTGGACCCTCTCCAGGAGCTCCTTGTCTTTCTTGTACTGAGGAGCCCAGAACTGGACACAGTACTCCAGATGCAGCCTCACTAGGGCTGAGTAGAGGGGGAGGATCGCCTCCCTCAACCTGCTGGCCACACTCTTCCCGATGCACCCCAGGATACCGTTGGCCCTCCTGGCTGCAAGGGCACACTGCTGGCTCATAGTCAACTTGTCATCCACCAAGACTCCCAGGTCCTTCTCCGCAGAGCTGCTCTCTAGTAGGTCAGCCCTCAACCTGTACTGGTACTTGGGGTTATTCCTTCCCAGGTGCAGGACCCTATACTTGCCCTCGTTGAACCTCCTTAGGTTTCTCTACACCCAACTCTCCAGCCTATCAAGGTCCTTCTGAATGGCAGCACAGCCTTCAGGTGTATCAGCCACTCCCCCCAGTTTCGTATCATCAGCAAACTTGCTGAGGGTCCATTCTATCCCTTCATCCAGGTTGTTGATAAACAAGTTGAATAAGACTGGACCCAGTATTGATCCCTGGGAAATGCCAGTGACTACAGGCCTCCAACTGAATTCTACTCTGCCAATCACGACCCTCTGAGCTCTGCCATTCAGTCAGTTCTTGATCCACCTCACTGTCCATTCATCTAATCCACATTTCCTGAGCTTACCTACAAGGATGTTATGGGAGACAGTGTCAAAAGCCTTGCTGAAGTCGAGGTAGACAACATCCACTGCTCTCTCTTCATCAACCTTGTCAGACATCATATTTGTATCTCGCTGACTGATGGGTTGAATCAACCATCTTGTCTGTCTGTGTATGTGTGTGTGTGTGTGTATGTATGTTGGGGGAGGGGCCATGGTTGGGCCTGCAGCTTCATGGCAGAAAGGCACATGGTAACGTCTGCAGCCAACAGACGTGCACACGGAGCACACACGGCCCAGGAGCCATGTGGCTGGGCTGTCAATCAAGGAAGGCCTGCCTGGTAGCCTGCCCTCACCACGCCCCCTGGTGCCTCTGATTGGCTGTGGCACTCCTCACTTCCACTAGGAGGACACTGAGTGGTCAGTGAACCAGATGTCCCGCCTGGAGGGAGTGGCTACAGTAGCCAAACCATATAAAAGAGGCACACAAAGGCTCCATTTTGGGAGTCTGTTTTTTTTCCTGCTAATGTGTGACCTCTGGGTGGTAACTATATTTTTCTCTCCTCTCTTTCTCTCTTTATTCTTTCTTCTCTTAATCTCTCTTTTCTTCCTTTACTCTTTTTTTCCTCTTGTGGGTAACTTAAAACTGATTTCACTTAAGTTGTGATATTTCCCTTAAGTTGTGGGTTGGTGTTTGCTGAGTGCAATGAAGGTTCCCTACTCCACAGCAATGCCTGCTGGCTTGTAAAACCCTTGGAAGGGTATAAAAGCAGAGCTCAGAATGCTGTTTGGAGGGAGGTAGAGAAGTCTTTTTGTTCCTAGTAGCCTGCTATTAAGTGTAATGCTTTTGTGGAATCTGTTCCTTGGTTTTATGTTATTCCTGTAAACCCTTTTTGCCAAAACACCTATTTTCTCACTAAATTAAAAGAAATTCTTTTAAAAGCATGTGGCTCCTTCTCTGGATGCAAAGTTGAGGAATCAAAGAACCATGACTCTGCAAAAGTTTTGTGTGGAACTATTGGGGGTCTAAGTTAAAGTGAAATGCCCGGTAAAGCTTGAGGCTTCTGGACCTGGGTGTAACAGACCTATCATGCCATTGCAGCATAGAAGGCTATCAGTGGTCAAGCATGATTTCCCCTTGGTGAATCTATGCTGACTACTCACAATGACGTTCTTTTCTTCTACATGCTTGGTGATAACCTCCAGAATGATTTGTTCCATCACCTTTCTAGAGATGGAGGTGAGGCTGACTAGCCAGTAGTTTCCCAGGTCCTCCTCCTTGCCTTTTTTGAAGATGGGAATAACATTTGCCTCCCTCCAGTCATCAGGCTTCAGATTAGTAGGGCAGTGAATGGAGATGTCTGATGTTTAGCAGCTGGAACTGGCAAGTCAAAGAAAAAAATACAGACCTGAGGAAAAGGCTGTGGATGTTGTTTACCTAGACTTAGGTAAAGCCTTTGACACTGTCTCCCATAGCTTTCTCTTGGAGAAATTGGCTGCTCATGGTTTGGATGGATGCACTGTTCCCTGGGTAAAAAACTGACTGGATTGCCTGGCCCAGAGAGTGGTGGTGAATGGAGTTAAATCCAGTTGGTGGCCAGTCACAAGTGGTGTTCTCCAGGGCTCATTATTTGGGCCAGTCCTATTTAATATCTTTATCGATGATCTAGATGAGGGTATCGAGGACACCCTCAGTAAGTTTGCAGGTGACACCAAGTTGGGTGGGACCGTTGATCTGCTGGAGGGTAGGAGGGCTCTACAGAGGGGTCTGGACAGGCTGGATTGATGGACCAAGGCCAATTTTATGAGATTCAACAAGGCAAAGTACTGGGTCCTGCACTTGGGTCAAAACAATCCCATGCAATGCTACAGGCTTGGGACAGAGTGGCTGGAAAGCTGCCTGGTGGAAAAGGACCTGGGGGTTCTGTTTGACAGCTGGCTGTACATGAGCCAGCAGTATGCCCAGGTGGCCAAAAAGGCCAATAGCATCCTGGACTGTATTAGAAATAGATTGGCCAGCAGGACCAGGGAAGTGATTGTCCCCCTGTACTCAGCACTTCTGAGGCTGCACTTTGAATCCTGTGTTCAGTTTTGGGGCCCTCACTATGCATGTCCAGAGAAGGGCAACAAAGCTGGTGAAGGGTCTGGAGCACAAGTCTTATGAGGAGTGGCTGAGGGAGCTGGAGGTATTTAGCCTGGGGAAATGGAGGCTCAGAGGGGACCTTATTGCTCTCTATAACTACCTACAAAGGCGGTTGTAGCAAGGTGGGGGTTGGTCTGTTTTCCCAAGTAACAAGTGACAGGATGAGGGGAAACATCCTCAGGTTGCGCCAGGAGGAGGTTTAGACTGGATATTAGGAAAAATTTCTTCTCTGAAAGGGTGGTCAGGCATTTGAACAGGCTGCCCAGGGAGGTGGTGGAATCACCATCCCTGGAAGTGTTCAAGAGGCATGTGGATGTGGCACTTGGGGATATGGTTTCATGGTGAACACGGTGGTGCTGGGTTAACAGTTGGACTCAATGATCTTAGAAGTCTTTTCCAACCTTAAGGATTCTATGATTCCATGATTACTTGGAAAGTATGCAATTCCTGGTGGAAACTTAGGCTCTACCCACCTGGAACAAAAGGTTTGTGCTATAAAGGTTATAGGAAGCACCACAGAAGTAGGTTTTAAGTGAAAAAAGAGGAAGAGAAATGAAAGGAAAGAGAGGATGATTTTATAGTTATAGTAGCTAAATTCTGTTCAGGGGAACCTAACTCCTCCTTTTTACACTATCTGTGTAATTCTAACTGCGGGATGACTTTAAAGTTGGCATGAGTGCTCTCCATCTCCTGTGAGACTTGAGATTTTGGGAATAATAAGAGTCAGGATTGTTAACAGGATGTCTCAGTTTAACAAGACAGACGTGTTTGCTAAGGAGGACGAGTTATGAGGAAGACCAAGCTTCTCCCTCTAAGCAATAGTAAATCTGAAATTAAGGGGATCCAGTCGAGGAAATGTGGAGAAAGAAAAAATAACAGCCCTTTATTAAAGAATATATGTGTATAGGTAACACAACAAAAGAAAAAACCAAACAAAACAAATCTCCCAAAAAACCCAAACAACAATCCTGCACCCAAATTCCCACCAAAACAGTTAAGTACTTTTTGCCTTTCCACGCAATTCCTAACCACGACCAGCAAGGGGTGCTGTTGGATCTCTGGAGGAGCGGAGGCTGCAGTTGCTCTCCGGTGATTGGTAGGGGGCACTGTTGATGAACCCCACATGGCAAATGGCAACTCAGCGGTGCTGGCTGGTTCAAAATCCCAAGGTGGGCCCCCACCCCTCAGCCACAAAAGCGGCAGCTAGCAAGGGACAGGGATGTCTGTCCAGCGAGGAGCAGGGAGAGCCAGGAAGAAAGGGAAAATCTCACAAGATGCTGGCAGTCTCTGTGACAGCAGAGGTGGGGTGCGGTCCTGAAGGGACTCTCTCACTGGAGAAATGAAACAGAGCTGCCCCAGTCCTTGGCAGCTCCAAGAGGCACTCAGGCTGTAGGACTCAGAGAATCAGGCAGAGGACAGACAAGAGGAAGATCCGTCTGGAAGGTCTCCTGTTTGCCCCCCATATACCAGACGGGTTACAACTACAGCTACAAAGAAAAAAAGAAGGGTAGTTGTAGTTGGTGACTCTCTTCTGAGGGGAACTGAGGGCCCTATATGTCGACCGGACCCATCCCACGGGGAAGTCTGCTGCCTTCCTGGGGCCCAGGTGAGGGATATTAGTAGGAGACTCCCTCAGCTAATTTGGCCCTCTGATTATTATCCACTGTTGGTAGTCCAGGCTGGCAGTGATGACATTAATGGAAGAAGTACCAAGGCAATTAAAAAGGACTTCAAGGCGCTGGGTCAATTAGTTGATGGGACAGGAGCACAGGTGGTGTTCGCCTCAGTTCCTGCAGTAGCAGAGATGAATGAGGAGAGGAGTAGGAAAACCTATCTTATCAATAGGTGGCTAAGGGATTGGTGCCATTGGCGGAACTTTGGGTTTTTTGACCATGGGCCAAATTTCATCATACCTAGTCTCTTCCAGTCAGATGGGCTTCATCTATCTAGCAAGGGCAAAAGGACTCTAGCCCATAAGTTGGTGGGGCTGATAAGGAGGGCTTTAAACTAGGTTTGAAGGGGGAAGGGGATGAAACCGGGCTCTCCAGAAAGGAGCCCAAGGGTGGACAGCCCAAGTTAAGAGCCAAATCAGCAGCCCAGCTGAAGTGCATGTACACCAATGCACGCAGCATGGGTAAAAAACAAAAGGAGCTGGAAGCCATCGTGCAGCAGGAAAGCTATGATGTAGTCGCCATCACGGAAACGTGGTGGGATGACTCGCATGACTGGAGTGCTACCATAGGTGGCTACAGGATCTTCAGAAGGGACAGGCAAGGTAGGAGAGGTGGAGAGGTGGCTCTATACATTAGAGAGTCTCTTGACTCTGTAGAACTTGAAGTCAGTAACAATAAGGTTGAGTGCCTGTGGATCAGAATCAGGGGGAAGGCCAACAAGGCTGATATCCTGGTGGGAGTCTGTTACAGACCACCCAATCAGGATGATGAAGGTGATGAATTATTCTACAGGCAGATGTCTCAAAATCACCAGCCCTTGTTCTTGTGGGTGACTTTAACCTGCCGGATGTCTGTTGGGAACTCCACACAGCAGAGAAGAGGTAGTCTAGGAGGTTCTTGGAGTGTATGGAGGATAACTTCCTGTTACAGCTGGTAAATGAGCCTACCAGGGATGGAGCCCCGCTAGACCTCCTGTTCACAAACAGAGAGGGGTTGGTGGGAGATGTGGTGGTCAGTGGACATCTGGGACACAGTGATCATGAAATAATAGAGTTTTCAATACTCAGAGATGCAAGGAGAGCCGTCAATAAAACCTTTATGTTGGACTTCTGGAGGGCAGATTTTGGCCTATTCAGAAGACTAGTTCAGTGTGTACCCCAGGAAACAGTCCTTAAAAACAAAGGGGTCCAGGAGGCATGGATGTACTTCAAGAAGCAAGTTTTGAATGCACAGGAGCAGGCTGTCCCAGTGTGCCGAAAGGCAAGCCAGCGGGGAAGGTGACCGGTCTGGCTGAACAGGGAGATTTTGAAAGAAATTAGGGTAAAGAAGAGAGCCTACCGATTATGGAAAAAAGGGCTGACTACTCAGGAAGAATTTAGGAATATAGTTAGGTCGCGTAGAAAGAAAATTAGAGAGACGAAGCCACAACTTGAACTGAATCTCGCCACCTCTGTGAAGGATAACAAAAAGTCCTTCTACAGATACATCAATAGCAAAAGGAGGGGCAAGGAAAACCTCCATTCTTTACTGGACATGGGCGGGAATATAGTTATCAAAGATGAGGAAAAGGCTGAGGTATTTAACACCTTCTTTGCCTCAGTTTTCAACAGTAAGACAGGTTGTCCTGAGGACAGCTGGCTTCTGGAGCTTGTAGAAAGAGACGAGAATCTGAACAGCCCCCCTGTAATCCAGAAGGAAACAGTCAGTGACCTACTGAGCTGCTTGGATCCCCACAAGTCTATGGGACCAGATGGGATCCACCCAAGGGTGATGAGGGAGCTGGCGGAAGAGCTTGCCAAGCCTCTCTATCATCTACCAACAGTGCTGGCTCACTGGGGACATCCCAGATGATTGGAAGTTGGCGAATGTCACGCCAATCCACAAAAAGGGCCAGAAGGAGGACCTGGGAAACTACAGGCCCGTCAGCCTGACCTCAGTGCCTGGCAAGGTTATGGAGCAGATCATCCTCACTGCAATCACACAGCACCTACAGGATGGACAAGGGATCAGACCCAGCCAGCACAGGTTTAGGAAGGGCAGGTCCTGTCTGACCAACCTGATCTCCTTTTATGATCAGGTGACCCGCCTGGTGGATGAGGGGAAAGCTGTGGATGTGGTCTACCTGGACTTCAGCAAGGCCTTTGACAACGTCTCCCACGGCATACTCCTGAAAAAGCTGGCAGCCCACGACTTGGACAGGGGCACTCTGTGCTGGGTTAGGAACTGGCTGGATGGCCGGGCCCAGAGAGTGGTGGTAAACGGTGCTGCATCCAGTTGGCGACCAGTCACTAGTGGTGTCCCCCAGGGATCAGTGTTGGGCTCAGTCCTGTTTAATATCTTTATTGATGATTTAGATGAGGGGATTGAGTCCATCATCAGCAAATTTGCAGATGACACTAAGCTGGGGGGGAGTGTCGATCAGCTGGAAGGCAGGAGGGCTCTGCAGAGGGACCTGGATAGGTTGGAGAGTTGGGATGATTCCAGCGGGATGAGGTTCAACAAGGCCAAGTGCTGGGTCCTGCACTTTGGCCACAACAACCCCCTGCAGTGCTACAGGCTGGGCACAGAGTGGCTGGAGAGCAGCCAGACAGAGAGGGACCTGGGAGTCTGGATTGACAAGAAGCTGAACATGAGCCAGCAGTGTGCCCAGGTGGCCAAGAAGGCCAATGGCATCCTGGCCTGTATCAGGAATAGTGTGGCCAGCAGGACCAGGGAAGTGATTCTTCCCCTGTACTCAGTGCTGGTGAGGCCACACCTCGAGTACTGTGTCCAGTTCTGGGCCCCTCAGTTCAGGAAGGATCTTGAGGTGCTGGAGCAGGTCCAGAGGAGGGCAACGAGGCTGGTGAAGTGACTCGAACACAAGTCCTATGAGGAGAGGCTGAGGGAGCTGGGGCTGTTCAGCCTGGAGAAGAGAAGGCTCAGGGGAGACCTCATCACTCTCTACAACTACCTGAAAGGAGGTTGGAACCAGGTGGGGGTTGGTCTCTTTTCCCAGGCAACTATCAGCAAGACAAGAGGGCATGGTCTCAAGTTGTGCCAGGGGAGGTTTAGGTTAGATATTAGAAAGAATTTCTTTACGGAGAGGGTGATCAGACATTGGAATGGGCTGCCCAGGGAAGTAGTGGATTCTCCGTCCCTGGAGATATTTAAAAAGAGACTGGATGTGGCACTTAGTGCCATGGTCTAGTAACCGCAGTGTTAGTGGATCAAGGGTTGGACTTGATGATCTCGGAGGTCCCTTCCAACCCAGCTGATTCTATGATTCTATGATTCTATGATTCTAAAACAGGATGTGAGGGGGTCGGAGGAGAAAACTCGCAGCTCACTCCCACACACTGCTCCTGAGATCTGGGCAGAAGCTAAAGTGTCCTTCACAAGCAAAAAAAAAACCACCTCCCCCACAGTTTTCCAAATCAATTAATCTGGAATGTGCGGCTACTTAGCCAGTCCTTTGTGTGTATGTGGCTTCACTCTGTCCATCCCTTCCCCCCTCCTTTGCTCAACACCTTTCTTTCACAGTGGTAAAGGGAAAAAATTCAAAGCAGGTTTTTTTCTTTAAAACAAGAAAAGCTATGACACTGGGAAAGATCAGTGTGGGAAAATCCCATTCAGTACATCTACTAATTATTATCCTCTGCCTGTTTTTAGAAGTAGGATTCCTGTGTAGAGATAACATTTTCTTACAGACATGCTTGAGGCCCATGATGGGAGAGAGGGAGAACATAAAGCACAGGGGAGAACACAGCCCTAAAGTTATGCGCATATGAAAGGTGTTGTTATGAAAGCACCAGAATGGGAATCCTGATCTGCTCTTTCGCCCACTGTATGATTTAGCAGTGTATTTAGGGGTTTCAACTTCAGAAGGAGGGGTGGCAGAATCTGCCAAATGAGGGGAGGTACAGGTCACATGGACATATACCCCGAAAGAGTTACAGCTATTCTTAGAGACTTATCAGCAGAAGCCCAGGGAGACCGTACTGGTATGGATTTTGTGACAGTGGGACAATGATGCTCCATCTATTCACTTAATAGCTAGTGAAAAGGACTTATTGACTCCTATACCCACTGATCACAAAATCCAACAGTGGTATGCTCAACTACGTGGCATAAATGGCCCCGATGTTCAAGAGATCGTGGCCTCTGCACTGTATCAGTGGATATGTCATCATGGCTAGGCTTCGCGAATGAAGATTTGAGAAGGACTCTACCCATGCTTGCTACAAATGCGCTGATGGCTAAAGAGGTCAATACGAGATAGACAAGTCTGGTTGCAAAAGGCACAGCGGAATGTCTCCTTAGGCGGTACTGGCAAGACACGGTTCTTTCTGCATTGTCTTTTCTCCTCAAGAATGATTTTGCGTGTGTTCTCAAAAGAAGCTGCAGCATTATGTATAGTGTGTCTCCATGTCTCCCGATTGGAGGCCAGAGTAGACCAATGATGATGATCAATATGGCCAAAGCTAAGATATTGTTTCAGGGAGTCCTTGTATCTCCTCTTTGGGGCTCCTCTCTTGTGGCAGCCAGTGGCAAGTTTGCCATAGAGCACAATCTTAGGGAGGTGGTAGCCCTCCATCCTGGAGACGTGCCCTGCCCAATGCAGCTGTGTTCTCAGCAACATGGCCTCAATACTCTTAACCGCTGCCTGTTCAAGAACAGATGCATTAGTCACGTAATCAGTCCAGTGGATGTTTAAGATTGTATGGAGGCAGTGCTGATGGAAGCGTTCTAAGAGTCGCAAGTGGTGGCGGTAAATGACCCATGATTCAGACCCATATAAAAGAGTAGACAGTACCATGGCTCTGTAAACACAATTCTTTGTACTTTTCTTCAGGTGTTTATTACACCAAACTCTTTTATGGAGTTTTCCGAAAGCTCTATATGCCTTTGCTAACCTGTTGCCTATCTCTTTGTCAATCTTACTGTCCGAGGAGATGATGCTTCCCAGATAATTTAACTGCTGGACTGACTTGAGCTCTGATTCGCCAATGATTATATGGGGATGATGGAAGACTTCCTGAGGTGCAGGTTGGTAGGAAACTTCTATCTTCTTCAAGCTGACTTCCAGCCCAAAAAGCTCAGCAGCCTCTGCAAAGCAGGATGTTAAATGCTGCAGAGGTTCTTCTGTGTGGACAACGAGGGCGGCATCATCAGCAAAAAGCAGCTCACGGACAAGATGATTTAAAGTCTTAGTATGGGCCTTCAGTCGCCTTAGGTTGAATAGGCTTCCACTGGTATGACATTGGATGTAGACACCGTTTTCTTCATCAAGGTCTACCATGGCCCTTTGAAGCATCATGCTGAAGAAGACTGTGAATAGGGTTGGTGCAAGAACGCAACCTTGTTTCACACCATTGGTTATTAGAAAGGGCTCAGAAAGTGCATCGCCATATCTAACTTGGCCGCACTGATCCTCATGAAGCAAAATGATCATTTTGAGGAACTTGGGGGGACATCCTAATCGTTCCAAAATCTGCCATAGACCTTTTCTGCTCACAGTATCAAAAGCTTTGGTGAAATCAACAAAAGTTACATAGAGTCCTTTATTCTGTTCCCTACACTTCTCTTGCAGTTGTCTGAGAACAAATACCATGTCTGTGGTACTCCTGTTGGCTCTGAAACCACATTGGCTTTCAGGTAGAAGTTCTTCTGTGATAGGAGGTATTAATCTGTTCAAGAGTATTCTTGCAAGGATTTTACCAGCTATGGAGAGCAGAGTAATACCTCAGTAATTTGAACAGTCTGATTTATCTCCTTTCTTCTTATACAAGGTGATGATGACTGCATCACAAAGATCTGATGGTAGTTTGCCTAATTCCCAACAACGCACCACAAACTCGTGAAATTTAGCTTAGAGTACTTGGCCTCCATGCTTCCAGACTTCAGGTGGAATTCCATCAACCCCAGCTGCCTTGCCAATTTTCACCTGCTGTATGGCCTTAAGAGTTTCTCCCATAGTAGGAGCAATATCCAAATCATTCTTCACCGGTTGCTGTGTGATGTACTGAATTGCTGAGTCTTGGACTACATGACTAGTACTGAAAAGAGTCTAAAAGTGTTCAGACCAATGGTTCAGAATGGAGATTTTATCTATGAGAAGCATTTGACCATCTGCACTGAGTAAAGGGCTTTGAACCTGGTGTGTAGGTCTGTGCACTGCTTTCAAAGCCTCATAGAATCCTCTGTAATCACCCGAATCTGTGCATAATTGAATCTTTTCTGCTAGATTGATCCACTACTTGTTCTGGATGTCTCGAAGTTTCTGTTGAAGCTTACTACATGCAAGACAAAAGGCTGCTTTTCTTACATAACAAGATGGCTGAGCAAGGTGTGCTTGGTGGGCAGTTCTTTTTATCAACAATTCCTGGATCTCTTGATTGTTTTCATCAAACCAGTCCTTGTTTTTCCTAAAGGAGAACCCTAAGGATTCTTCACAGGACTGCAGGATGCTATTTTTAATATGTTGCCAAAGCACTTTGGGAGAAGGATCTATGGAATGATCTTTGAGTCTAGTTTGAAGATTTACCTGGAAGCTGTCTCTCACTGTAGCTGTTTGAAGATTGCTAACTTGGAGTCTCCTCCTTGGAATACCACCCCTTTTAGGTTTGAACTTAAAGTGGAAATTAAGTTTACAACGCACAAGGTGATGATCTGTTTGACATTCTGCACTAGGCATCACTCGGGTATGACGAACATCGCAAACATTTCTCTGTTGCACCAAGACATAGTCAATGAGGTGCCAGTGCTTGGATTGAGGATGCATCCAGGTTGTCTTCAAACTATCTTTCTGCTTAAAGATAGTGTTGGTGATGGTGAGCTGCTGCTCCACACAAAACTCTAGCAGAAGGCGTCCATTATCGTTGCAGTTTCCAACACCATGCTTGCCTAATACTCCTTTCCAGGCTTCAAATTTCTTTCCTACTCTGGCGTTGAAATCACCAAGGATTATGATCTTATCATCTGCAGGCACCTTTTGGGTAAGGCGGCGCAGGTCAGTGTAGAATTTATCTTTTTTGTCAGGGTCAGCTTGGAGAGTTGGGGCATATATACTAAAGAGAACAACATGTTGCTTGTTGTGTAGTGGGAGGCATAAGGAAATAATACGATCAGAATGACCTGTCGGCAAATTTTCAAGTTTAGAGACAATAGAGTTTTTAATCATGAAGCCAACTCCTGAAAGACGCCTTTCAGTTTTGGGTTTACCTGATCAATAGAGTGCATAACTGGCACCATGTTCTCTAAGGCTGCCTTCCTCATGGAGACGAACTTCACTGAGAGCAGCAATGTTGATGTTAAGTTGTGACAGTTCATGGGCAATTAGAGCAGAACAACGCTCAGGACGTTCACTATCTGCAGTATCAAGCATGGTTCTGATGTTCTAGCACGCGAGTGTCAATTTGAACACACCTTTGAAGGCAGGTGTATGCCTTTGTCTATCTTTATTCAACTGCATCAGAAGATGCCCGTTGGCCGCGGTTAACCAACCGGGTGAAGGGTGAAGATGAGCTTTAGTTCGGCCACCTTTTCTAGGCCCCTCTCCGTGTGGAGCAAGCAGTGCTCTCCTTAAAAAAGGCTGCTTGGTCATTCAGGATGTTGCCAAACAAGGCTGTCATCTCCAGGGTCAGTCTCAAGCAACCAATGTCCTGAACCGCCTTCATGCAGGATTGGGTCTGCGGCTTCCAGTGCACCTTATCACCTGCCGTTTCGCCCCTTGCCTGTCGCTACAGGGCTTTACAAATATGGATATATCCTTCGAGCCTGCGCAGTGGATTTTTTAGGTGAGGCACAGCATGTGGAGAACTGGTCCCACTCTTTACTCCTAAGGTTCATCTGCTAGGGCCTAGCAAGCTTGGACGGTGACAGCGAAGTCCTCAGGACATAGGTTTAATTAGAGTATCCTTCTCTTGGATGGATGGCCTTACAGGGCTAAACGAGCTCCATCTGCCCGGGTTTGGAATTAGAGTTGTCCTTCTCCTAGGATGACTGTCAGAAGGCTAGCGAGCTCATCCTGCCCCATGGACACATTTTATCTGACCCTTCAGTTTTGACCTGTCTGGCATGGGAGACCCTACTGGAGGCATATACCACCGCCAGCACAGCTCGCAACCTCATAAGGGCACACAAGCTTCTCCCCCACTGAAATGATTTGGACGAGCCTTTCTCTCCCTACTTTTTCCCCCCCAGCCTCCTACACTCAAACCCGAGGACATTCCCTTGTCCTAAACACCCTTCCAAGACGCTATAATTCCAAAACAAACTGTTCCTGGGCAGAAGCTGCAAGTGAGCCAAGCCCAGCACATCCCACCCTCACTGCAACGATGCCAGAACAGGGAGCAATCCCAACACACACCTGGACGGGACTGGCACACAGATAAGGGGTCCCCGCACCCACCCAGGGCTCGGGCACCTCCCGCAACCCCGGCCCAGCCTAAACCCCCCCAACCCCCAGAAAAACCCGCTGCCCACCCTAACCTTACCCTCCCCCCCACCGTGTCACTACAGACCTCCCCTTGCACTGCACACCCATGGCCCTCCAAATGGGACTGCCCCACCTGCCCTCCCGCCGGTCCGGGGATCCCTCAGGCCCACCCGGCCCCCTCCCGGTCCCCGCTCAGCCTGGCCCGACCTGGCCCCGCAACCTGGCGACCGTCCTTTACGGCAGGATATGTACCACAGTGTTAAGAGCACATGCAGATCCTGCTGAGCTGGTATTGTCCCTTGGGACCTGGTGTACAATGGAAGAAGATATTAGCCTGCTGCTGTGAATAGGGGGGGCTCAAGTCCTGACTAGAGGATCTAACCCTGATGTCATAGCACTAATGAGGAATATTAAAGTGAAGTTTCTAACTGGGGCACCTGATAATTTGAGATCAGTGCTTACACCAGTGTTCACGACTGCTACTGGTACCATAGGTGCCTTCATGAATATCCTGAGAGATATGGGGCTTCTGGCTGCTAAACCAGCTGTGCAGGTAGTGAGAGGGTATAAGCTGGCAAAGTGAAGAAAGTCACCTGACAGGTGACCAGGAAACAAATGTGGAATGGTCTTCTGCAAGTTGGTGTTCCACGGTCAGAAATAGATGGAATTACCCCTGGACTTGGCTGCTCTTGGGAGCCAACCAGGCAAGCAAGGGGTGTTGCCAGGCCCATTTTGGGTAATTTAAAGGAGCTGATCTGGTGCTCCCTGCCTGGGCTTGGCTGCTCTTGGGAGCCAATCAGGACCATTTGCAGGTAATTTATACAGCTCCAGGGAGTTCGGCAAACAGGAGTGGGCAAACAGGGGCTTGGCATGTCAGTGAGGGCACGGCACAGCAATTTGCATGGCAGTTTGTGCAGGCAGGGAGAGCAGGAAGGGCACAGCCACCCTCCTGGTTCTTGCTGGAGGGTTATGTGATAGGTGTGCATGGTTATTTGGTTGGGGTTTTTTGGTTTTTTTTTCCCAACTCAACTAGATCCAGCAATGGTTTACAAATTATCTAAAGCCATTGCTGCTGTTGCTGCTAGCACGAGTGTGCTAACCCAGACAGAACCCCCCAAGAAGGACACAGCTGTCCAGGTCATTGGCTGCAGGGAGTGTATGAGCCTGGTGTTAGTACCAGAGGACAGTACAAAAGACACCTACAAAAGGTGCAATCAGGTGAATGATATGCTCTGTTAAGTGGCAGAGCTTAAGGAAGTGGAAAGGCTAAGGACTATTAGGGAGAATGAAAGGGAAATAGACTGGTGGAGTCGCACCCTTTCAACCCCAAAAGAGGCTCAGCAGGAGCCAGAGAAGCCTTGCCTCTCTTGCCATCAGGCAGAAGGAACAGACCAAGTAGATGGGGGAAATGGAAACAGGTCCCTGATCAGGGAGGTAAAAGAATCCCCTCCTGACCCCCACTGCATCCCCAGGTGCCTTTAAAGAATAGGTATGAGACCCTGGATCTAGAGGGTCAGGCAGATGACACTCAAGAAAAAAATCTGCCTGGAGGGTCTCCCAATTGCACTCCATCTATCAGACAGATCACTACCTTGGGTATTAAGAAGGAAAGAAGGGTAGTTGCAGTAGGTGACTCCCTTCTGAGGGGAACTGAGGGCCCTGCATGCCAACTGGACCCATCCCACAGGGAAGTCTACTGCCTTCCTGGGGCCTGGGTGAGGGATATTACCAGGAGACACCCTGAGCTAATTCAGCCCTCTGATTATTACCCACTGTTGGTAGTCCAGGTTGGCAGTGACGAGATTGATAAAAGAGGTACCAGGCTAATTAAAAAGGACTTTAAGGCTCTGGGTCAATTGGTTGATGGGACAGGAGCACAGGCGGTATTCACCTCAGTTCCTGCAGCAGCAGGGATGAATGAGGAAAGGAGCAGGAAAACCCATTTTATCAATAAGTGGCTTAAGGATTGGTGCCACCATCAGAATTTTGTTTTCTTTGATCATGGGGCAATTTTTATGGTACCAGGCCTGCTAGAGTCAGATGGGCTTCATCTATCTAGCAAGGGCAAAAGAACTCTAGCCTATAAATTGGCAGGGCTGATCAAGAGGGCTTTAAATTAGGTTTGAAGGGGGAAGGGGATGAAACCAGGCTCTCCAGAGATGAGACTAAGGGTGGTAATCTAGGGTTAGGAGTGAAATCAGCAGCCCAGCTGAAGTGCATGTACACTACTGCACGCAGTATGGATAACAAACAAGAGGAGCTGGAAGCCATTGGGCAGCAGGAAAGCTATGATGTAGTCGCCATCACAGAAACATGGTGGGATGACTCGCATGACTGGAGTGCTACGATGGATGGCTACATGGTCTTCAGAAGAGACAGGCGAGGTAGGAGAGGTGAAGGGGTGGATCCGTATGTTAGAGAGTCTTTTGACTCTGTAGAACTTGAAGTTAGTGACAATATGGTTGAGTGACTATGGGTAAGAATCAGGGGAAAGGCCAATAGGGCTGACATCCTGGTGAGAGCCTGCTATAGATTACCCAACCAGGATGAAGAAGTGGATGAATTATTCTGCAAGCAGCTAGCAGATATTTCAAAATCGCCAGCCCTTGTTCTTGTGGATGACTTTAACCTGCCAGATGTCTGCTGGGAACTCAACACAGCAGAGAAGAGGTAGTCTAGGAGGTTCTTGGAGTGTATGGAGGATAACTTCCTGTTACAGCTGATAAATGAGCCTACCAGGGGTGGGACCCCGCTAGGCCTGCTGTTTACAAACAGAGAAGGGCTGCTGGGAGATGTGGTGGTCGGAGACCGTCTGGAGTACAGTGACCATGAAATGATTGAGTTTTCAATACTCAGGGAAGCAAGGAGGGGCACCAACAAAACCTCTACTCTGGACTTCCAGAGGGCAGACTTCGGCCTATTCAGGAGGCTAGTTCAGAGAGTACATTGGGAAACAGCCCTTATAAACAAAGGCATCCAGGAACGATGGACATACTTCAAGAAAGAAATCTTGAAGGCGCAGGAGCAGGCTGTCCCAATGTGCCGAAAGGTGAGCCGGCAGGGAAGATGACCTGGCTAGACAGGGAGCTTTTGCTGGAACTTAAGGAAAAAAAGAGCATTTATCACCTTTGGAAAAAGGGCAGGCAACTCATGAAGTGTTTAAGAATGTTGTAAGGTCATGTAGAAAGAGAATTAGAGACACAAAAGCACAATTTGAACTTAATCTGGCCGCTTCTGTTAAGGATAACAAAAAGTGTTTTTATAAATACATCGATAGCAAAAGGAAAACCTCCATTCTTTGTTCGATGGGGGGGGATGGGGGACGGACGGACGGACGGGGGGAGGGGGGGGGACGACGACGACGGGACACTGACATAGTTATCAAAGATAAGGAAAAGGCTTAGGTACTGAGGTACTTAACACCTTCTTTACCTCAGTTTTCAACAATAAGACAGGTCGTCCCCAGGACAACTGGCATCCTGGGCTGTTAGACAGGGATGGGGAGCCAAATAACACCCCCCCCCCCCCCCCCCCCCCCCCCCCGTAATCCAGAAGCAAGAAGTTGCTTCTGACCTGCTGAGCCACTTGGATCCT
The DNA here is from genome assembly GCF_003984885.1 of Neopelma chrysocephalum. NCBI lineage: Eukaryota > Metazoa > Chordata > Aves > Passeriformes > Pipridae > Neopelma > Neopelma chrysocephalum. Next base: position 86,937 of record NW_020925453.1, on the reverse strand, counting down.
TACAAGTCTATGGGACCAGATGGGATCCATCCTAGGGTGATGAGGGAGCTGGCAGAAGAGCTCGCCAAACTGGTCTCCATCATTTACCAACAGTCCTGACTCACCGGGGAGGTCCTGGATGACTGGAAGTTGGCCAATGTGACACCCATCCACAAGAAGGACCAGAAGGAAGATCCGGGAAACTACAGGCCCATCAACCTGACCTCATTGCACAGCAAGGTTATGGAACAGATCATCTTGAGTGTGATCACACGGCACCTGCAGGACGGGGATCAGACCCAACCAGCATAGATTTAGGAGTGGCAAGTCCTGCCTGACCAATCTGATCTCTTTTTATGACCAGATGACCTGCTTGGTGGATGAGGGGAAGGCTGTGGATGTAGTCTACCTAGACTTCAGCAAAGCCTTTGATACTATCTCCCATAGCATACTCCTGGAAAAGCTGGCAGCCCATGGCTTGGATGGGGCACTCTGTGCTGGGTTAAGAACCGGCTGGATGGCCGGGCCCAGAGAGTGGTGGTGAATGATACTGCATCCAGTTGGTGACCAGTCACTAGTGGTGTCCCCCAGGGATCAGTGTTGGGCCAAGTCCTGTTTAATATCTTTATTGATGATCTGGATGAAGGGATCAAGTCTACCATTAGCAAATTTGCAGATGATGACACCAAGTTGGGGGGGAGTGTCAATCTGCTGGAAGGCAGGAGGGCTCTGCAGAGGGACCTGGACAGGCTGGATAGATGGGCCAAATACAGCGGTATGGGGTTCAACAAGGCCACGGTATGGGGTTCAACAAGACCAAGTGCCAGGTCCTGCACTTTGGCCACAACAACCCCATGCAGCATTACAGGCTGTAAGGATAGTTGCGGTTTCGGAAGAATTTGTAACTGGAAGCTAGAACTCATTTTTTGCTTAGGAAGCCTTTTCCCCTTTCCCTTCTGCATTTCAGAGAAAGTTGCAGGGAGAGCAGTGAGTAAGCTATCTCTCTCCCTGGTATGCAGGAGAGATAAGGCTCACAGACATGTACAGGGCCCCCTCAGTTTGGAGAGGGCGGGGAAGGACAGAGAGCAGATAAAAAGCCTTGGAAGAGCACGGGAATTGGCCTTTCCCTCTGAGGCCTGGTACTGCCTGGCAGTGCCGTGAGGTTTGTAAGTTTTAATATCTTTGCCTCCAAAATAAACCCTTTTTGAACCCTTTCCACTGCCAGTGTAGCTGGGAGAATGCCAAAACTGAAACCAGTATACCATTGAAAGCTCAACAAAACAATGGCCAACAAAATGAGAACCTGAGAGAGAGGAAAGAGGCGGGAAATTAGCCCTCAGTACAACCCCCCACTCACTCAGGTGTTACGAGGTTGTCTTACCAACCCCAGAATGCCTAGAATTCCCCATAGCAGAAGCTGCATCCTCAGTGTCAGCAGGCTCACAAGATAGCGGGCGTCCCCACAAAAGGCAACGTTGTCCTCCACGTGAAGCTTGAGTTCACTCCCAGCAAGAGCTATCTGCTTTTTATACAATTAACCTGTGATGTCTGCCTGGGCAGATGTGGCCAGCACTGCCCAGCTAGAGGCCTTCGGTCCCTCCCCCTGTTATGTAAGTGGTACCTTTTCTGCGCACGTGTGTGTACATTGGAATTTCCCCACGCCTGCGTGCTACACCTCGGAGGGTCTTTCCTAAATGAGTCTGGGGGCTTACTTCATCATCCTTCTCTTCACTTTCTCCTTCAAATGCCCTTGGAGGGCCATCAACCAATAGTCAGTCACCAATTAATTTCAGTTTATACAAGACGCTTCCTTCAAGGACAAAGTTCTCATTTATCAGTGCTTGTTTTCTCATAACTTGGCAGGAAAAGAACAGACTCTCACAGGTGGCTGGACCAAACACAGACCAAAGGTAACAGTGTCTAATTAAGCATGAATACAGCCAGGCAGAAAGGGACCTGGGAGTTTGGATTGACAGGAAGCTGAACATGAGCCAGCAGTGTGCCCAGGTGGCCAAGAAGGCCAATGGCATCCTGGCCTGTATCAGGAATAGTGTGGCCAGCAGGACCAGGGAAGTGATTCTTCCCCTGTACTCAGCACTTGTTAGGCCACACCTCAAGTACCGTGTCCAGTTCTGGGCCCCTCAGTTCAGGAAGGATGTTGAGGTGCTGGAGCGTGTCCAAAGAAGGGCAAGGAGGTTGGTGAAGGGACTCGAGCACAAGTCCTATGAGGAGCAGTTGAGGGAGCTGGGGTTGTTCAACCTGGAGAAGAGGAGACTCAGGGGAGACCCTATCACTCTATACAACTACCAGAAAGAGGTAGTAGTGAGGTGGGTATCAATCTGTTCTCCCAGACAACTAGCAGTAGGACATGAGGGCACAGTCTTAAGATGTGCCAGGGCAGGTTTAGGTCAGACATTAGGAAGAAGTTCTTTACAGAGAGTGAGTGATCAGACATTGGAATGGGCTGCCCAGGGAGGTGGTAAAGTCACTGTCCCTGGAGGTATTTAAGAAGAGAATGGATGTGGCACTTAGTGCCGTGGTCTAGTAGACGAGGTGGTGTTAGGTCAAAGATTGGACTCAGTGATCTCAGGGGTCTTTTGCAAGCTAGTTTATTCTGTGATTCTGTGTTTCTATGAGTCAAGTCACAGAACTCAGAGCCATCCAGCTGGCTTTGGATATTGCTGAATGAGAGGTGGCCAAGACTTTACCTCTACACTGACTCGTGGATGGTGGCCAACTCTCTGTGGGGGTGGCTGGACAGATGGAAGAAGGCCAATTGGCAACATAAGGGAAACCCATCTGGGCTTCCGAAATGTGGCAAGACATCGTTGCCTGGGTAGAGAAACTGATCGTGAGAGTCTGCCATGTAGACGCGCATTTACCCAAAAACCGAGCAAATGAAGAACATCACAACAACAAACAGGCAGACCCAGCTGCCCAAGTCAAAGTGTCACAGTAAGACCTTGACTGGCAGGAAAAGGGAGAGTTGTTCCTTGCTTGATGGGCCCATGATGCCTCAGATCATCAGAGGAGAGATGCCACCTATAGGTGGGCACGAGACCGAGGGGTGGATTTAACCATGGACACTATCTCCTAGGTTATCCACGATTGTGAAACATGCATTGCAATCCAGCAGGCTAAGAGAGTGAAGCCCCTGTGGAATGGTGGGCAATGGACTAAGTATACAGAGGCCTGGTAGATTGATTACATCACACTACTGCAAACCTGCCAAGGTAAATGCTATGTGCTTGCCATGGTGGAAGCAACTGCCGGATGGCTGGAAACATACCCCATTCAGAGATAAAGTTCCCATAGTGCACCTGAGAAGTATGTTAGGGAAAACAGTTTGGATTAGTCCTGCCTCAAGCAAAGACAAACCCATTCATGGCATTGTTTTGCTCAAGGACCGTGTTGCGCTTGGTGGGTGATGCAGAGAGATGGAGAGATACGGTGCATACCTCAAGGGACCTAATTTTTGGGTAAACTGTTGGTAACATTGTACCTGTATCTGTATGTTTGTTAATCGGTATAGAGTTGGAATATGTATGTATATGTATGTGTATAGTTGGAAGGTTTAAATCTGATATAACGTGATGGTATAAAAATATTTGGGGTGAATTTTGTTGTAGTTTTAGTTAAATGGGAAAAATTTTTGGTGAATTTTTTTATACCATCACATGGTTCTGAGTGTGGGGGACCACCACCCGTCTGAGCTGAGCTGGGGAGGGACTGTCCCCAGCATCTCCTGGTCTGACGGAAAGGGGGGGGGGTGCAGTCCCTGAAGTGAAGCATCACAAGAACTGAGGAGACAGGGAATGAAATCTCCAGGGCTTCCAGAAACTCTGTCTCTTGTTCCTGGGTATAGGTTCCAAGGAAAGGGACCACCGCAGCCCCCATGCTGGGCATTTCGAGGACTTCCCCTGGGCTCGGGCGACACTGACCACTTTCAGAGAAGCTTTTGCCATCTTTTCGCCTCCAGCTCTCTCGTCGCCATGTGGACCGACACCACCGGCCACAACTGAGCTGTTTCGGTGATAGTTGTGGATTTTCCCTTTCAGGAGCTTCACAGGGCCATGTGTCCCATGACTGGCCAGTCCCAGCAGCACGCCAAGTCATCCAGGCTCAACCATTGTCACTTTTTATCTCAATAGAGGTCTTACCTCCTGAACATAGTCATTAAACCAAGACTCCATTTTTTTCCTTTTCACTACTGGGGCAATTACTGTAGTAGTTGTGGTTTGAGTCCCTATCTCAGCCATAGTGTCCTCCATGGCAGTTTGGGTCCCTGCCTCCACTACAGTCTTCCGAGAGTACTTAACTGTGGCTCGATAGGCACAGACCAGGCCCCAGTACAGGGCAAGAAGCTGCTGACTTTCATTGGGGTAGGCAAGGCACCCTTCCATCAGGTGATGTGTCAGTTTGCTAGAGTGGAATACCTTTTCAGGTGTAAAGTCCCAGGTAATGGGAGGTGTTAACCACCCTAGGAACCTGCCCAAATCCTTCCACACACCCTGCCACCCAGGAACTGGGTGCCTCAGGGCACATTTCAAGATATCCTCACCTAAGATTTGTTTTCTCTTACACTAGGATAACACCAGATTCCATGAACTATATAGTGTGACAACAGTATTAGTTAATATTATTAACAGTATTAAACAGCTTACATAAGGATCAGCAAAGACTGTGGGAGACTTCATTATAAAACCATTCATATCAGTCTTGGGCAGGAAGGGGAGGGCGTGTTCCTACATCGTCCCCAGAAGATGGTTCCCCCAGCATGACAAGGCCATCAGTGTAAGGGCAAAGCATGGAGCCATTTTCTATATTAGTATGTTCCCAAACTCAGCACAATACAGAGATAAGCAGTGCAGCTGGCAAACTCCATGTCCCGCACAGGAGATTGCTACTCAATAACTATTATTATTATAGCATGCAATATATATATAACTTCCTTTTTCTCCCCCCACGTTTGGGCACCAAAATTGACTGTGGTGGGTTGACCTTGGCTGGATGCCAGGTGCCCACCAAACCACTCTATCACTCCCCAGACAGAAAAGGGGAGAGAAAATAGGATGGAAAATGACTTGTAGGTTGAGATAAGGCAGTTTACTAAAGCAAAAGCGAAAGTTTGCATGTGCACAAGCAAAGAGGAAAATAACAAGATTAATTCTCTACTTCCCATTAGCAAGCAGTATTCAGCTATTGCCCGGGAAGTAGGGCTTTCAGCACACATAGCGGTTTCTCAGCAGGCAGCCATTGTAAACAACTAATGCCTGTCGGGCAGAGAGGCTCAGGAACAAATCGCACACAGATCAATGTGATCAGACGATGTTCAATTTATTATTTCAATAAGTTAACTTTTATACAGTTTAGTTTGTTTTGGGCACATGCTTACAACAAGGTGATTGGATAGCTCAGTCTGTGCATGCGTCTTATGCTTTCAGTTTATTGACTTTGAAACTCTGTCCATGCAGCCTGAAATCATATTTGGGATGTAAAGCCCCTTCTATTGATTTGCCCCCAGGGGCTTTCCAAAATCTACAGGTGTCTCATTATCTCTAGTTTCTCAAGGCTTTCTTACTATAAACATACTATGTTCTCAAACCTTATAACTAGACACACAGCTAACAAGTATAAACATTGCATATTTTCACACAGTCTATAAGTATAAACATTACAGCTTACAGCTTCTGAAGCAATGTCAAGCAAGGCCTACAGAAAGCAGGAAAAATTGTTCAGAGAAATCTCTCTATTCCGATCACAAATGCCCCCCCTTCCTCCTCCTTTCCTTAGCTTTTATATCTGAGCTAACGTCATATGGTATGGAATATTCCTTTGGTTAGTTTAGGTCAGCTGGGCTACTTGTGTCCCCTCCCAGGATCTTGCCCTCGATTGGTGGGGGAGGATACTGTGCCAGCGCTGCTCAGCAGTAACCAAAACACTGGTGTGTTATCAATACCTTTCTAGCTATCAACTCAAAGCAGAGCACTGTGAGACCTGCTATGGGCAAATGAACTCCATCTCAGCCAGACCCAATAAAGAGGGGTAGGCAAGACAAGGTGGGGCAAAAGAGTAGTAGGCAATTCAAGGCAAGGCAAGCGAGGGGTAGGCAAGGGAATGACAGAAAGTTGTAGACAAGGCACGGCTTGACTAGTGAGGAGTAGGCAAGGAAAGGATAGAGAGGGTTAGGAAGGGCAAGGAAAGGCCAGACCAGAAAGGGCTAGGCTTGTGAAAGAGGGGAATATGTAGACAAGGCAATGCAAGGCAAGGGAGGGGTATTCAGGGCAATGCAAGCCATACAACTAGCAGGGAAGGCAAGGATAAAAATAGGCCTGCAGATTCCCTTGGAAAAGGTGCAACTTCCTTCTTCAGAGGTGAAGTTTTTGGGTATATGGTGGAAAGGAAGAGCTATATGCATTCCTCCGATACACTAGTTATCCTGGAAGAGGTGAAACTTCCTGGGAGCAAAAGGGAGCTCCGGCATGCCTTGGGATTATTGGTGTTTTGAAGGAAGCATATTCCTGATTTTTCTATCCTAGCCTGGCCTTTGTATGATTGTACCAGGAAAAGAGCTTATTGGGACTGGACTCTGGTCCATGAGGAGGCCCTAAACTGTTGGGTTTTGAGGCAGGAATATATCAAGCTCTAGGTCCCATTCCTCCAGCGGACCCTTTACAGGTTGAATGGGGTTTTTCCATCCATGGACTGTCAATTCATGTGTAGCAGTCTGGACCAGAGGGTCCCACTTGTTCAATCCAATTTCACTCATGCAGCTTTAAGGATGCTAAAAAGCAATACTCTGTATGGGAAAAGGGTTTGTTTGTGCTGAACTTGGCCCTACAAGAAGCAGACAAAATTGAGACAGCAGATAAAAATACTGTGTGGTCCCTTTAAGGTCCTTAAGACAGTCATCTCAGGTACATCCCCCCTTGTTGGGGTGGCACAAAGGGAGACTGTAAGGAAGTGGTATGTCCAGATCGAACATTATTGTCACATTCACGGAGTGGAGGAAGGACCATCAAAAACCCTCTCTGTACAAGAGCTGACTCAGACTGAGGTGCAAGAAGCCCCTTCCCTTTCTCCCAATAAACATGCACCTCCTTATTCCTCTGATTTACAGAATGTCTGGTTTACAGATGCCTCCTCAAAGAGGCAGGGGAAGACTTGGAAGCACAGGGCAGAAGCCTTGCATGTTGACACCAGAGATCAGATTACAACAGAGGGGGAGGGCAGTGCTCAAGTCAGGGAGTTAACAGCAGTCTGCAGTGTGATTGTGAGGGATGTGGATGAGAAGGAGCCAGTCTTTGTTTATACAGACTCTTATGCAGTATTTCAAGGGTGTACTGTTCCCTTTTTGGGAACAAAATCAAAGGCAGGTAAATAAGGTGCCAGTATGGCAAATGGAGAAGTAGGAGGAAAGGCAATATGCACTTTTCACTCCAGGGTGAAAGACCTGTTAAGAGAGGTGGCAAGTAGAGGATGGCCCACCATCCGAAGAGCACGTGAAACAGTTCTTTCTGCCTGCAACCAGTGCCACACCAGACTGGAGAAACATCCCCTGCAAGATCCACCTCTGCACCTAAGGACAGGAGAGGGATTGTGGGAAAATTGGCAATTTGATTACATTGCCTTTTCAACAAATCAGGGTGAAAACAAGATGTGCTGGTGGGAGTTGAAATAGTCTTGGGTTTGGTGCAGGCTGAAATGGTGGCATGGGCCACAGGGGAAAGTACTGTGAAAGGGTTAAGGTTATGGTTCAGTTTTCTGCCTAAAGCAGAATCAATACAATCAGATAATGGCAGTCACTTCACAGCAGGAATAGTCCAGGAATGGGCAAAAAGTGAAGGGATACTGTAGGTGTTCCACACCCCCTTCTATCCACAAGCCAGAGGGATAGTAGAAGGGACAAATGGTCTCCTTGTAGGAAATGAATAAGACGGTTTTATTACAAGTAGGGGTTTCCATGGTTGCCTTGTGCTGAGATACCTGGAGGTCATTTTATTTGGGGAGCCATTTTGTGGCCGAGGACTGGTGGGCTGCTTACTGTTCTGCTTACAGTTACCTATTGCTGCTTACTGTTCTGCTTACAGGGTTGCTTACAGTTACTTACTGTTAATAAAGTTCTTTGTTTCACTTTATTTAGCCATTTCCGAAATTTTAATTAGAGATATTTCTCACAATTTGGGGGCTCATCCGGGATCCAACGTGCGCCGGTCAGGTTGAGGGATCAGTGAACCTGGAAGGCATGCCCTGCCGATTTCGGCTGTCCAGAGGCCTGGACCCTCTCCTGGGACAACAGCGACTGAGGATCCTAGGATGGACGGAGTGAAACAAAGACGGGGGGGAAAGGAAACTGGATCCGGTATAGAAATCAATCTGCGGCAACCGTCAAATCTCATGCATGGGACCCAGTAAGAAAAGAGAAGGGCTATCCTCGAAGTATTACCGGGCAGTTGGGTCAGAGGAGTGTGCGTGTGTGTGGCTGAGACGTACCAAAAGATGCGAAGTGAGTGCGGGGTCCTTCTAGCCACAGTTCCATATCCCTGTGAGTGGATTGGCCGGAGAAGGGACGAAGCAGTTGTTGTGGAGCAAGAATGAGGTACTCCTCAGGGTGGAGGACTGTGGGTGGTTCTGGCTTAAGAAAGAAGGTTTTCGGGTGGTTCCGGCTTAAGAAAGAAGATTTTCGGGTGGTTCCGGCTTAAGAGAGAAGGTTCTTGGGTGGTTCCAGCTTAGAAAAAGGCTTTCAGGTGACTCCGGTAGAAGAGGAGGCTCAAGAGTATAAAGAGCGTGTATGTGCCAAGGGAGGACCATATCCCGGAGCGTGTGTGTTCACTCCTCGGGATGGGGGCTGGGAAAAGTAAAAGGTCCCTGGGAAAGAAAGGGTTGAGAAAGACCCTAGACATTCCCCAGGATAGCCCATTGGGTAGGATGCTGGATAGGTGGGACGAGTCAGGAGAGACTCAGGGTAAGGATAAGGTGGTTATGATCCAATATTGTATGTATGAGTGGACTAAAGGTCCTATAAAATCAGACAATGTTTATTGGCCCCAATTTGGTTCATTTGAAGATTAGATTTGTCAAGCATTGAATGTTTATGTGAATAGGAAGGGACCGTGGAATGCAGAGGAAAGTGAATATGCTGCTTGCTGGGTAGGGTCCGTCAAACTATTCCCAGTCCATACAGTTAGTGGTGATCAAAGTAATTATCAAAGTAACCAGAAAAAGAAGGGTTCTGAGTGGGATCCTTCAGAAAATCTTTTAAGTAATACGATCTTAAATCCTCCCCCATATAATCTTGGGGAGGATGAGGTGCAAAACTCGAACCCAACACCTTCTCCAGGCCCTCCCCAGATGCGGGGTAGAGCCAGGAGGAGACAGAGTTTGGAGGCACCCAGGGAACTGTATCCCCTTAGAGAAGTCCCAATGCAGAGGGCACAAGGGGGTATAGGCTATGTGAATGTCCCTCTGACGAGTATTGAGGAATGGGAATTTGGGAAGGGCATGAAGAAACTACTAGAAGACCCATTAGGTCTGGCAGAGCAATTTGACCAGTTTTTAGGACCTAATATATACATGTGGGATGAAATGCAATCTGTAATAGAGATATTATTTTCTGTAGAGGAGAGGGAAATGATCAGGGCAATGGGAATCCGTATTTGGACAGGGAACTGTGGTTTCCCACAGTTGGGAACATCCCCACGGGGTGCACAGTCAAAATGGAGAAACAGAGACAAAAGACCCGGTTGATGGGTAGCCACAGTTAAAGAGGTGAATAAACAAGGGGATAGACAGGTTACAGGGCAGGGATGTGCAGGGACGTCACAAAAGAGGTATGGTAATCATGAAGGCGGCAAAGGACAAGAAGTTCAGACTTTCAGGGGACCTCCTCGGGTGCCTCAGAAGTTAAGAATGAATCTGGCTCACCTGCCTGTACAAGAGGGGAAGGGAGAGTGCTATTATTGTGGGCAGAAAGGACATTTCAAGAGAGAATGCCTGAGGCAACAGAAGGGCATCTGAGTCTTCCAACCACAGGAGTACTTGGACTAGGGGTGTCAGGGGCTCTACCTCCTGGGGGTAGAAACAGAAAGGGAGCCCTTGATAAATTCGAAATTAGGACCCCAAAAGGAAGACACCACCTTTCTGGTGGATTCGGGAGCTCAACAGACCTGCATAACTTAGCCCCCCTTGGGAGTAGAAGTATCTGATCAGAAAGTTATTGCAATGGGAGCTAAGGGGGAGAAATTTAAAGTTTTTGTGGCACTCTCAGTATTGATGTGAGGGAATGAGAAGACATTGAAAAGGGATTTATTAATAATGCCCCAGGCTGGACAAACTTGTTAGAGAGAGATTTAATGGGGCCATTGGGGATAGGACTAATACCTCAGGGAAAAGAACTTAAACTTTTTATATTAAGTGAGGGTTTAGATATAAATCCACAGGTATGGACCGAAAATGGGAATAGGGGGAGACTAAAAATAGAACCTTTTTCGGTAAAACTATATATGGAAGCTCCTATTTGGATTAGGCAGTACCCCATCTCCCTAGAAGGAAGAAAAGGATTATCCCAGATTATAGTAGCAAAACCAAATTTTTGTATGAGAAATTACAGGGTAGTGCCTCCGAGAGAGATAATTGGGCAGAGTATTCCTCAGAAGAGCAAGAAAAATTTGAGGAACTAAAAGAAATTTTGATTCAAGGACATCAGAAAGGGAAGAATGTAATCTGTCAGGGAAACGGATGAGCTGATCAGGCATCTCGGGAAGCAGCCTTGAGTCATGACATACCTGAAGTTAGTATAATGACTCTAATGCCAGTCCCAAAAGAAATTTCACAACCGATATTCACTGAAAAGGAAGAACAGAGGTTAATTGAAATAGGAGCCCAAAAGAATGAGGAAAGAAAATGGCTCCTTCCGGACGGGAGACAAATGCTGTCTGAAGCAATTGCACGAGAACTATTAAAAGAGTTGCATAGCAGCACTCATTGGGGAGTCCAGGCTCTAGCAGAGACGTTCTTAAGGACTTATGGTTATTTGGGAATATATACCATCACAAAGCAAATAACAGATCAATGTTTAATTTGTCAAAAGGTTAATAAGAAGGCGCAAAGGGCCTGTCCCTCTGGGGGATGAGAACTTGCCAGCTGACCTTTCCAGAAAATCCAAGTAGATTTCACAGAATTACCTCTAGTACAGAGATGGAAATATCTGCTCGTAATCGTAGATCATCTAAATCACTGGGTGGAAGTGTTCCCAGTCTTAAGAGCTACTGCACAAAGCACAGCTGAAGTATTATTGGAACAAATAATCCCTAGATTCAGGATGCTTGAAACCATCAACTCTGATTGGGGACCACATTTCATCTCAAAGCTCTTAAGACTGATATGCGAAGCCTTACAGATAGATTGGCAATATCACACTCCATGGCATCCACAGAGTTCAGGAAGGGTGAAATGTATGAATCAGACCTTGAAGCGAACAATCACTAAATTAACATTGAAAATGGGACTCCCCTGAACTAAATGCTTACCTCTGGCCCTTTTTCAAATCAGAACAGCTCCCAGAAGAAATTTGAATTTATCTCCATACGAAATGTTATTTGGGCTACCTTATTCCGCATGTTATAAAAATAGTAGTAAGACCCCCACTCTGGAAGTGGGTGATAAACACCTCAAAGAATATATTACGGTGATAGCAAAAAGACTAAAAGATCTAAGGCAACAGGGACTATTGCCTCAAACTGTGAAATTGAAAATGAAAACACATAATATTTCTGCAGAGGACTGGGTTCTAATAAAGATTTAGAAGGAGAAATCACTAAAACCAGAGTGGGAGGGACCTTACCAGGTAATATTAACTACTGAGACAGCAGTAAGGACAATAGAGAAAGGGTGGACTCATAGTGCAAGAGTCAAAAGACCAGTAATGCCTCCCCCGGCTGTCCCTAAATGGGAATGCCAAGGAGAATACCCAAAGTTAAAAATAACTCAGAAGAAAATGTCTTGCAGAATTTGAGAAGGAGAAGCATTTCAGAAAGACATCTTCTTGCTGTGAAACTAAGCGGGATCTCTGGTTCATGAGAAGTGACACCAGTGAGAAAATTGGTAAAATAGATACAAGCTGAGCTGTAAGGTCAAGATACGAACACAGGAGATGGACTTACATCTTACAGTTAGATTAAGGCGTAGTAACTGCAGATACATTTATACAAAGCCTTGTGAATCACGTATTACTGTTGGACGAGTATAATAGCTTTTACCAGCTTTTAGTACACTGACCGAGTCCTTGATATCACTGAAGAAAATATAGTAGAGGGCAAGACCGGGTTGGCCTCTGTACCTGCCACGAAGATCTTTTACCCTGCTGTTGGCTGCAACCCAATAGGCATGGGGAGTGGAGGCACATGCCATGCTGGACCTCTGCTTACTATAATAGTGTTACAGCTGGTGATTATTACTGTTGAGAGCGACTGTCCAAAATGTTATCACAATGCTTATTATAAAGAAGGTGTAATACATACCTTTAGGGCACACAAATACGTGAACAAGGCATGTTATGATAAAGACAAATGAAAAACTTGTGTGGAGGGCTATAAGCAATACTGGGTGGTGAAAATTTTGAGATCGATAGGAACCAGACTAGAATCAGACTGTCCAGAGGATGAGGAATGGATCTGTTGGGATATTTCGTCCGAGGAAGGGGGTCAGGATTTAGTAAAAGAAATTGTTACCAGTGAAAACCAGAAAGTACAGCAAAATAAAACACCACTATCATTGCTGAATAATTTATATCTTGACCTAAAGCAAAAATTAATCAAAGACTTGGAATTCCCTTCAGTAGGACAAAATTTATTTATTAATCTAGCAGAGAAAATAGCAGTTGAGTTCAACCTTACTCGTTGTTGGGTTTGTGGGGGACCCCTAATGACCAAAGAGTGGCCTTGGAAAAGTACTGCCCTAGGTGCAAGAAAAATACTTAAATGGAATTATAACTTCACCAACAGCAAGATAAGTCGACCAGAAGGATGGGTATTGAGCTTTACAACAATTGGGATAGATTGTTTGCAAAAAATAGGAACCCCTTTTTCACAGTCAGTTGAAAATACCCCCTGTAAAAGAATTTTAAGTACGAATTTGGTTTCTAGTAAATATGTTCCCCGAGCTCCCAGGACTTACTGGACAGGCAAAAACACTTCTGACTGTAGATGGATAGAAAGTTGGAAATTGTACAAATGCAAAGGAACAAAAATGAACCCTTTCTCAGGGATAAGGGAAATTTCGAAGTTCTGGAAAAACATAGATAATATCTCCAAAAATTTTGGAAGGTGTGGCCGGAATAGAGAGATTTCTCTGAACAATTTTTCCTGTTTTCTGTAGGCCTTGCTTGACATGGTTGCAAGCTGTAATGTTTATACTTATAGACTGTGTGAAAATATGCGATGTTTATACTTGTTAGCTGTGTGTCTAGTTATAAGGTTTGAGAACATAGTATGTTTATAGTAAGAAAACCTTGAGAAACTAGAGATAAAGGTACACCTGCAGATTTTGGCAAGCCCCTAAAAAGCAGATTATTTAGGAAGACCTTTACATGCCAAGTATGATTTCAGATCGCGTGGACAGAACATCAGGTCCAATGAACTGGAGACATGAGACGTATGCACAGACTGAGCTATCCAATCACCTTGTTGTAAGCATGTGCCCAAAACAAACTAAACTGCATAAAAGTTAACTTATTTAAATAATAAATTGGACATTTTGCCTGATCACATTGATCGTTTGCATGTGTTCCTAAACCTCTCCATCAACAGGAAGGCACTGAACGAACTTTTCTGGATATGTGGAAAAAGGGCATACACTCTCCTCCCAGGAAAATGGACAGGATGCTGTACTCTGAGGTTAATACAACCTGAGGTTTTTTTTGTTACCTTTAGAGAAGGAAAATGAACTCGAGGTTCCACTGTATGAAGATTTAAAACGGGAAAAAAGGACAATCGGAGGAACTCAGAGATGGGGGAAAGATAAATGGCCTCCTCAAAGAATTATAGAAACATATGGCCCGACCACATGGGCAAATGACAGAAGCTGGGGTTATCGAACTCCTATTTACATGCTTAACCGGATAATACGATTGCAAACAGTACTTGAGATAATTACTAATCAAACTGCACAGGGCTTGAAGTTACTGACCCACCAGCAAACCCAGAGTAGAACACCCATATACCAAAAATGGCTGGCCCTAGACTACCTCTTGGCAGAGGAAGGAGGGGTGTGTAGTAAATTTAATACTTCAGACTGTTGTTTGCAAATAGATGATAATAGAGAAGCAATAAAAACTATAGTGACCAATATCCGAAAAATAGCCCATGTAGCAATACAAACATGGAAATAGATACTAAATGAGGGGTAGTGGACTAATTTATTCGGGAAAATGTGGTGGAAACGGCTAGGCTTCCTTCTTTTGTGCACCTTTGCTGGATTGTTATTTCTACCCTGTTTAGTTCCATATTTTATAAGATTAATCCTTAGTGTAGTTCAAGGAATGCACCTGACCACCATACCGATGGATCTGAAAGACACTACACTTAAAAACCCTGAGACGTGGAGAATCATGGTCCTACGGCCTGGCTCCAAGCAAGTAAAGAATAAGACCGAAGCACTGAAGATGCTAACTAAATGGGAACAATCTCAGAAGGACAATGGGAACATCTAATGTTTAGCTTATAATAAAACCATGAAGAAAAAGAAAAAGGGGGGAATTGTAGGAAGACGGTTTTATTACAAGTAGTGGTTTCCATGGTTACCTTGTGCCGAGATACCTGGAAGCCATTTTATTTGGGGAGTTGGGGAGCCATTTTGTGGCCGAGGACTGGTGGGCTGCTTACTGTTCTGCTTACAGGGTTGCTTACAGTTACTTACTGTTGCTTACAGTTACTTACTGTTACTTACAGTTACAGTGTGAAGGCGGGTCAGAAAGTATGTAAGGCCGTAAGACCAGTCTGGGCTCACTGCCAAGGGACCATGGGGCCGGGGGCAGGGAAACAACTTGATAGGTTGGTTAAAACAACCAATGGACTGCAAGAAGAAGACTATATCACCTTTTAAGGAAGAAAAGAGTGAGGCTTGGCATGGGAGGAGTGAGTGAGTGGTTATGTAAATCAAAGGGTCTTAAAAGGGCTCATCTCTCCCATTCGGGGTGTGATCAGACCTGGTCACGAGTCTGGTGCTGTTAATAAGGATCTTTGTTTCACTTTATTTGACCATCTCCAAAATTTTAATTAGAGATATTTCTCACATCCTAAAACATTTTTTTAAGACCTCATGATCCAAAGTGGCCCGACCAACTGTGGGAGGCTGTAACAAAAGGCAATGACCAGTGAGGAGTAACGGATGTCTGCGACTTATGGCATTTTGCCCCAAGGCACGTAATACCCCTTTCAGAAGCAAAGGGACTAACAATCCCCAGAACTCTGTACATTTTCTGGGTCAGTCAGCATTGGTAAGCCTGTCAGCTGTAAAACTCCAGCCCTGGGAGCTGCTGGCTCATAGGATTGGCTATGAGTTTTACTTGAATATATAGATATAAGGTTCTTTAATACCTCGAGATAGTGTCAAGAGAATAAGCCACAGGCTTGTTCCAAAGGAATTTCTTAATTAATTTAGGGGAGCAAACAAGGGGACTTGGCCAAAGTTCAAAAGGACACCACACAAGCTAGACAAAAATGTTCCACCACAATACTGACTCATCATATACTGTTAATCCACAGCACTTAAGCCAAAATCCAGTAAACCAACAACACTTAAGGCAAAATCCAACCAATTCCACAACACTTAAATCAAGATCCAATCCCTCCAGCTCCAAACCACCCCAAGCATCAAGAAAGGAGCAAAGAAAGAGAAGCAGAGGGAGCAAGAAGAGAAAAGGAGAAAGAGGGAAAGACAGATTATATAGCTACCATCGAAGCCTTGTAGAAGACCAGCTCTCACAAGTTCAAGTGGCAGGGCCGCGACAAGAGGCAAACACATGCTCTTGGTTTTATTTGCTCTGGTCCCTCTGGCTAACCCCTCCAGGCAGGGTCTTTGACCCCCTGGCTACTCTGGGGGTTCCAGGTTGGGGTGAGGGGCACTATCCTTGCCAATCTGAGCCTGGCTTAGGGGCTCCAGGAGCTGTGGTTAGTTCTAGTTTTCCCAGGCTGTTTGTGACTGACAGCTACTCCAGGGCTTCCCCATGTGGGTTCCAGGGGCTGCCATGAGGGATATGACACCATCCCACCTCCATGAGGTTTGACCCATCTCTTCCCCCTCCACACACACACTCCCCACAAGGTGGTTCTGACCCAATAATAACTGATCTGGTGTCTAACACCAGCTATGGGGGAAGTCCCACTGGTCTTAAAGAGCCCCCTGAACATGTATGCATGGGTAGTCACAGATGCCCGTGACAGAGAACACAAAATTAGCACCGGATGGATAGTTCCTTCTTTTTAAAAGAGGTCCAAGCAGGACTGAGTTCTCTTTTGTCTCTCCTCTTAAAGGTATTCCAAGAGGAGAGGTATCCCACGAGAAGATGATGTGGACACGATAAGATAAACTGTCAACAGGACTAAACACACTGTTCTTCCCTACATCGATTGTTTGCACATGCTTTGTCTTGGTAGTTTTAGGATAGTTACATTTGTATATGTTTTATCTCAGTAGTTTTGCTGTATGTATATAAGTTTGGTGCAAGCAAGGTTTTGGGATGTTTGTGATTCCTCTCTGATTGCCAAAAGATTCCTCCCAGAATTTAGCTTGGGAGCTCACATGGGATTTCATATGATTATGAAATCAAATTTGTGTACGTCTTCCTACCTCCTCAGAGAAAACTATAAAATAACTATACTGAAGGAACCGTACGTGATAGTAGTACGTGATATATGAAGCATGACTGTCAGAAGAAGAGGATGTTGAACTTTTGGTGGTCCCTGGAGGGAGGGAGAAAAGGGGATGACAGAGGAGCTGAGGTAGCAGCTGGAAAGGTTTCCCCAGCTGTAGGCAAGGAAGGCATTAGTGGTCAAGATGACAGAGGAACAGAAGAAAGGATGTCGTGTTTGGAAACCAAGGAAGGGTTTAGTAAAGTTGGGAAGGTATTTGGTGAAATCCAGGACCCTGACTGGAATAATATGCCGAGTAGGTAGGAATGGCTCGAGTTTTGTTCTACCTTTGGTCCCCCTGAGGCAACCAGACTGCTATGCAGTAGAATTTTTACTGAATGTCACTTTCTCATAGTACACCCTGACATTCCCCCTTTCCCCAGGTATGTCTATCACATCATAATAAGATATAGAACTGTAATACGGGTCCCGGGGACCCCCCTGAAACCTGGTTGATGGGAGGGATTGATTCAAAGAAATCCTTAAACAATATGTAAAGCCCACTTTTATTACAGCCGGGGCCACGCAGGGGGTTTTGTCCGCCAAATAATAAAAAAAACAACTTTTATACATTTGGAAGGAGTAAGTTTCAAAAATTATCTATCATATACATTCTTTGAGAATTGGTATGAAGTCTGCCTTATCTAAATAGACATTCGGTTACCTATCCCCTATTTTTATTACTATAGAGTAGTTACATAAAACTTTATGACTTCAAGCAACTATGCTTCCCCCCCCATCTCCTGTCTCCCTTGCAATGCTATTGATTACTTTTGCTATGTGCTAAAAGCCCTTCTTTTCCGTCTTTCCGTCTTATCCATTCATGCAAGCCATAGTTCCCCTTTATCTTAACTGCCCACAATTGGGCAGACCCCTACTTGCAGGCAGCTACAATTTGCAAAGTCACATTTCATGCTAAATTTCAACTAACATGGCTAAATATTTATTTTATTTTGTTTTGTCTTTGTTTCAATCCCCCCTTTTCTTTTAATTATTGCAAATTCTTTTGCATCACCCTTTGTACAGTCCAGAGCAGGTGTACTTGTTGCACTATGGTCTTAATTCTCCACCACACCCATAGATTGATAATTGTAAGAAGGAAAGCAGCCAGCACCAAGACCAAGACCGGATGGACCAGGAAGTTAAACAACTGGGCTGCAGTGGGTGAATGTATATTGGTTATTCCTAGAAATATGTTCCACCAATGATGTTCTGCAGTCTTTGCCACTTCTGTAATGATGTTTTTAATCTCCGTGGTGTTGTGTTTCACTTGCCACAGCATGCAAGGTGAAGTAGCATTTACCTTTTCCATCATTAGGTTCAACAAGGCCAAATGCCGGGTCCTGCACTTTGGTCACAGCAACCCCATGCAGCGCTACAGGCTGGGCACAGACTGGCTGGAGAGCAGCCAGGCAGAAAGGGACCTGAGAGTCTGGATTGACAGGAGGCTGAACATGAGCCATCAGTGTGCCCAGGTGGCCAAGAAGGCCAATGGCATCCTGGCCTGTATCAGGAATAGTGTGGCCAACAGGTCCAGGGAAGTGATTCTTCCCCTGTACTCAGCACTGGTGAAGCCACACCTCGAGTACTGTGTCCAGTTCTGGGCCCCTCAGTTCAGGAAGGATATTGAGCTGCTGGAGCAGGTCCAGAGAAGAGTAACAAGGGTGGTGAAAGGACTCGAACACAAGTCCTATGAGGAGAGGCTGAGGGAGCTGGCGTTGTTTAGCCTGGAGAAGAGGAGGCTCAGGGGAGACCTCATCACTCTCTACAACTACCTGAAAGGAGGTTGTAGCCAGGTGGGGGTTGGTCTCTTCTCCCAGGCAACTATCAGTAAGACAAGAGGGCATAGTTTTAAGCTCTGCCAAGGGAGGTTTAGGTTAGATATTAGGAAGAAATTCTTTACAGAGAGGGTAATCAGGCATTGGAATGGGCTGCCCAGGGAAATGGTGGATTCTCCGTCCCTGGAGGTTTTTAAGATGAAACTGGATGTGGCACTTAGTGCCATGGTCTAGTAACCATGGCAGCAGTGGATCAAGGGTTGGACTTGATGATCTCGGAGGTCCTTTCCAACCCAGCTGATTCTATGATTCTATGATTTGTTCAATATCAGGATGATAGGGCATTTTCTGGAGGATAATAATGTCCATACTTATTTGTAGTTTAGGCACTTCATGATATAACATATATTTATCCAAAATCAATTGCATGGTGATCACAGGAGCAGTGTAACTAAAGTCACATCCTATTATTTTAGTAAAATTGCAAAAACAGAAGTTAGTACCATTGGTTGATTCTTCACAGTCATCAATAGTTAAATTTGTGCAATGTGTCCTGATGCAGGCACATCCTTTGCCTACATAATATACTTGAGACTGTGCCTGTGTATTTGGGAACATTTCAAAAGTACATATACTATTTTCCGTATCTAAACATAAATCCTCATTTTCTTTTACAGCATTTTCACATACGTATCCTAGTTGTTCTCTGGGTATACAGGCTTCTGTGCTGATAGTTTGCCATGTCCCTATGTCCCTGTCATAGCTTGCCCAGACATTATGTCCCATGGGTCTAACTACTTTGTCCCAGTGTATTGCCCCTAATGCTAAGACAGGAAATATGGTCCGTTCTTTTGCCTCATGGATGGTAAGAACATATGCCTCTATCTGCTCCTGCTTTGATTTATATGTGAAGTTTACTAATTGCCACCATGCCTGATGTTCTTTCTCAAACTTGGTTGTGGTGTCATTTCTGGATATGATCTGTCTTATTTCTTGAGGTAAAATTCCTGATGTTCCTTCTCTTATGACTCCCGCAGTTATGGATTGTATCCATTGTTGGGTTTGGATACATTGTATGGCAACTAAGACATTGTCTTGTAAACCTCCTAAAAAATTAGTTACAACCTGAAAATCTTCAGATGTGTGTTTAACTAAGATCATCAAGTCTGTAGTAAGAGATTGTGTTTCAGCTATAGTTATTAATGATGATCTTAGTGGTACCTCCAGTTTTCCCAAATCGGAGGTTACAATGCTGAGTTTATTAACTAATGTTTCCTGATCTATTGAATTTAATACACTGTAGTGGGTTTCTGTGGCTGGATTTTGGTAGTGGGGTGGGGCTACAGGGGTGGCTTCTGTTAGAAGCTTCTAGAAGCTTCCCCTGTCCCATGGAACCAATGCCAGCCAGTTCCAGGACGGACTTCCTGCCGCTGGCCAAGTCTGAGACAATTAGGAGCAATAGTAATGCCTCTGTGATAACATATTTAAGAACAGAAGATTGTTGCGCAGAAGAAATTCCAACCAGGGAAGAGCAGAGTGAGAACATGAGAATAATAAGGTAGACACCATGGTCAGTGCAGAAGGAGAGGGAGGAGGTGCTCCAGGCACCGGAGCTGTGACCCCTGCGGCCCGTGGTGCAGACCATGGTGAAGCAGGCTGGCCCCCTGCAGCCCATGGAGGACCATCGGGGTGCAGAGACCCACCTGAAGCCCATGGAGGAGCCCATGCTGGAGCAGGTGGATGCATGAAAGAAGCTGTGACCCTGTGGGAGACCCAGGATGGAGCGGGGTCCTGCTGGAGACCTGCAGCCCGTGGAGAGGGAAGCCCACACTGGAGCAGGTTTTTCCCGGGTAGGACTTGTGGCCCCTGTGGGGGACCCACGTCGGTACAGCTCATTCATGAAGCACTGCACCCCATGGAGGAGTGACCCACGGAACAGCAGTTAGGGAAGAGCTGCTGCCCGAGGGATGGACTCATGCCTGAGAGGTCCATCAAGGACTGTCTCCCGTGGGAGGGACCCCACGGGAGCAGGGGAAGGACTCCTCTCTCTGAGCAGTGGCAGAAACAACAATTTACCGCGATCCCCATTCCCTGTCCCCCTGCACCGCTGGGGGGTGGAGGGAGAACATGGAAGGGAGGAGGGGTGGAGGGAAGGTGGTTTTTTTTAAGACTATTTCTCACTCTTTGGCTCTTATCCTGTTAGTAATAAATATAAGTATTATCCCCACTTTGAGTCTTGTTTTGCCCATGAAGGTAGCCAGTCACTGACCTCTCCCAGCTCTTATCTCTACTCATGAATTCTTAGCTGTTTTTTTTCTCTCCCCTCTGTCCAGTTGCAGAGGGGAGAGTGAGAGAGTGGCTTTAGTGGGTACCTGGTATCTGGCCAGGATCAACCCACTACATACATCTAGTCCCGATCCAAACCATCCGGTTAGATCTCTTCGTGTTCTATCATGGTGGCATCTAGTTCTCAACCAAGTACTCCATCCTTTAAGGCTTTGGAGAATGAAGGGCCAACAATCCCCTTTTATAGAGGATATGTCTGTTCGTATTTTTACCTGGACCTTTTTTAGTGAATATGTAGGGTCCAGGAGTAACTTCTGCTCGTTAGATTGTCTAATTGCATAAGGTCCTACAAGAGAAAGATTATGACTTTTTTCTGTACATTCTGAGGGTGTATATGAGGAAGGAGTCAGTTTAGCATAAGTCTGTGTTGTTGAAGTAGATACTGTTGTTGTGGTGTCTATTTCAGTGTCTATTACAAATTTCTTTCATAGTGCCTTGTCTCCTTTTAAAGTAGCCCAAAGACATACTACGGAAACTGGTTTGTCCAACGTAAAGTTGTGCCAGCATTGATCAGACGCACAGATGGACTTACCAATCATTTTTCCTTTGTTATATTCTATGGAGTCTTCTACAGTGATTTGAGTGTGGGAAATGCGTTTCTCACGGGCAAATATATTAATTCCTCTACATCCTATCTGTATTTCCTCCCCAATTATTCCAGTTAAGGTACTAAGCTCATTCCTTTTCTCCTATTCGCATTTTAAATATGATTCATTTTTGTGCATGACCACAGTGGCCAGGTTTAAATTAGAAATGTCCCTTCCAGACATACTGGAATATCCAATAAAAGCCTGAGACCATGGCCAGTCTAAGGTAATGACTCGAGCCATAGTTATTATACTTATCAGAGTTCCAATGGCTAGTGTCAAGTAAACTTGAGGGTTGTTGGTCCTACTGGTTCTGACATCCATGTTTCTTTAGGTGCCTTCTTTACTCGTGAATAATGAATCCAGGTAGGTTGTTGTAGGATCCCAAAAATATAATATCTGCAGAAAGGAGTTTAATGGGTCAATGCAGTGGGCCTTGGGCAACAGAGGCTGACAAGAATCCCATGATCTTAAGGACTGAATCCTCCTCACAAGACTTGTTAAAGATTCAACCTTATGGATTTACCCTGACTCCTGCAGCAGAAACAAGAAAGGACTTTTGAGATGATTGTATCAGACCATGTCTAGGTCCTTTAATCCCTTTCCCCCTATGTAATCCTGGTTGAGGGAAATATTAACCTATTGGGTAAACTGCAGTAAAAATTGTGTAATTCCCTAGTTAACATAGCTCATCCTCCTCATTAACATGTCCTGCCCCCAAGACCCTTATATTGCGAGGCGCGTGTTCAATAAAAGATTCCAGTTTTATACCCTATACTGGGATTGCTTAGTTTTTGACCCCCACTGGTTGTTCTTTGATTTTGATTGCTGTGAAGGTCGTCAGAAGCTCTTCGTATGGTCCTTTCCACTTCTCATCTAGTGATTGGCCTGAAAAAGTTTTAACATGCACCCACTCTCCAGGGAAAATGTTATGTAAGGGCTGGTCTATTCCCCTTGAGTGAGTACTCATTATTTGTTTTTTTTAATTTCTGACAATTGCTTACTCAATGAGATCAGATATTCCCATATATATCCTTCCCCAACTTGTATGAGGTCTTCTCCTTTATAATAATTCCCATAGGGTCTCCTGTATAACATTTCAAAAGGGCTTAGCCCTTCTTTAGTTTTAGGTTTGACCCTTATTCGCAATCAGGCTAGAGGTAAAGCTTGGTACCAATGCAGATTTACTTCTTGACAGATTTTTGCCAATTGATGTTTTATCAAATGATTCATTTTCTCCACCTGACCCCTTGCCTGTGGTCGATATGGAGTGTGTAACTGCCAATCAATTTGCAGAATGTTGCTAATCCTTTCTATAATAATAGCTACAAAATGAGGTCCTTGGTCCAAGGAGATAATGTCAGGTACTCCGAACTTGGGGAAAATTTCATTAAGTAGTACCTTGACAACTTCTCAAGCCTTATTGCTTCGGGTTGGGAAAACCTCTGGCCAATTTGAGAAGGTATCTGTTAGCACCAATAGGTATCGGTACCCCCCTTTCCTGGGCAGTTCTGAAAAATCTATCTGCCAGTGTTGCCCTGGGAGGTTACCCTTGCCAATTGTCCCTATCTCTATTTTATTGGTTGTGTGAGGATTATTGTAAAGGCAAGTCTTGCATTGTTTAGTAACCTGGATTATTGTAGTGTATAAATTTCGTCCTATAATTTGTGTCCTTAGGTATTTATGCAGCGCATCTACCCTCCAATGAGTTATGTTATGTTCTGCCTGTACGACTTTCCATAGTATCCTTTCAGGTATTACTACTTGTCCTGTTTTTAAGTGGTACATGTTACCTTTGAGTTGAACTTGCTGATCTTTTATTAATTTTAAATCTTCCTTTGAATATGATACATTAGAGCTCACCTCTATGATTTTGCCATCAGGGACTAAGGATGCTAATCCTACCTGGGCGTTTTCTGCTCCCTTTTTCACCTCTCGATCTGCCAATCGATTGCCTTTTTCCTGGTCCGTATTACCTTTTTGATGTCCTCTGCAATGCATAATGGCAAGCAGACTTGGTAATTGGACAGCTTCGAGTAGCTTTAAGATTTCTTCTGCATGCTTTATCTGTTGTCCTTGTGATGTGAGCAGCCCTCTTTTTTTCCATACTGCTCTGTGAGCATGTACTACACCAAAAGCATACTTTGAGTCTGTCCATATATTAATGTCCTTTCCTTTTCCTAATTGCAATGCTCTGGTGAATGCAATTATCTCTGCCTTTTGTGCAGAGGTGCCAGCAGAGAGTGCCCGTGGTTCAATGACATGATCTGCAGTCATTACTGCATATCCTGTTTTGCGGTTTCCCTTTTTCACATAGCTGCTTCCATTGGTAAACCACATTTCCGTCTCAGGCAGCAGTGTATCTTTTAAGTCCAGTCGACTGGAATATGTTGCCTCAATTGTTTCAATGCAACTATGATACACTGGTTCCCCTGTAGTTGTTGAACTGGACAAAAAGGTGGCTGGGTTGACGATGTTAGTGGTAATGATTAAGACATCATCTTGTTCTACTAGGATGGCTTGGTATTTGAGAAATCTGGAGGGCGAGAGCCAGTGACTCCCTTTCTGTTCTAGCACTGCTGAAACCACATGTGACACTAGAACAGTCATTTTCTGTCCCATTGTGAACTTTCGTGCTTCTCGTATGTTTAGCACTACTGCTGCCACTGCCCTCAAACACCCTGGCCATCCTTTGCTTACTTCATCTAATTGTTTAGAGAAGTATGCCACTGCTCGACGATATGTTCTTATCTGTTGGATTAGGACTCCCAATGCAATCCCTTGCCCTTCGTGTGAGAAAAGCCAAAATGGTTTGGTCACATCTGGAAGGCCTAGTGGAGGTGCTTGCATCAGTTCCTTCTTAAGTTGATGGAAAGCTTGCCTAGCTTCTCCAGTCCACACTAATTGTTTAACCCCATCTTGTAGAATCTGGTATAGGGGTTTGACTATCAGTCCATATTTGTAGATCCAAAGCCTACACCAGCCAGTCATTCCTAAAAATGTGCAAAGTTCTTTTGGAGTCTGGGGCAAAGGTATTTTACAGATGGTTTCTTTCTGTTCTGGTCCCAGTTGATGCTGTCCTCCTGAGATTTCACATCCTAGATAGGTGACTTCTTTCTTGACAATCTGGGTGTTATTTTTGGATACCTTGTATCCTTTCAGTCCTAGAAAGTTTAATAAGCTTACAGTCCATTCTCCACATTCATCCTGGGTCCTGGTGGCAATTAACATCTAGTCCACGTACTGCAGGAGGACGCTTCAGTCCATTCTTCAAGATCTTTTGCAAGTTGATTCTCGAAGATTGTAGGGCTATTTTTAAATCTTTGTGGTAATACGGTCCAGTTGAGCTGGGATCGGTGACCTGTGTCTGGATTTTCCCACTCAAAGGCAAACAATTTTTGACCTTTAGGGTCCAAAGGCAGGCAGAAAAAGGCATCTGTTAAGTCTAGAAGAGAAAACCAGACATGTTCATTTTTTAGTTTGGTCAAAAGTATATATGGGTTTGCTACTACTTCAACAATTTTATTAATGGCCCTTAAATCTTGTACCAACCTATAACTTTTGCCATCTGGTTTTCAAATTGGCAATATAGGGGTATTATATTCTGATTCACATTCAATTAACAACCCAAATTTGATAAAATTGTCAATTGTCTCCTTAATCCCTTTTCTATCTTCTAGTTTGAGAGGATACTGTTTGATTCTTACCGGCTGTGTTCTGGGTTTTAGCCTTACTTCTATAGGTTGAGCACTTTTAGCCCTTCCTGGGGTCCCATCAGCTCAAACCCCAGGGTAAATTTGATCGAGGATTGATGACGGCACTTCTCCCGATATCTGTGGCTGAATTAAAGCAAGACTTAAACTTCGATTAGTTCATTTTCTCTTACTTTAATTTGCATATCCCCATTTTTAAACCTAATTTCTGCATTCAATTTTTCTAATAAATCCCCTCCCAGAAACAATTTAGGTGCATGTGGCATGTAAAGGAACTTGTGTATACCTAGAGTCTTACCTAATTTAAAACTTAAAGGTTTCATAAAAATTACCTTCTTATTTTGGCCAGTGGCTCCAACAACATTCAAAGATACATAATCTATAACATTTAGTTCCTGATTTAACACAGAAAATGTTGCACCAGTATCTACCATTAACTCTATTTTTTGTTTGTCTTTCCCAAATTCCATTATATCCAGGGGGTCTCTGGAGTGCAAACCCCCTGGTCCCCTTTAGTCCTGGTCTAATTCTGCCACCAAAGTAGGTTTTCATCTATTTTGGGGGCATTCTCTTTTCCAGTGTCCACTTTGTTTACAATTTGCACATTGGTTTGGTCTCAATTTTTGATAGTCACTGTTTCCAGGGTGTCATCCAGGTCTTCCCGAGCGAGAGTCTCTCCTATCCAGGGTGGCGATAGTTGCCTTTGTGATAGTTTTACCTAATTTCTGTCTTTCTACCCCTTCCCTGTTCCTGTATACCCGCCATGCCTCCTCAATTAGTTTTTCAATGTCCCTTTGATCTTCAGCTTTTAACTTTTGTAGCTTGCGTCAGATGTCATCTGAGGACTGACCTAGAAACAGTGAGATTAGCTGCTGTTTGCCCTGATCCCCTAATGGGTCCAGGGTGGTGTAAGTTTGCATTGCTTCCCTTAATCGATCTAGAAATTCATTGGGGGTTTCTCCGATGTTTTGTTTTACCACATATAGAGACCCTCAGTTTACAGCTTTGGGAACTGCATTTTCCATTCTGTGAGTCACCCACCCCCGGTATTTCTGGAGAAGTTGATAATGGTTGGGATTATTATAGTCCCAACATGGTTTGTCTTGTGGAAAGAAAACATTTAAATCATCATCAGATCCTAACATAGTTTGGGCATGTGCCCTGGCTGCCTTCAATACTAACTCCTTTTCAGTTTCAGTCAAAGCATCTAGCATCAAATCAATATCTTCACAGTCCGGATCTAAAGCTTTAATATATGCCTTAAACTTCTTCACTACTTCAACTGGGTCATCTCTATATTCTTCCAATTTTCCAGATCTCCCATAGAGAAATTAACTTTAAGCCTTATAGGTCCCTGAGAACCTACAGCTTCCCTTAAAGGGGCTCGTATAATCCATCTGGCACCTGCGCGAAGTGAGGTAGATCTTGCTCTCATCCTGCTGCGCGTTTGCCTGCTCAGAGGAGAGAACGATGGGGAAAGGGAAGTTTTTCTTCTTCCCCTTTCTCTGTCCCTCTCTCACTGTCCTGAGGATGGGAATAATTTACTGTCCTCATCCTTTGCCAGCCCTGAGGAGGAGACAGAAGCCTCATCTTCCGCGAGGTCATTTGCCCTTTCTCCAAAGGGATTTACATAATCATCAACTCCACTTTCTGGTTCACTGTCCTTATATTTCAAACACCTCTGTCCTGTTGAACATGATGAACAACATCGTTTAAGTTTCCCTATTCTCTCTTTTTGATTCTCTCATTCTAAAGTTAAAACAAATGGATCTCATGGGGCCAAATTAATGCCACACACTTTCTGCCACTCTGGGTGTTCTCTCAAAGCAAAGAACATATCGGCATAAATTACTTCATCCCATTTTCCTTCCCTTCGCAAAACCAACAATAACTGTAGTAAGATATTATAGTCTAATGATCCATGCTTTGGCCACTTTGCACCTTCCCCTGGTTTATACAAGGGCCACCATTGAGTGCAGTATTTGATTAGAGTCTTCTTGCTACTGTGCCTGCCCTGGGGTCCCCCTATTTCTTTCCAGTGTGTTAAAATACACCCTGAAGGGCTTTTATCAACCTCCTGTTTTTCCTGCTGGTTTCCCATTTTTAGCTTTCACTTTGCCTGTCTCTGACCGTGCCCTTCGCAGGACAACAGAGATGCAAATTCAGGCTCCCACTCGCTTTGTATGTAATTGTACGTCTCAGTCGTGTCAGTCCCACTCTGTCCTTTCACACCGGTCACTTTGTCCTTTACTGGCCATTCTCCTCGCAGAGAAGTGGAACCGCAGTTTGGGACTCCACACTCGCTTCGTGCTTACTTGCACGTCTCAGTCGCACACTCTAGCACACACCACACACACCACACAGCACCAGTTTTCAATTATCTATGGGCTCAACTAGTCCTTAAAGCAAGGAGGTTTTGAACCAGTTCTGCCAGCTGTTTTAGCACTTCCCGTTCTATTAACTTGATGTCTTGCCATAATTTTCAGCCTGACATTGGGAACAAAAATAAAGGTTCCTTTCTAGGGTGTTCCACACTCTCTATAAACTGTACCCACTAACACAGGGTAGTAATCCCCACAATCTGGACACCAACAAGGGAGAACCACCTCTATTCCTTCGTCTTGTTCCACATACAGATCTCGTTATGCCCTCTGGCACTGTATAAGAACAGTATCTAAATTCAACCACTCTTGCTAAAGTTCCGTCCATGCAATTTATAACTCTTTGCCAACGCACTCTCCAACCTTGTAATACCACTCCACAAATACATGTGCTTTCGTCTTCTAGTTCTAAATCCCCCAGTGCCAATCCTATCCCTATTCTCAGGTTAATGTGCTGAAATTGCCAACAATGAAGGCAGATTATGAATATATGAGGTAAGCAATTATTACAAATTGAGCACAGATAAGGGTTAGCACTTTCGTTTGCTGTTAGCAAAGAGGCTGACAGGCCTGGAGTTTGTGGCATTTACAAGGGGCCAGCAAACTTCCGGGTCTAATTCCTGCAAACAATAAGTGTTAGAGTCAGTTTCCTGCCCAATTAGTTTTGTAAACAATGAAACCACTATCTCCCATAACACGTGAAGTTAGTCTTTTTGCTGTGGTTGGAAGTAAAACAGTAACAAATATAAACAAATATAATTCCCAATATTTGCTTACTTAACACACACAACAGTAATTTTATGGCATAAAAGACAATACTCAAAGGCAAACAATATAATCAATACACACAAGGGATCCCCACAGATGGTTTAAAGCAAACCCAAAGATAATATATTACCAGACTTATAATGATCGCAATTCTGAGTCCAAGTCCAAAATCCAGCCACAAAGGTAAACC
This sequence comes from Neopelma chrysocephalum, assembly GCF_003984885.1. Classification (NCBI taxonomy): domain Eukaryota; kingdom Metazoa; phylum Chordata; class Aves; order Passeriformes; family Pipridae; genus Neopelma; species Neopelma chrysocephalum. The sequence continues at coordinate 58,288 of NW_020925453.1, read as the reverse complement.
CAAAAACATCCATCCCTTTCTTCCAAATCCTCTTAGCCCGAGGAATTTGGTATAGCTTTGGTGAGACTCTAACTCACAATCAAAGCCCATGCAACCCGCTAGTGGGACTCGAACCCGCAATTGGAAGGATGCAGTTCTTGTTAGCTGCTATCAAGCCAGAACCCAGTAAAACCAGCGTACGACTTATGGTTTCCTTCCCAAAACCGTAGGGAAAAATAAAAGGGTGTTTCAGAATTTGTATACCTTTGCACAGGATCTTTGTCCACTCCCGTGGAGCCTGGGGAGCCTCACCGGAGTAACGTTACGGGTGCGCAGAGGGTCCCTGGTTCTAGAAGGCCTCACAGACGAGCGGAGGTACGTCCCATCTGGGGCACCAAATTGATTCAAAGAAATCCCTAAACAATATGTAAAGCCCACTTTTATTATGGCTGAGGCCATGCAGGTGGTTTTGTCCTCCAAGTGCGTGTCCTCCAAGTAAAAAAAAACAACAGTTTTTATACATTTGGAAGGAGTAAGTTTCAAAAATTATCTACCATAAACATTCTTTGAGAATTGGTATGAAGTCTGCCTTATCTAAATAGACATTCGGTTACCTATCCCCTATTTTTATTACTATAGAGTAGTTACATAAAGCTTTATGATTTCAAGCAACTATGCTTCCCCCCCATCTCCTATCTCCCTTGCAATGCTATTGATTACTTTTGCTACGTGCTAAAAGCCCTTCTTTTCGTCTTTCCCTGTCAGTTTCTTATCTTATCCATTCATGCAAGCCATAGTTCCCCTTTATCTTAACTGCCCACAATTGGACAGACCCCTACTTGCAGGCGACTACAATTTGCAAAGTCACATTTCATGCTAAATTTCAACTAACCTGGCTAAATTTTTATTCTGTTTTGTCTTTATTTCAGGATAAGGGTGGTAATCTGGGACATGTCAATTTGCTGATGTTATAATGATACCTGGACCAGCTCCACAATGTAAGGTGCCTTAACTGTTGAAAATTGGCTTATTCTTAAGGTCTATTTTTTGGTGAGGGGTGCAATTGCATTATAATATCAATGGGCAGTAGAAAATCTTAAATGCAAGGATAGGTAGGAAAGGTAAGGCAAAGCCAGGCCAGGTAAGGAAGGGGTAGGCAAGTGAAGGTGGGGATGTGGATGCAAGGCGATGCAAAGCAAGGGAGGAGTAGGCAGGGAAAGAAAAGGCAAGGGAGTGGTAGGCAAAGCAAAGCAAGGGGTGGGTGTGCAAGGCAAAAGCACATGAGTGGTAAGCAATGAAAGGCAAGGCAATGCAAGGGAGGTGTACGCAAGTGTTATGACCTGTCCCAGAAGGGGAGGGTAACCCAAGGTATGTTTAAGGAAAGGAAGAGAAAGAAAGGATAAATGTGGAAAGACATGTATAGTCACTACCCGCTAGATCCAGCGATGAAATTTGGTATTTGCAGCTTCGATGTCTGTTGATTGAAGCAATGATCTTGATCCATTTGGGGTGGGGGAAGCCCCCCACCAAACTCAAAGATTTCATGAGTTATTATACACTTCAAGCTCACTCAGGTGGGAACGCCTGGTACCTTCCCTGGGGCAGGGAGTTTTACAAGGGATCACATCCCTGGACTTGCCACCAGTCTTCGATGCTTCCTGGAGGGGTTTTCACAGTAGAGTCAAAGCATAAGGGAGGACATTGGCATGATAAGAAGGATTATCCCACCTTGCAGGATTTGCCTCTTCCCTTATCTGGAAATCCAGTTTGTAGCTTCAGGTATGCATGCCCTTCGGCACCTGGGATAGTTGGACAGTAGCACCAACTTATCTTATCTGAACGTCCTTGCAGTAGGCATATTCAGGGAGGGGTAGGCTTTTGCTGGATGAGCAACTGTTTCTTTCGGTTTGCTATAGCCTTTTGGTGATCTTACAATGTTTAAGCCATTAACTATTTCAGTCTCTAGGGACCCCTGGTGGCCTAGTGGTTAGCGTGCAGGACTTTCACTGCTGCGACCACGGGTTCGATTCCCAGTCCCTCCCGGGCAGATGGAACCCGTTAGCCCTGTGAGGCCATCCATCTATGAGAAGGACACTCTAAACAAACCTACGTCCTGAGGACCTCACTGCCATTGTCCAAGCTTGCTTGGCCCCGGCAGATGAACCTTAGGATTAAAGGGTGGGCTCAGTTCAGCGCAGGCTGTGTCTCACCTAAAAAATCCATTGCGCAGGCTGGAAAGGTAAAACACCTTTCCCCAAATCTTCGTTCGCGAAGATGGGCCATTATTTCAGTCTCTGACTGTGTGGTGTGTGTAGCTGCAAAGGGGCCTCTGTCCCAGCTTAGGTGGTGAGAGTGTGACTGCCAGAATGGGTCCTGGATGGTCAGACAGGGAAGTTTCTTTAACACAGGAACCACTCAGTCTCCAAAAATGACAGGATAAATGAAACTCACTAATGCTTATTTTTTAGTATTAGCAAGGAGGCATTACTTTATTCTGGCCAGGGTGCATAGCAGATAATTCCAGCCACACACACCACTTTCAAAACTTTTCACTTATTTATACATTTTTAGCAAACAAAGAAATTAATGTTCATTGCTTCTAAATTACATTATTCTCTTCATTAATTAGGATTCTATCAGCTAATGGTTATTGATTTCTCGCTTCTCAGGCTAATTAGTCCACATTTTTCAGTCCTTTTATCATCTTTTTCTCAGACAGGTTGAAATGAATCATTTTTGTTGGTCTCTTCTTTATCTTCTGGTTACTTCAACATGTCCTTGGAGGGCCATAAATTTAGGATCCTGGGGGTCCAGTCTTAAACTCCCTCAGGCTTTGTTCATTGAAGCTTATCAGGGTTAGTTTAGCAAAACTTAAAGTTTTGGTGATCTAATAATCAAACTAACAATAACAGTCTGTGAAAAGAAACTTAGCTACATGCTTGCTAAAAGTGGAAAATTACACTGCTTAAGACTAACACACTGCATATGATTATACACTGCTTATGAGTAATTAAAACAATTAATTAAAAAGTTAATTAAAACTATTAATTAGAAAAATTATTAGGAAAGTTATATAATTTCCAACAACTCTGTCATTTACACTTTCGCCACCAGAGACTTTCACTGCTGGGAAGACGAAGATGAGGAAGAAGGGGTCCCAAAGACCCCAGACCCAATTCCCAAAGGGGTGTGTCAGGGGGCAGAACTGGGGGGTGGATAAATCTGGGATTGGACAGGTCATATTATAAAATTGTAGAACCATTCCCAGGGTGCGCACACGTTGTGTGTATTCCCCTGGGCCTGAGGGCCTGATTAAACGACCTGCTCTTTTTCTTATCTTATACACTAAATTGGCCTGGAGATTTTTCTCTGCGATCTCTTTAGGTTACAGTTTGGCACTCCAAAAGGTGGAAATTGGAATCCAGCACCCTGGAAGCTGTTGGACCTGCAACTTCTTTGGATCGAGCCATTTCATCCTGCGAGACCTTTTCTTCTGGCGCCACTTATTTGAAGGGTTTCCGCACCGATCCTGAGAAGCCCCAGCTCCTAACAATCCTGGGCACAGGTGAAATAAAAGAGCAGCTCTTTTAGAGTTAACTTTGCTAGCAACTGTAAAGTGGGTTTTTCCCGGAAATTGGGGAATACAGTGAACTGGGAAGTGTGACTTCAGGCCCCCGTGTTGTTGCAAAAGTCGGTGTTTTCCTATTCTGTGGGCGAAAAGTGGTTCATCTGGGCAGGCAGATTGACTGACCTGTAATGGTTAAGGGGGTATGGCTGGAAGACACCACCCCCCCTCCCCCGCACAGCTTCTGTAAAGACAGGGCCAGGATGGTTCGGTTACTCAGGGGTTTTGTGTTGGCTTGGTACAGCTGAAAGGAAAAGGGATGCCTTTTCTGCATTAAAAAAACCTGCCCTTGCTTGAAGTCACTGGTAGCGTGCGGAGAGAGCATCTGTGTGGTAATCCTGAGGCCACAGGTTCAAATCCGGCGCTGGGAAGTTTTCTTCCTGCCTGGTATTTGTCATTATGGGTTGTGTCGAGTCCCGAGAGGAGGAGATCCCAAAAGGACCTCCTTTAGCCTTGGTTTTGTGGCACTGGAGGCATTTGACAGGTCCTGAAACATCTTTAAAGAGGCGGGAGTTATGTAGGCTATCTATAAATATGTGGCCGTTGCATGGGCTGCATGAAGGGGAGACTTGGTTGAAGTTTGAATCTTTTCAAATGAATAGTGTTACAGCTCATGTCGATCCTCCATAAGGAGGAATGAAGTAGTGCATGCTGAATTGTTTCTGGTTTTTTAAAATTGTCCGGAATGGAAGAGGGAATATAAACCAGAGGCAGAGCTCTCAGAAATGGCTTTGGAGAGAGAAAAGAGGAAACACCGTGGTAAATGTGATCCCATCAGTCAAATTTATGTTAATAGCCCGACAAACGAGGATTTAGATCTTTTAATTGCTCTCGATTTGCGAGGAGGAAGCCTGGGTGCCACTGGACAGGCCGGCACTGCCGCGGGTCAGGCAGGCGCTGGGTCTGTTGTTGTTGGGGCTGCAGGCACTGCAGCACTGCAGGCACTGCCAGATCGGCAGGAGCAGACGCTACCAGAGCTACTGCTACCAGAGCAGCAGTGATGGGGGCTACTACCACCAGACAGACGAGGACTGGATGTCCAGTGGACACTGCGGTGGGAGCCACAACCACGGGTCCTGGGGGAAGTAGTGCTGGAGCAGGGACTCCAGCAGGTCTGGTGGATGGGACAGGGACCCCAGCAAGCGCAGGCACAGACCACTCTGCGGCTGCAACCGGCATGGACTCGAGCCGCCCTGTGTCTGAACACTCCACCTGCTACAAGCGGTGCCAACTTGGCTGCCCACAATACCTTGGTATACCTTGGGCAAAGTGGCAGCCGCCACAGGAGGAGGAGCGGAGATAGCCATCGCCCCCTCAATTGACACCGGTGCTTCTGGCTCTGCCATTATGGGTGGAGGCAGAGCCACCTCTTCTACATTCCAACTTCCAGTTCCCTACGGCCCTTACCCCCCCACAGGGTACACTGAGGGTGGGGTCATTCCAACTGCCCCCCCCGGTATGCAGGTTTTCCCATTCCGGAAGGGGGGCATCCAGGCCTTGCGTTTCCAGCTTTTCCCCCATATCATCAGGGAACGAGTTCCCTCAGGAGGAGCAAGTCACTCCCGGCCTCTGAGAGGAGGCAAAGGGGGGGCCTTCCCCCCTTTGATGCCTCAAGCATGAAAATCAAAACTAGAGATAGTGATTTCACTGACACAGATATAGAAGCCTCTGAGGACATGTGGGGGTTTGACCCCTCAAAATTCCAATATCCAAGCTTCCCCCCCACAGTTTGCCTCAACACTGAAGAGAAATTTTCAGACAGGCACAACTCAGTATAGGGGAAAGGAATATATACAATTTATTACTATACAAAATAAATACTATAGGCAAATTATATACAATATTAACAGTCTCTACCACCCCTTGAACCCCCCCATATCAGTTCAGGAGAAGCCCTCAGGCTGATAGTTAAGCAGTCTCTCTCTCATTGGGGTATCAGGGAAAAGGGTTCCTCTGACCACCCCCTCACCAGTCTCAGCTCCTTGCTGAGGTCTCATCTTCATCACGAGGTCCAAGAAGATAGCTCTGAGTCCTTCCTCCTTGGTTTGTGAAGATTTCTTCCCCAGAAATGCCTTCTGCTTCTTGGCTCTCTCTCTCTGTTCCCTAGCTGCTGCAGTTCAGCTCGGCTTGTCACGTGCACGCGTCCTGGAAATCATTCCTCCGCCATCAGTTTTCAGCTGCCCCCCGTCTAAACCACCACGGGGCAACTCCCGAGCCCTTTGGCCTGTCTCCAATTCTTGCCTGGAGTTCTTCCAACTGTTGCAATGAATCACAACTGTTTCTCCCGGCAACTGAGCTTCCTCCAGCCCGTCTCCTTGGCTCAGCTCCAATATTGAGCCTTAAATTCACCCCCACCAGCCTCTCATATGCAGTGGGGGGAAAAAAGCCCCCATAGCTTTAGCCACAGGCAGCTCGGTCCAGTTATGAACTGTCCCAAGCGCCCCGCAGCCTAGCTGCAAGGGGGGGGAAAGAGGGCCTAACCTCCTCGCAAGGGGCCTGCCTCTCTCCCTCTTACCTCAACGGTTGTGAGTCTCTCTCTCCCTCACAACACTCCACTCTGCCTCCAGCTCTGGGTTAGCCAGGGCTGTGGGGCCCAGGGCCCCCTCCCCGAGTTTGAGAGGGGGGACCCTGCCACCCTCGGTTCTCTCACACACTCTCCGACACACACGCATGGACAAACACTGACACTGCCAACAACTTCCGGCTGTTGTGGTATCTAATTTCACAGCTGCTATTGGTCCCCCTGGCCAGAATCTTAGCTGGGACTAACCATTTCTAACCTAGGGCCCCCGGGGGGGCTGCTCAACCCAGGACAGGACGATTCAGACATCACCTCTGAGGAGGAAGGAGCCCGTGGCTCCCATAGCAAAAGCAAAAGCAAAAGTTTCTGCTGCAGCTGCAAGGGGAAGGGGGAGAAGGGTGCACAAGGCTCTGTTGGATCCAAGCCCGGTGGCTAGGAGAACAAGAACTAAAAAAGAAAAAACTGTCATAGAGGCTCCCCCGAGACAGGCCATGAGTAACCAAGGACCAATTTTGATAAAAGTTCCTTTTTCTCTGCTTGAGTTACAACAGTGGAAGGTCTCAGTTGGGGAATATAGAGAGAACCCAGAGAAGGTAACTAATTATGTAGAAAGAGCAATAAGAACACAAAATCTGGACTGGTATGATCTGGAGGCTATAATGGATATATTACTTGATAGCACAGTGAAAGAAATGGTTAAGCAAGCTGCTCGAACTGCGATTGAGCTACTACTAGCATCTGGAAAACTCACAGGGGAGCTTGAAGATATATTCCCTTTAGAGGATCCGAAATGGGATCCCAATTCACCAGAAAAAATGAAAGCACTGAAACACTATCAGGATTGGGTGGTGTATTAGGGAGGATTTGAGCATACTGAAATCTTGAAACCATGACACCATTGCAAGCTCAACAAAACTGAAATTTATTACCAAGAGGTGGCCAACAAAACGAACAAACCCAAAAGAGAGGAAGGAAGACAGAAATAAGCCCCCAGCACAACCTCCCCAGTTACCCAGCTGTTGCCCATAAAGTTATCTTACCGACCAAGCATGCCTATAATTACCAATAGCAGAAGTTGCATCCTTGGAAAGTCAGTAGGTTCACAAATTGGCAGGCGTCCCCGCCAAAAGGCAACATTGTCCTTGATGTGAAGCTAGCTCTCCTCCAAGAAAGAGCTATCTGCTTTTTTATACAATTAACTAACTGAGTGACCTCAACCTAGGTCAGTGTGGCTAGCACCACCCAGCCAGAGGCCCTCAGACCCATCCCCTTGGTTATGTAAGTGCATCTCTTCTGCGCACGCGTGGCTTTCCCTGCGCCTGCGTACTGCACTCAGGGGAGTCTTTTTTAATTAAGTCTACGGGCATTACTTCATCATCTCCTCTTGAGTCTCTCCTTCAAATGTCCTTGGAGAACGATTAGCCAATCACAGAACACCAATTAAATATAGTTTATACAAAAACTCCCATCAAGGACAAAGTTCCCGTTTTATCAGTGCTTGTTTTCTCATAACTTGGCAGGGAAAGAACAAAACTTTTACAGGTGGTTGGGGTGAACACAGACCAAAAGTATCAGCGTAATTAACCCCTGATACAGGTGGTGTATGGTTTAAGACATACTATTCCAAAAGCAGTAAATTGGTCAAAAATGTATGAGGTAAAGCAAGACAAAAATGAATCCCTGACAGACTTCTTGAATAGCCTGAAAGAGGCTATATGAAAATATACAGGTGTGGACCTCAATTTGGAGATCGGGAAAACACACTTGGTCTATTTGTTCATAGGTCAGTCTGCCGATGATATAAGGAAAAAGTTGCAAAAGGCAGGTGAGAAGAGAGAGATCAGTAATTTATTAGATATAGCTTGGACGGTGTATCGTATTAGGTATCAGAAAGGTGTTGGGAGGATACAAATTGTGTGAACAATTTCTATTGCATTTCTGTGAGTCTTGCCTTGTCATGGCTGGGTGCAGACAGTAAAAACTACTGCGTAGCTAATATGGCGACTACTTTTACAGTTAGAACAAAGGAGGCCTGGTGCCAAGGTCAAGGAGGAGTTTTTGGCAGGTGAACAAGTTTTCTCATCTCCTATGACCACCTGTTGACATCCAATTAACACTGTACAACAAAGTATGTTTTCCTTATGTATCCAATCTACTGTGGAAAAGAATCACGTCTGAGTGACATAAGCACTATAAAAGATGTCTTTTCTTCTAATAAAGCGGACATTTTGCCTGATCACATTGATCGTTTACGTGTGTTCCTAAACCTCTCTATCGACAGAAAGGAAAGGCAAAAGTGCTGGAAGTGGTGGCAGATGACTGTCACACACCCCACAAATGCAGTAACTGCCATGAACACAGCAAACACAATGCCCACCACAGGTGTTGTAAATGCAATTGTCAGCATGATAAGGGGAACAACTGGTGTTCTTTCTGCAAAAAGAAAGGGCGCTGGAGAAGGGATTGTGCAGATTTGAAGAGAAGTGGAAACCCAGTCCCTCAACTGGTTGTGGACCAGGGTGGACAAGGGGACTGAAGGGGACCGGAGGATTCTTCCCCAGTAGAACCTCTGGTTGTAGCTAAGCTGAGGGGAGAAGAAGTTGAATTCTTGGTTCATACAGGTGCAGCATATTCTATGTTAAATACTTTGGAAGGGAAACTGAGTCATGATACAGTAATGGTGGCTGGTGCTACAGGGGTAAGCAAAAAAAGGCCTTTCTTTAAACCTTTGAAATTCAAATTGGGAAAGCACCGAGTAACTCATCAATTCCTCTGTGTGCCAAACTCTCCTAAGTCTTTACTGGATAGAGATCTACTGGAGAAATTCGAAGTTGAAATTAAATTTTGCAAGGGGGGGGGAGATAAAAGTCATAATTCCTGACACTAAATATATCGAGGCAACTGCCTTCTTCATACAAGAGAACCACGGTGTCTCAGTTTGAAGAGACTGGAATGTTTCCTAAGGAGGATGAGTTATGAGATAGACCAAACTCCTCACTCTCAGCAATTGTAAATCCAAAATTAAGGGGTTTCAAATGAGGAAGTATGGAAAAAGGAAGAAATAACAACCCTTTATTAAAATATATATGTATGTTGGCAAAGACAGTGACAGAACACAAAAACAACTAGACAATAGTCCTGTACCCAAAAGTCCCGTTCAAAAAAAAATAAACAGTCTGAATACTTCTCTGTCCTCTAGTGCGGTTCTAATCACGGTTGGCAGGGGGCGCTGTTGGATCACTGGAAGTGCAGAGCCGGCAGTGCTCTGTGGTGACCTGCATGGGGTGCTGTTGGCTCTGGCCGTCACCGCGTGGGGGGTCTCGGATCCCAGGAGAAGCCAAAAATGGGGACCCTCCCCCAAGGGAAGAGGG
>NW_020925453.1:32589-48782 GCF_003984885.1 Neopelma chrysocephalum | reverse complement strand
CGGTGTTCAAGGCTCCTCCTTTTCTCCCAACGAGCATAAACCTCTCCGATGAAATCGCAGCAGGTTCGGGCTGGAGGCAGGGGCAGTGTGCAAGCAAGCCGAGGCGAGGGGTCAGAAATGACCAGGTCAAGAGCAAGAAAAACGGCCTCAAAGCTTTTCCAAAATGCACACAGACTCCCTGTCTCCCTTCGAGTTGAGAAAAACCAAAAACTGTTCTCCCCTTTGTGAGGAGGGCAGTAGCAGAGCAAAACTCCTCCCCCCTCACTCCAGCCTCAGATGGGCCATTAACTGGGAATGCAGTTCTGCCAGTCAGCTCCTTTGTAAAGCTAATTGCCCCCCTTCCCCCTCCCTGTTCAAACTCCCTCTTCTTACAGTGGGGCAGGGGAAAGGAATAAAATTTCCTTCTTGGATTTTTTAGGACAAGTAAACCTATAACACACGGAGAGATCCCTGCAGAGGCTGAGAATACTGTCATCCCTATAGTTTGGGCTAGCAATTATCCTGGGAGGTCCAAACAAGCAGAACCTGTAAGCATCACACTCAAACCAGGAGCAACACTGGGAAGACAGAAACAATACCCTTTGAAACTAGAAAGCCGTAAAGGATTAGCCTCCCTAATTGAGAAGTTTCTTAAATTTGGGTTATTGGTAGAATGTGAACCCAAATACAAGACCCCCATCCTACCAGTAAAAAAGGATGATGGCAAGAGCTATCAATTGGTGCAGGATCTAAGGGCAATCTGAAACAGGAGCCAGGCCTAAAAGAGTTAACTGAGATATCTTGGCCTGCTAAGAAACTCCAATACCTGTTTTGCTAGAAGAACATTTTAGGAGCACTGGTTAATATCATGTTCTGTTCTGCTCACTGGACAAAAGGCCTTATTATAGAAAGAATAGGAGTAGTACACACACAGTAATAAATTAGGTAAACTAGACGTTTGAATAAGATCTAGAAGGCCCAGAGCCAGGATTTTGCAAGCTTGAAGAATTCAGGTCACCTAATTGGAGAGGTCAAATTGAGGAAGACGTCCATGGTGACCACTAGAGGGATGAAGGCTTGAGGAGAACACCCCCACAGTAGAAGACTGCGCATGTCTGGAAAGACTCCGCCCAGAGACTAGCCTACTTATTAATATGTATGTTAAATGATGTAACAATGTATCTAGAGTGTATAAAATGGTTTGCTTTTGCACTTGCAAGTCGAGCAAGTTTGTCCAGCGCGATCTGGCTTGTTCCCAACGTTGAATAAACAAATACCTTGCTGCTTAAAGATAAAAAAAGTCTCTGAGCAGTTCTTCAGACCAAGTTTTTCGGCATCAAATCAACAAAATAACATAGGATATACATCCAGTAGTGGCAAACTCCTATACTTTATTGACCACATTAACAGATGATTTAGGTTGGTTTACTGTGCTTGATATCAAGGATGCCTTCTTCTGCATTCCCGTGCATAAAGACAGTCAAGAGTTTTTTGCTTTTGAGTGGGAAAATCCTGAGACAGGGAGAAGAACTCAACTCATCTGGATGGTTCTACCCCAGGGCTACAAGAACAGTCTGACTATATTTGGAAACCAACTGGCAAAAGAACTGGAGGACTGGAGAAGGCAGCAGGCAGAAGGAGTAATCCTGTAGTATGTGGTCAATATACTAATTGCTGCCAAAAATCAGGACGAGTGCATCCAGCTCACTCTTAATCTTTTAAACTTTTTGGGACTAAGTGGCTATAGAGTCTCGAAAGGCACAGATTGCAAAGGAAATAGTCATCTATTTAGGGCTTGAGATCTACCATGGACATCCACGACTCAGCACAGACCGGAAAAAAGCCATCTGTCGTCTTCCAGAGCCCCACACTGTACGAGAAATGCAGGCTTTCCTGGGAATGGTAGGATGGTGTCGCCTATGGATACCTGACTATGGGTTACTAGTCAAACCCCTATATGCTGTAGCAGTAACTGTTATCCTGATCCAGGAGGCCCAAAAATTCACCCTTGGGCAGCACATTGTCATGTTTGTACCCCATGCAGTCCAAGCTGCGCTTGAGCAAAAGGAGGGCCACTGGCTGTCCCCAAGTAGAATGCCTAAATACCAAGCTGTGTTGTTGGAACAGGATGATGTTACCCTGAAAACATCTATTGTAAATCCTACTATGTTTCTGTCCTCAACATTGACTGACAGTGTGCCTGAGCATGACTGTTTGCAGACCACCGAGGAGGTCTATTCCAGCAGACCAGACCTGAAGGACACGCCTTTGGAAAATCCAGATTGGGAACTGTACATGAACGGAAGCAGTTTCATGCGGAATGGTAAGCAAATGACAGGGTATGCAGTGACAACCAAGGTTGAGGTAATCTAGGTGAAGGCCTTGCCAGTGGATGTATCATCCCAAAAGGCAGAACTGATTGCACTGACAAGAGCTCTAGAACTGAACGAAGGAAAGAAGGTAAATATTTGGACTGATTCTAAATATGCATTCAGTGTTGTACATGCCCATGAAGCCATCTGGAAAGAAAGAGGGCTACTAACTGCCCAAGGCAGTGGGATCAAACATGCACACCAAATCCATGCACTTCTGCAGAGTATTTGGAAACCTGAGGAAGTGTCTATTGTGCATTGCAGAGCTCATCAAAAGGGGGAAAAAACTCCTGAATTGGGAAATCATTTTGCCGACCAGGCAGCAAAAAAGGCTACAGAAAAGGGCATCCTAGAAGTAACACCACAAAAAGAAATCGATCTGACAGGGTTCACCCCAAAATATGATGAAAAAGACCGCCAGCTAATTAAGTCCCTTAACACTGAAATCAAGGAAAGTGGATGGGCTGTTACACCTACAGGACAGATTGTGATCACACCTCAATTCCTTAGGGAGATAACTCTGTGGGAACATGAGGCTACCCACTGGGGAACAGAAAATCTTCTAAAACATTTGAAGAAGGCAGTAATAGGGACAGGTATGACGGAAGTCATGCAATCCATTGTAAGTAAATGTGAAATCTGCAGGCAAAATAATCCTGATACAAGCAAGAGAGTAGTGCCAGGGGTAACAAAGGCTAGGGACCTTCCCAGAGATTATTGGCAAATAGATTTTGATGAGTTACCACCCAGGGAGGGATAGAAGTACATACTGGTACTGGTTGACACTTTCAGTGGATGGCCTGAAGCTTACCCCTGTTGCACTAACACACCAAGGGAAGTGGTAAAAGCTTTGCTCAACCATATAATTCCAAGATTTGGGGTTCCTTTGGGAATGTCATCCGATAGAGGGACAGACTTTATTGCAACAGTAGTGAAGGAGGTTTGTCGCATCCTGGGAATTGTTTGGGACTTGCATACTCCCTACAGACCTCAGGCAAGTCGAACATATGAATGGTACTCTTAAAATGCAAATTGGCAAAATTTGTCAGGAAACATCCATGTCATGGGTTCAGGCTTTGCCTCTAGCTCTGCTGAGAATTCGCATACAGGCAAGGCAGAGAGATAACATAAGTCCTTATGAAATAATATATGGCAGATCATATCCAGCTCCGCATATTCCAGGGGACATTCACATGAGGGGGAAAGTTGATTTACAAAAGTATTTAATGGCTCTAGCCTCTACTTTACAGAAACTCCAGAGATTCATCGAGTTATCCAGACCCATGGGATTGGACACCCCTGCTCATCAATTCAAGCCTGGAGACTGGGTCTACATTAAATAGTAGGAAAGTGATCCTCTGCGAGCCAAGTGGAGAGGACCATTCCAAGTCCTGCTGACTTCCCTCACTGCAGTCAAAGTTGCTGGCAAAGGACCCTGGTTTCATTACTCCAGAGTTAAGAAAGCTTCAGTTCCTGGAACAACCAGCAGTCAGTAACTATGGATTGGGTTTAGAACCAAAATTTGTATTTGGCTTTAGTAAAATGTATCCAATAATCTTCATGAAAATGAGTGCTGGATTTGCACTATGGATTCGGCTAAAATTTGGCAACAAGCTTAAATTCTACATTGGGTAAATCCTGAGGATGTCTCATTAGGTTTACAGAGATATCTTCTATAAACTTACTTCATGGTTATCAAACTGCACCTGCATAAAACAACTGTTTATATTAGTGATATACATAGTTAGTGTTTGTGTAATAGCTCATTGCATGACCCAATGTTGTAGGTGTTGGTCATCCCTTTGGTATAATGCTAGGTATAAGTGGTAGAGATTGGACAAGACTGAGTTTTGTCCATCTCTAAAGGGGGGACTGATGCCTTAAAACTTCTTGGATTTTTTAACTTTTGTAGATTTTAGAAGTAGTCGTGTAGTAAATGTAGATTTTAACGTAGCTGTATAATCCCTTACCCTTTAGCATAGTAGTTTACACATACCCAACCCTATTACCCCATTTTATATCAAACCCCTCTAAATTCCCTTAGTTTGTTTAGTCTTCTTTTCAAGGTAGAATTGTAGAAAACACCTCTGTTTAAGAACATCGCACCCTAGGCCTGAACAACAAGATACCACGACAGACAAAAGCAACCTTCAAGCCCAGAACTTTGGAGGAGCTCCAAGGACTGTATGTGCTGTGAAGAAGATGAAGATGAGGAAGAAGGGGTCTCAAACACCCCCAGACCCAATTCCCAAAGGGGCGTGTCAGGGGGCAGAACTGGGCAGAACTGGGCAGAACTGAGGGGTGGATAAATCTGGGATTGGACGGGCCATATTATAAAATTGTAGAACCATTGCCAGGGCCCCTGGCCTGAGGGCCTGATTAAACGACCTGCTCTTTTTCTTATCTTATACACTAAATTGGCCTGGAGTTTTTTCTCCACAATCTCTTTAGGTTACAGACCAAAACTCCTTCTCAGCAGGTGGCTCCACTGTTGGGGTAGATGACACTGCAGAGATAAGAAATTATCTCAGCCAGAAACCATGGAATTTAAACACAGACAAGGAAAGCTTGTTTACATGCACCTCCTGATATTCTTATACTATCTTTTAATTGAACAGACTTCCAGGCTCCACAAAAATCCCTTTACCACCTTGTTTACCCCCATCTGCTGTTGTGATTGTGATAAAGAAATATCTGTTTATCTGTTTGAAGAAAAATATCTCCCTGTGCCTCCTGGACCTTTAACCCCAAATATGAATGGAATGTTTCTCCCTCTTTCCCAAAACCCTATATATGCTGTAAGTTGTGTTGAATAAACCATTCAGTCTAGTTACACGCAATACTGGATCATGTTCATTTAAACTGTCTCAAATGGCACTCACGAAAAGGGACGTGAACTCTGGGCAAGAATATAGGCAAGGAGAGGGACTCCTGCTCCGGAGACGGTTCACAACCAAAAGGGATGGAAATGGCGTCACAGTTCCTCTCCGCTGGATGGGAAGGCAAACTTGGTTATGGAATAGGGCTAGGTAAATGCCCAGAGACCAAAAAAGAGAGCCTCTCCAGATCAAAACAAAAGGCTGCTTTAAGCACCCAAAGGGCCAAGTAAAGAGCCCCGAAACAAAAACGACTGGTAATTAACTGCCCTTGATAAAAGATTGCTTAGAAAATTGGGGCTAAGGTTTCCTCAGAACAAAAGACAATTTACAAACTAATGAAATGCCTCCTTAAACAACACGGGGGCCAAAATAGATGACCTTTCTTTGCAAAACTTACTGCAGTGGGCAATACAAAATCATCCCAGGTCGAATGTTGCTAATGTCTGATAATGAGGAATGGGATTGCATTGGTGTCAGGCTGTGGGACTCTGCAACAAAGGGAGACAAAAGAGCTGCCAGTGTTTTCGGAACCTGGAGGGCAGTCTTCCAGACTAAAATCCCACATAGCTAAAAAGTTGTTACCCTCTGAATCTATTGTTACCGAGGATTCCAGCCACCCACCGGAAAAAGCAGCATAGGGAGATCTTGCTGCCCCCCCTCCCCACGCCACCGATACACGCTGAGATGCAGCCAGGGGAAGGGGGGTGCCAAAATAACAGTGGTTTCTCTGCACTGCCATCACCAGACACCTCTAAAATCCCTGCCACCGGAGACTCTAATGAAAATTCATGGGATTTCAATCCCTTTGACTCTGAAAAGGAGCCCAATTTACATCCCCCTGATAGATGGGCTCAAACGAAACAGGAGGCTGCTGCTGCAGGAGACTTACAAATGTTGCAGGCTTTTCCTGTGGTATATGAACCAAACCAAGCCCCTCGCTGGGAAAACATTCTGTATCAAGTCCTGAAAGAATTGCGAAAATCTGTCACTGACTATGGTTTGACTGCTCCTTTTACAATGGGACTTTTAGAGACTGTATTTGCCTCCTTTAATCCTGCATGACTGCAAAGCAATTGCAAAAATGATTCTCACTGAAATGCAATTTACTATTTTTGAAACTGAGGGGAGAGATTTGGCTGCAAAAGCTGTTATAGAAAATGCAACCAATCTAAATAATCTAAGTAATCTAACAGCACAGCCTGTAATTACTACGGAAATGCTCCTAGGAACAGGACCACATGCTGCCCCGGCAGCGCAAGCCCGACTACCAATTCATGCCCTGAACCAAGCAAAAAGGTTAGCCTTTCAGGCTTTTCGTAAAGTTCCAGAAGTTGGGACTGCTCCTCAGTCCTTTGTTACTACTCATCAGGGACCACAAGAAACATTTATGCAATTCACGAATCGTTTAAAAGATGCAATTTACAAACAAGTTGATAATGACACAGCATGAGAGATTTTGTTCAAACAGTTGGCAATAGAGAATGCTGATGCAGATTGCCAAAAAATATTACGAGACTTACGAAACCCCACAATTTCGGAAATGCTCCGAGCCCGTCAAAATGTGGGTTCACAATCCCATAAAACTACTGCTTTAGCCAAAGCATTTGCCGTTTTAACAGGATCATCTCCATCTCAGCTGTGCTATGGCTGTGGGCAGCTGGGACATTTTAAAAAGCAGTGTCCAGGAAAAAAAGCTACCAAACAGCCTAGTTTATGCCCATGTTGCCACAAAGGCTTTCATTATGCTAAAGAGTGCCACTCAAAATTTACACAAGAAGGTAAACCACTTCCTCCACAAGGAAGAGATAAAAAGCAGTCAGGAAACTGCTTCTTTACATGCACGTGAGAAATATCTCTAATTAAAATTTAGAAGACAGCCAAATAAAGTGAAACAAAGAACTTTATTAACAGCGCGCTGGGTGCACCGAACTTGTGACCTGGTTCGAGGACACCCGGGTGGGAGAGACGAGCCCTTTTAAGACCCTTCGATTAGCATAGCTACTCCCTTGCTCCTCCCATGCCAGCTCTCGCTCTTTTCTTCCTTAAAAGGCAATCTTTGCTTTCTGGTGCAGTCCATTGGTTGTCCTCATTCACCTATCAGGTTGTTTCCCTACCCCCGGCCGCATGGTTCCCTGGCAGTGAGCCCAGGCTGGTCTCACCATCTTACATTCTTCCCGGCTTGCCTTCACACTGTAACAGTAAGCAAACAGAACAGTAAGTAACAGTAAGCAGACAGAACTATAAGCAGCAGTAGGCAACAATGAGCAGCAATAGGCAACCCCAAGCAGAACTGTATACAGCAGCAGGTAGGCAGCAACAGTAAGCAACTTCAAGCAGAATCACAAGCAGTCCACCAGTCCTCGACCACAAATTGGCTCCCCAGTCCTTCAAACAAAATGACCTCCAGGTATCTCAACACGAGGTAACCATGGAAATCCCTGCTTGTAATAAAACCACCTTATTTATTTCCCTCATGCACCCCTTGATATTCTTACACTATCTTTTAATTGAACAGACTTCCAGGCTCCACGAAAATCCCTTTACCACCCTGTTTACCCCCATCTGCTGTTGTGATTATGATAAAGAAATATCTGTTTATCTGTTTGAAGAAAAATATCTCCCTGCGCTTCCTAGACCTTTAACCCCAAATATGAATGGAACATTTCTCTCTCTTTCCCAAAACCCTATATATGCTGTAAGTTGTGTTGAATAAACCATTCAGTCTTGTTACACGCAATACTGGATCATGTTCATTTAAACCGTCTCACTCCAGTGAGCCAATGGGTGCCAAGCTTGACTCCTACACACCCCACTCACACACAATCTGACAAGTTTTCCTTACCAGCTTGATCCCAGGTTTCCCATAGCAGACTCTCAGACCTCTAGTTCCTTAAAGCGATTTATTCACAGTGCAGTAACACAGAAACAGCTCAAGCTGGTACCTCTGAGAAGGGACCCCATACAAAGGAATCCCTGGGGTTTTATACCTTCACAGTCTATGCGGGAGATAGTCTGGGGTCTTCCTGCTGAGTCTTCAGCTCCTGCTGTGTCTCAGAGTGTCCGGTCACCTGGCTGGCATCACAGGTCTCCATGTTCTTTGTTGTGCAAAGGGTTGGCACCAGTTCATGTCCTCATGCCTGGAGCTCCTGCTATTTCCCACCACCCAGTGCACAACCTGGAGCTTGCACACCAAGCTATCTGCAATAAATCTATTCCTCAACAAGAACTACTGTGGGATGTGATCATTTTGAAGCTAGATTGTCCTTTCCAGTTCTACCTCAAATGTCATCTTCCAAAAGTGTCCCCTGAGCCTTCCTCTTATTTCCATGCCACCACCACACCAGCCTTAAACACCTTAGCTTTTAGAAGTTGTTTTTTACTAAAGAAAAAATCTGAAAATTTCCTGTGGATGGTGTTGGAGCACAACTTTCTGATGACACTGCAGAGATAAGAAATGATCTTATCCAGAAACCTTGGGATTTAAACAAAAACAAGGAAAGTCTGTTTACATTCACTCCCTGAAATTCTTACATTATCTTTTAATTAAGCAGACTTGTAGGCTCCATGGTAAATCTCTTTATTACTTTGTTTGCCCCATCTGCCTTGTGATTGTGATAAAGAAATACCTGTTTATCTGTTTGAAGAAAAATATCTCCCTGAGTTTCCTGGACCTTTAACCCCAGCTATGAATGGAATGTTTGTCCCTCTTTCCCAAAACTCTATATATATCAAAGTTGTGATGAATAAAGCATTCAGTCTTGCACACGCAAACTGGGTCCTCGCATAATTTAACCGTCACAAATGGCTCCCGAGAACAGGGACATGAATCCTGGACGGGAATAAAGGCAAGGAGAAGAGGCTCCTGCTCCGGTGACGGTTCGCAATCGAAACGAGATGGAAAGCACGCTAAAATAGTGCCTCTCCGCTGGAAGGAAAGGTAACGTGATTGCGGAATAGGGCTAGATAAATGCCCAGGGGCCAAAAAGAGAGCCTCCAGATCGAAACAAAAGGGCAGCTCAAAGCGCCCTGGGGCCAAAAATAGCCCCGGAACAAAACAAGGGGAAAATAACTGCCCAGAACAAAAAAGACTGCTTAGGAAATGGGGTCTAAAATGTCCTCAGAGCAAAAGACAGTTTACGAACTGATGAAATGCCTGCTTAAACATGGGCTCGAAATAGATGACCCTTTGCAAAACTTACTGCTGTGGGACACAGCGCCACTGCCAGGGGAAAGAGAGCGCCAAAATAGCGGCGGTTCCTCTGCGCCGCTACTGCCGGATGCCCCTAAAGTCCCTACGGCCGCGGCCGCTGCCGCCACCGTTTACTACTGCTGCCGGCAGCAGCAGCCGCCTCCTGGCGGGGGCCGCCGCTGCCCGCCTCGCCTTCCAGCTTCCAGCACCGCCGCCGCCACCAACCCGCGCAGGGTCGGGATGCAGGCGAGCGCCAACGAGTTGCTGCGTTGCCTCAGCAAGTTCCTGTGCCGCTGCCCGCTAACGCTGCCAGCGGCGGCCGCTGCCCGGGGGCAGGCTGCTCGCTGTCCTTCAGTTTCCAGCCTCTCCGCAGCCGCGGAACCCGAGCCTGCCCGCGACCCGCCGCCCAGTCCACTGGACTCACGCTTCGACTAGGAGAACTACGTGACCGGGTCCCTCAGCGATTCCGAGCCGCCCAGCCTGGACTCGAACCGCCGCCAGCCGCCTCTCATCTCCGACGATTGAGGGGGGGCGGGTGACCGACGGGGGAGGGGCCCGCGCCGACTCTGCAAGTAAGTGATCGAGAGAAGAAAGTAAAATATCTCTCTCTTTACCCCCTTTAATCACTTCTCTTCGGTTACTCTTTTCCTTCTCTTGTGGGTAACTTAAAACCAATGAATTGTGTTTTACTGAAACTGGTATAAAGTTTTAATGAGTTTCCTGTGGAATAGGTCTTTGTGCTGAAGTTTTAGTGAAATACCTTGTTCTTGCTTGTATTTTGCTCCTGTAAAAACCTTTTGCCAAAATATCTTATTCAGAAAAAAAGAGAGTTTTGGCAAATAGAAAATGAACCCCTGACAAAACAGTTTCTGCCAGGAGAAAAGAAAAAAAAAACCCTCTTGCTAAAAGTCTGTCGTTGCAAAGGAAGAGATAAGGTGTGTTCGCACAAAAGGAGTCGTTTGTTGCTTAGTAACCGGGCGGGAAGCTTAAATCTCTCCGACCAGAGAAAACTGTATACCCTGACCCACGAAGGTTTAAACTGCCGATTTCTCAGAGCTGGAGAAAATGGATTCTTTCGTCTCCTGTCCCTGTTCTGGAGTAGGGGAAAAGCAAAACTTTCCTGCTTTACAAAAACTGCGACTTTACAAGTTTCTGGTTGGGGAAAGAAATTCTTTTGGCTTGCAATGTGTGTGGGGGGGCAGTAAAGCCAAACCTCTCTCTCGCTCTGAATTTTCCTGCCTACAGGATATGGGGGAGGGGAAGCGAGGCACTGCAAACTGAAACCCCTTCCATCACTCAGTTCCCTTATCAGTTGGCTGCTTCTAACGAACCCATTAAGGGGGGATAAAAAGGCGGCAGGCAAAGCCCAAATCCTCTTGGGAAAGCAAAAAAAAAAAAAGCTACCTTTCTCAAGGAAAGCTAAGAAACCAATTAAAGCCAAATCTGCTGCCTAAAAAAACAGAGATTCTCAAAGTGGATAAATAAACGGAGTTCCCTTTTGCTGTCTAAAGCCCTTAAAGCTGCCTTTACACTATCACCTACTAAGAACAATATAATACCCTGACTTCTATAACTAAAAGTCAAAGATGGAATTGCAAATCATTGTATACATTTATATTGTTATTAACTGGGAACGTTTGTCCCACAAAACCAGAACACTGGACGCATGCCTGAATAAGCAATGGCAAACCATTTCAGTAAAAATGGAAAGAACTGTTCTTTAATTACTTTGATATCTACAAATGAAAACTCCTAAAGATGAAGCCAAATGAAGAACCACACTGAACAGTGAAGTCGAATAAAGCAACAACAGAATCAGAGACTGTAAAGTAAAAACCACTAAATGCTTTGCCTTGTGTTTGCAGTACAGTCTTCTACTGTAAAAATGTAATATTAAGTTTGTTTTGTTGTTAAAATAATGTTTGTCTTTGTTTTCTAATTGTTTCAGCAAGTGAAAAGATTCCTTGATAATTCATATGAAGAATCATACAAGATTTCATGTGAATAACTGAATCTGGTCATACTAAGAAAATTCACGGTATCTGTTTTTAAAACATCAATGGGTTGTTTTTTAAACACGTATTTGCCTCATTATTCTCACCCTGACAGTCACCATACACCACTGACAGAGTACACAGATACAAAAGGACTAGAAAGTTGTAAACCGGACCTCATTGGTGTGACTGCTATTGAAATAAAGACAAGACAAAAATTTAGCCGTGTTAGTGGGACTTTGCAAAATTGTAACTGCTTGAAAGAAGATTACTGCCCAAATTGTGGGCAGTTAAGATAAAGCTAGCTTACATAAACAAATAAGATAAGGGACTGTCAGGGAAAGCAGGAAAGAAAGACTTTTTAGCATGTAGCATTGCAAGGGAGACAGAAGAGGGGTGAGGGGGAATATAGCTGTTTGAAATGATAAAGCTTTATGTAACTACTCTATAGTAATAAAAATAGGAGTTAGGTAACCGAATGTCTATTTAGATAAGGCAGACTTCATACCAATTGTCAAAGAGTGTATATGATAGATAATTTTTGAAACTTACTCCTTCCAAATGTATAAAAGCTGTTGTGTTTCTTCTCTCAGTGGAATGCACGGGGGAGCGAAACCCCTCTGCATCCACTGGCCGTAATAAAAGGTGTGCTTTATATATATTGTTTAAGTATTTCTTTGAATCAATCTGGCACCCCAGATTGGACGAAAGACCTCCACTCGTCTGTGAGGACCCTCCGGAATCGGGTACCCTCTGCGTGCCCCGGGACTTTACTCCGGTGAGGCTCCCCAGGCTCCTCTGGATCATCACGGGAGTGGACAAAGATCCTGTGCAAAGGTATACAAATTCTAAAGCACTCTTTTGTTTTTCCCTAGGGTTTTGGGAAGGAAACCATAAGTCGTATGCTGGTTTTACTGGGCTCTGGCTTGCTAGCAGCTAACAAGAGCTGCATCTTTCTAATTGTGGGTTTGAGTCCCACTAGAAAGTTGCATAGGCTTTGATTGTGAGTTAGTCTCACCAAAGCTATACCAAATTCCTCGGGCTAAGAGGATTTGGAAGAAAGGGACGGATGTTTTTGAGTTTAATTTGTGGCTGGATTTTGGACTTGGACTCGGACTCGGAATTGCGATGATTATAAGTCTGGTAATATATTATCTTTGGGTTTGTTTTAAACCATCTTTGGGGATCCCTTGTGTGTGTTGATTATATTGTTTGCCTTTGTTTGTGAGTATTGTCTTTTATGCCATAAAATTATTGTTGTGTGTGTTAAGTAAGCAAATATTGGGAATTATATTTGTTTATATTTGTTACTGTTTTACTTCCAACCACAGCAAAAAGACTAACTTCACATGTTATGGGAGATAGTGGTTTCATTGTTTACAAAACTAATTGGGCAGGAAACTGACTCTAACACTTATTGTTTGCAGGAATTAGGCCCTGATGTTTGCTGGCCCCTTGTAAATGCCACAAACTCCAGGCCTGTCAGCCTCTTTGCTAACAGCAAACGAAAGTGCTAACCCTTATCTGTGCTCAATTTGTAATAATTGCTTACCTCATATATTCGTAATCTGCCTTCATTGTTGGCAATTTCAGCACATTAACCTGAGAATAGGGATAGGATTGGCACTGGGGGATTTAGAACTAGAAGACGAAAGCACATGTATTTGTGGAGTGGTATTACAAGGTTGGAGAGTGCGTTGGCAAAGAGTTTATAAATTGCATGGATGGAACTTTAGCAAGAGTGGTTGAATTTAGATACTGTTCTTATACAGCGCCAGAGGGCATAACGAGATCTGTATGTGGAAAAGACGAAGGAATAGAGATGGTTCTCCTTTTGTTGGTATCCAGATTGTGGAGATTGCTACCCTGTGTTAGTAGATACAGTTTGTAGGGAGTGTGGATATTTTAGGGCAGTGGAACACCCTAGAAAGGAACTTTTATTTTGTTCCCAATGTCAGGCTGAAAATTGCTGCAAGACAACAGAACAGGAAGTACTAAAACAGCTGACAGAACTGGTTCGAAGCCTTCCTGTTTTAAGGACTAATTGGGCCCGTAGATAATTGAAACTGGTGCTGTGTGATGTGTGTGGTGTGTGCTAGAGGTGTGCGACTGAGATGTGCAAGTAACCGCAGAGCAAGTGGGAGCCTGAATTTGCGTCTGTTATCTTGCAAAGGGCACAGCCAGAGGCAGGCAAAGTGAAAGCTAAAAATGGGAAACCAGCAGGGAAAACAGGAGGTTGACAAAAGCCCTTCAGGGTGTATTTTAACACACTGGAAAGAAATAGGGGGACCCCAGGGTGGGAACACTAGCAAGAAAACTCTAACCAAATACTGTACCGAATGGTGGCCCCTGTATAAACTAGGGGAAGGCGCAAAGTGGCCAAAGCATGGATCGTTAGACTATAATATCTTACTACAGTTAATGTTGGTTTTGCGAAGGGAAAATGGGATAAAGTGATTTATGCCGATATGTTCTTTTCTTTGAGAGAACACCTGGAATGGCAGAGGGAGTGTGGCATTAATTTGGCCCCATGAGATCCATTTGTTTTAACTTTAGAATGAGAGAATCAAAAAGAGAGAATAGGGAAACTTAAATGATGTTGTTCATCATGTTCAACAGGACAGAGGTGTTTGAAATATAAGGACAGTGAACCAGAAAGTGGAATTGATGATTATGTAAGTCCCTTTGGAGAAAGGGCAAATGACCCCATGGAAGATGAGGCTTCCATTCCCCCTCAGGGCTGGTAGAAGATGAGGACAATCAATTGTCCCCATCCTCAGGACAGCGAGAGAGGGACAGAGAAAGGGGAAGAAGAAAAACTTCCCTTTCCTCATCCCTATCTTCCCTGAGCAGGCGAACACACAGCAAGATGAGGGCAAGATCTGCCTCACCACATGCAGGTGTCAGACGAATCATACAAGCCCCTTTAAGAGAAGCTGCAGGTCCACAAGGGCCTATAAGGCTTAAAGTTAATTTCTCTATGGGAGATCTAGAAAATTGGAAGAATATTGCTCCTAAATATAGAGATGACCCAGTTGGGGTAGCAAAAAAATTTAAAGCATATATTAAGGCTTTGGATCCAGACTGGGAAGACATTGATTTGATGCCAGATGCTTTGACTGAAACCGAAAAGGAGTTAGTATTGAAGGCAGCCAGGGCACACGTCCAAACTATGTTAGGATCTGATGATGATTTAAATGTTTTCTTTCCATGAGACAAACCACGTTCGGACTATAATAATTCTGACCATTGTTAATTGAATGTGAATCAGAATATAATACATCCATATTGCCAATCTGAAAACCGGATGGCAAAAATTATAGACTAGTTCAGGATTTGAGAGCCATCAATAAAATTGTTGAAGATTGCCACCCAGAGGTAGCAAACCCATATACACTTTTGACCAAACTAAAAAATTAATATGTCTGGTTTTCTGTTCTAGACTTAAAAGATACCTTTTTCTGCCTGCCTTTGGACCTTAAAAGTCAAAAATTGTTTGCCTTTGAGTGGGAAAATCCAGACACAGGTCACCGATCTCAGCTCAACTGGACCGTATTACCTCAATGATTTAAAAATAGTCCCACAATATTCGGAAACCAACTTGCAGAAGATCTTGAAGAATGGATTGCACCATTGGACAGCGGAGTCCTCCTGCAGTACGTGGACAACTTGTTAATTGCCACCAGGACCCAGGATGAATGTGGAGAATGGACTGTAAGCTTATTAAACTTTCTAGGACTGAAAGGATACAAGGTATCCAAAAATAACACCCAGATTGTCAAGAAAGAAGTCACCTATCTAGGATGTGAAATCTCAGGAGGACAATGTAGACTAGGACCAGAGAGGAAAGAAGCCATCTGTAAAATACCTTTGCCCCAGACTCCAAAAGAACTTTGCACATTTTTAGGAATGACTGGCTGGTGTAGGCTTTGGATCTACAAATATGGACTGATAGTCAAACCCCTATACCAGATTCTACAAGATGGGGTTAAACAATTAGTGTGGACTGGAGAAGCTAGGCAAGCTTTCCATCAACTTAAGAAGGAACTGATGCAAGCACCTCCACTAGGCCTTCCAGATGTGACCAAACCTTTTTGGCTTTTCTCACACGAAGGGCAAGGGATTGCATTGGGAGTCCTAATCCAACAGATAAGAACATATCGTCGAGCAGTGGCATACTTCTCTAAACAATTAGATGAAGTAAGCAAAGGATGGCCAGGGTGTTTGAGGGCAGTGGCAGCAGTAGTGCTAAACATACGAGAAGCACGAAAGTTCACAATGGGACAGAAAATGACTGTTCTAGTATCATATGTGATTTCAGCAGTGCTAGAACAGAAAGGGAGTCACTGGCTCTCGCCCTCCAGATTTCTCAAATACCAAGCCATCCTAGTAGAACAGGATGATATTGAAATCATCACCACTAACTGTGAAGACAGCCACCTTTTTGTCCAGTTCAACAACTACAGGGGAACCAGTGTATCATAGTTGCATTGAAACAATTGAGGCAACATATTCCAGTCGACTGGACTTAAAAGATACACTGCTGCCTGAGACGGAAATGTGGTTTACCAACGGAAGCAGCTATGTGAAAAAGGGAAACCGCAAAACAGGATATGCAGTAATGACTGCAGATCATGTCATTGAACCACGGGCACTCTCTGCTGACACCTCTGCACAAAAGGCAGAGATAATTGCATTCACCAGAGTATTGCAATTAGGAAAAGGGAAAAGACAATATATGGACAGACTCAAAGTATGCTTTTGGTGTAGTACATGCTCA
>NW_020925453.1:0-32189 GCF_003984885.1 Neopelma chrysocephalum | reverse complement strand
GACATCAAAAAGGTAATACGGACCAGGAAAAAGGCAATCGATTGGCAAATCGAGAGGTGAAAAAGGCAGCAGAAAACGGCCAGGTAGGATTAGCATCCTTAGTCCCTGATGGCAAAATCATAGAGGTGAGCTCTAATGTATCATATTCAAAGGAAGATTTAAAATTAATAAAAGATCAGCAAGTTCAACTCAAAGGTAACATGTACCACTTAAAAACAGGACAAGTAGTAATACCTGAAAGGATACTATGGAAAGTTGTACAGGCAGAGCATAACAAAACTCATTGGGGGGCAGATGAGCTGCATAAACACCTAAAGAAATTTATACACTACAATAATCCAGGTTACTAAACAATGCAAGACTTGCCTTTACAATAATCCTCACACAACCAATAAAATAGAGATAGGGACAATTGGCAAGGGTAACCTCCCAGGGCAACACTGGCAGATAGATTTTTCAGAACTGCCCAGGAAAGGGGGGTACCGATACCTATTGGTGCTAACAGATACCTTCTCAAATTGGCCAGAGGCTTTCCCGACCCGAAGCAATAAGGCTTGAGAAGTTGTCAAGGTACTACTTAATGAAATTATCCCCAAGTTCGGAGTACCTGACATCATCTCCTCGGACCAAGGACCACATTTTGTAGCTAGTATCACACAAAAAATCAGCAACATTCTGCAAATTGATTGGCAGTTACACACTCCATATCGACCACAGGCAAGTGGTCAGGTGGAGAAAATGAATCATTTGATAAAACATCAATTGGCAAAAATCTGTCAAGAAGTAAATCTGCATTGGTACCAAGCTTTACCTCTAGCCTGATTGCGAATAAGGGTCAAACCTAAGACTAAAGAAGGGCTAAGCCCTTTTGAAATGTTATATGGGAGACCCTATGGGAATTATTATAAAGGAGAAGACCTCATACAAGTTGGGGAAGGATATATACGGGAATATCTGATCACATTGAGTAAACAATTGTCAGAAATTAAAAAAACAAATAATGAGTACTCACTCAAGGGGAATAGACCAACCCTCACATAACATTTTCCCTGGAGAGTGGGTGCATGTTAAAACTTTTTCAGGCCAACCACTAGATGAGAAGTGGAAAGGACCATACCAAGAGCTTCTGATGACCTTCACAGCAATCAAAATCAAAGAATTACCTACCTGGATTCATTATTCACGAGTAAAGAAGGCACCTAGAGGAACATGGATGTCAGAACCTGTAGGACCAACAACCCTCAAGTGTACTTGACACTAACCGTTGGAACTCTGATAAGTATAATAACTATGGCTCAAGCCATTACCTTAGACTGGCCATGGTCTCAGGCTTATATTGGATATTCTGGTATGTCTGGAAGAGACATTTCTAATTTAAACCTGGCCACTGTGGTCATGCACAAAAATGAACCATATTTAAAACATTAATAGAAGAAAAGGAATGGGCTTAGTACCTTAACTGGAATAATTGGGGAGGAAATACAGATGGGATGTAGAAGAATTAATATACCTGACCATGAGAAACAAATGTCCCAGACCCAAATCACTGTAAAAGACCCCATAGAATATAACAAGGGAAAACTGATTGGTAAGTCCATCTGTGCGTCTGATCAATGCTGGCACAACTTTACGTTGGACAAACCAGTTTCCGTAGTATGTCTTTGGGCTACTTTAAAAGGAGGCAAGGCAGTATCAAAGAAATTTGTAATAGACACTGAAATAGACACCACAACAACAGTATCTACTTCAACAACACAGACTTATGCTAAACTGACTCCTTTCTCATATACACCCTGATGCCTTAAGACCCTTTTAGTTTCTTATTTTTCTAATTTTGTAAGCTTTATAAGTTTTATAAGTAGTAGAAGTAGATTTTAGAAGCAACGGATCTTGTTCCTTTACCCTGTAACAAGTAGTTTACACATTCCTTAACCCTCTTACCCCATTCCATGCTCCCCATATCAATTCTGAATTCAGTAGAAATGTTTAGTCTTTTGTTAAGGCAAGGCCTATGCTGTTTAGAGAACACTCATATCTTGACCTGAACAACAGAACACAGTCAAGAACTGGGTGACCGTGTACCCTTTGTGCTCTGAAGATGGTGAAGATGATGAAGTGGTCCCAAAGGCCCCCAGACCCAATTCCCAGGGGATGGGCAAGGGGGTGGATCAGGACAAAAGTAACGGGGTGGAAACACTTGGGATCGGACAGATAATATTATAAAATGTAACATCTCAGGCACAGCCGGTGCACGCGTCCTGTAACATCTATGCCTTGGCACAAATTAAACCCTTTCCTTATCTCACCCTCAATTAACTGCTCCTGAGTTTTTTTTTCTTTAGCATCAGGTGCTGCCATCACCCTCAGAATGTACAGGAAAAAGTCATAATCTTTCTCTTGATGGATCTTATGTAATTAGACAATCTAACGAGCAGAAGTTACTCCTGGACCCTATATATTCACTAAAAAAGGTCCAGGTAAAAATCCAAACAGACATATCCTCTATAAAAGGGGATTGTCGGCCCTTCATTCTCCAAAGCCTTAAAGGATAGAGAGCTTGGTTAAGAACTAGATCCCATCCGTAAAAGAACACAAAAAGATCTAACAGGATGGTTTGGATCAAGACTAGGTGTATTAAATTCAATAGATCAGGGAATATTAATTACTAAACTCAGCACTGTAACCTCTGATTTGGGAAAACTGGAGGTACCACTAAGATCATTATTAATGACTATAGCTGAAACACAATCTCTTACTACAGACTTGATGATCTTGTTAGCTAAACACACATCTGAAGATTTTCAGGTTGTAACTAATTTTTTAGGAGGTTTGCAAGAAAATGTTTCAATAGTAATACAATGTATATAAACCCAACAATGGATACAAACCATAGCTGAAGGAGTTATAAGAGAAGGAACATCAGGAATTTTACCTCAAGAAATAAGACAGATCATATCCAGAAATGACACCACAACCAAGTTTGAGAAAGAACATCAGGCATGGTGGCAATTAGTAAACTTCACAT
Organism: Neopelma chrysocephalum; assembly: GCF_003984885.1. NCBI lineage: Eukaryota > Metazoa > Chordata > Aves > Passeriformes > Pipridae > Neopelma > Neopelma chrysocephalum. Next base: position 29,164 of record NW_020925453.1, on the reverse strand, counting down.
ATAACTCAAAGCAGGAGCAGATAGAGGCATATGTTCTTACCATCTGTGAGGCAAAAGAACAGACCATATTTCCTGTCTTAGCATTAGGGGCAATACACCGGGACGTAGTAGTTAGACCGGGACCCCTGGTGACCTAGTGGTTAGCATGCAGGACTCTCACTGCTGTGACCCCGGTTCAATTCCTCGGTCCCCCGGGCAGATGGAGCCCGTTAGCCCTGTAAGGCCATCCATCTATGAGAAGGTCACTCTAAACAAACCTACGTCCTGAGGACCTCACTGCCATTGTCCAAGCTTGCTTGGCCCCGACAGATGAACCTTAGGATTAAAGGGTGGGCTCAGTTCAGCACAGGCTGTGTCTCACCTAAAAAAATCCATTGCGCAGGCTGGAAAGGTAAAAGACCTTTCCCAAAATCTTCGTTCACGAAGACTGGCCATTATAGTAGTTAGACCCATGGGACATAATGTCTGGGGAAGCTATGACAGGGACATAGGGAGATGGCAAACTATCAGCACAGAAGCCTGTATACCCAGAGAAAAACTAGGACACGTATGTGAAAATGCTGTAACAGAGAATGAGGATTTATGTTTAGATATGGAAGATAGTATATGTACTTTTGAAATGTTCCCAAATACACAAGCACAGTCCCAAGTATACTATGCAGACAAAGGATGTGCCTGCATCAGGACACCTTGTACAACTATTGCTGATTATGAAGAATCAACCAATGGTACTAACTTCTGTTTTTGCAATTTTACTAAAATAATAGGATGTGACTTTAGTTACACTGCTCCCGTGACCACCATGCAATTGATTTTGGATAAATATATGTTATATCATGAAGTGCCTAAACTACAAATAGGCATGGACATTAATATCCTCCAGAAAATGCTCTATCATCCTGATATGGAAAAACTGATGGAAAAGGTAAAGACTACTTCACATCGCATGCTGTGGCGAGTGAAACACGACACTGTGGAGATTAAAAACATCATTACCGAAGTGGCAAAGACTGGAGAACATCATTGGTGGAACATATTTCTGGGAATAACCAATACACAATCACCCACTGCAGCCTGAAACGAGAGCAAGGCCTAAAAGAGTTAACTGAGGTATCTTGCTGTGTTGAGAAAGTCGCCCAACACCTGCTCTGCCTGTGCTGCTAAGGAATCATTGCAAAAACATTGATAACTCGTTCTGCTCTGCTTACTGGACCTAAACCTAATCATAAGGAGAATGCTAGAAACGCTATACAGTTAACCTATTGGTCATAAATTAAGACAAGGTAGACATCTGAATAGAAGAAAAGGGCTTAGAGCCAAGGGTTTTTGCAAGCTTCAGTAGCCAAGTGTCGTGGGTTTTACCTGTGGCCATGTTTTGGAGCAGAGCGGGGGCTATAGGGTGGCTTCTGTTGGAAACTGCTAGAAGCTTTCACTGTCCTATGAGAAGCCAATGGTAGTCAGTTCCAGGAGGGATTTCCTGTTGCTGACCAAGGCTGAGCCAATGGGATGCGCTTCTGTGATAACATATTTAAGAAGCAGAGGAAGAGAAGGTTGTTGCACAGAAGAAATTCCAGTCCGTGAGAACAAGCAGTCACCAAGCTCGGTGCAACCGGAGGAGGGGGAAAAGGGGGGGCCTTCCCCCCCCTCCCCCAGAAGCAGGGCAAAGACTTAGAGCTGAAGCCTCTGCAGCCCATAAAGAACCATTGGAGTGCAGAAACCCTCTTGCAGCCTATGGAGGAGTCCATGTTGGAGCAGGGAGATACATGAAGGAGACTGTGACCCCCTGTGGGAGGCCCAAAATGGAGCGAAGTCCTACTGGAGATCTGTGACCCGTGAAGAGGGAAGCCCACGCTGGAGTAGTTGTTTTCCGGGTAGGACTTTGTGGCTCCCCCTTGGGAGATCCACGTCGGTACAGCTCAACCCATGAAGGACTGCACCTCCTTGGGGAAGTTGTCTACGGGGCAACAGAATGAAAAGAACTGTTGCCCGAGAAGTGGATAGACTCACACTGGAGAGGTTCATCAAAGACTGTCTCCTGTGGGAGGGACCCCATGGAAGCAGGGGAAGGACTTGGAGTTGTAGACACCCCCCTTGCAGCCCGTGGTGAAGACCATATGTGGTAGTTTAGTCTAGGCCTTCCTTGGTGACCAGTTTGTAACCAAGGAAGTGCCCAGATTTACCCAGTATTCCCTATGATTTTTACATAAGCCAGGGTATAAGAAGAAAGGAGGAGAGGTTTTTGCCCCTCTTTCCTTCCTGCGGCTTTGGAGGTGCGGGTTTCCCTGCTGTTGAGTCTGTCGTGTTGGGGAGTGAGACCTGCTAAGGCCTTGCCGACCTTGGGAGACGGAGGTTGCCGGCGATCGTTCCAGCGCGACTTTCCGTTGTCTCAAGGAGAGTAGTAAGATATTCTTTTGCTAATTCTTTTAGTTGCTAGATCTTGGGCTATTGATCAGGATATATATATATATTTTATTTTGGTTTTGTTCCTTTTTTCCCTTCCCCCTTCCCTTTCCCTTTTCCTTGTGAAATTGTATATATATTTCAATTGTATATAACTGTAATATAAGTGTAAATACATTTATATATATTGCTTTAACTGTCTCTCTCTCGTTTCGGTTCTCTTGGGTTTTTTTCTCTTCTCCCTTGGTTTTGGGGGAGGGGGACTTCTTGTGGTGAGGTTTTGAGACTTGACAGGGAGCCAACTTCAAACCATATCACCATAGTAACGCAGATGTCCCCCTGTAAACTATGGAGGACCTTTGGAATGCAAAGAGCCGATTGTAAAAAGCTGCTGCTCCTGAGGGATGGACTCAAACAACAACAAAACCCCCCTTTCCCAGTTCCCCTGCACCGCTGGGGGAAGGAGGGAAGACCTAAAAGAAGGAGGGGTGGGGGGGAGGGAAAGGTGTTTTAAGACTGTTTTATTTCTCACTCTTTAGCTCTTATTCTGTTAATAATAAATTTAAGTTTTATCCTCACTCTTTGTTTTGCCTCCTAACACTGCCTTCTCTCAATCCTTATCTCTATTCATGAAATTCCTTTGCTGTTTTTTTTCTTCCTCTCTCCAGCTGCTGAGGGGAGGAGGGAGGGTAGTGGAGTGTTTTTAATAGGCCCCTGGCATCTGGCCAGGGTCAAAACACAATACCAAGACATTAAAAACAGAAAGGTAAGAAGGTCAAAGCGAGGAAGAAATGGACCCCCGAATTAAGGATGAAGGCTGGAAGGACCATCAAAACTCGGTGCCAAGAGAAGAATCTGGAAAGCACTGCCCTAAACTCCACCTAGACTCCACCTATCATTAATATGTATGATTAGATGTTGTAACCATATGAATATGTATGTTGAGATGTTGTAATCATGTATGTAGACTGTATAAATACCTTGTTTTGCATTGATGCCTTTGAGCAAGTTTGTCCAGCACGAGCTGGCTCGCTCCCAATATTGAATAAACAAATACCTTGCTGCTCATAAATCCAAAAGTCTCTGAGCAGTTAATCATTCCGAGGTTTTTCGGCATCAATTTGGCAACCACGGCAGCACCCTCCTCCACCTGACTGCAGAATCCGTCTGAGCTTGGGACCCCCTGGGCATGCCTCAGGTAAGTTTTACTCAGAGGGGCTCCCCTCTTCGTCGACTTACTGCGGGGGTGGACAAGGACTCACTGCCTATTGATAAAAGGTATTTTTATCTTACTTGGTTCTTGGTTCTTCCTTGGTCTTGGAGTTCCCATTAGACGGTGAGGGATGCCTCCCACAGGGTGCTGTACCACAGGTGAAACTCCTGAGTTGGTACTTGGGTGGTATTCTGATAAGATGAGGATCAATCCCTTGTTTTGCATGATTGTATTTATGGTATTGGTTCCCTTAAGTTCATAATCGCCCTATGAACTGGGGATTGGGGCCCATTATTGCGTTAATAGTTTTGTGTTTGTTCATTGTCATTTTGTGTTGTCTTGTTTGTTTTTGGAAAAGCTACTGTGTACCGGATATACCTTGCTTACCTTGAAACATCCAGGAGCACATAGTTAAAGGTATTATCATGCTAAGAATTGCTATATGGGAGGTAGTGCTGAAGAGTTAACTATAAGCACACCACTTTGGATAAGACTTAGAATAAAGATTTGTCCATTTTGCAACTGTTAGTTATATGTACGAGCCTTGTGTAATAGATGTAAGGTTTGCCTCCCCGACAGATAAGGTTGGGTCAGAACCAGTGTGCATATTGTAGAAAAGAGGGACACTGGAAGCAAGTTAGTGGAAGAAAAAGAAGAATTAGATTTTCTAATTGATACAAGGGCTACATTTTCTGTTTTGAATCAAGAATTAATACCTAAAAGTGATAAATATGTTTAGGTCGTGGGGGCAACTGGCCAATCAGAGAAAGCTTTCTTTTTGAAATCCCTAAAGTTCAAAATTGCAAAACAAATGGGAGTGCATCAGTTTTTGTATTTACCAAATTTACCCAAACCCCTATTGGGCAGAGACCTACTAGAAAATATGGGAGTTGTAATAGAATTCAAACAAGGTAAAATTGAATTTAGGGTAAAGGAAGAACAATTAATAGCAGCTCTGAGTTTAGCAATGAGCTATGTGGAGCCAAACCAGGATAATTCAAATGTCAATCAAATTTTAGATCAGGTATACCCAGGAGTTTGGGCTACTGACACACCAGGAAGGTCGAAACAGGCAGCTCCTATTCAAATCGAATTACAGCCAGGAGCAAACCAAGTAATTAGGAAGCAATATGCACTGAGGCTAGAAGATAGAAAAGGAATTGAACCAATAATAGATAACTTCCTGAAGTTAGGGCTTTTGGTAGAATGTGAATCAGATTTCAACACCCCAATTTTACCCGTCAAGAAGCCAAATGGAACATATAGGTTGGTTCAGGATTTAAGAGCAGTAAATGAGATAGCTAAAAACATACATCCAGTTGTTGCAAATCCATATATCCTCTTAACAAAATTAAAAGAAAATCTAATTTGGTTCACAGTACTAGATCTAAAAGATGCCTTCTTCTGCCTCCCCTTAGCACAGGAAAGTCAAAGGATATTTGCCTTCAAGTGGGAAAGTCCCACCACTAGAAGGAAAACAGCTCACTTGGACAGTGTTACCTCAAGGGTTCAAAAATATTCCCACAATTTTTGGGAATCAATTAGCTAAAGAATTGGAACAATGGCAGTCACCACCGGGAGAGGGTGTACTTTTACAATATGTGGATGATCTATTGATTGTTACTGAAAAACAAGAAGAATATATCCAATGGACAGTAAACCTCTTAAACTTTTTGGACTTAAATGGTTATCATGTCTCTCAACAGAAAGTGCAACCGGTGCAGAAACAAGTGGTGTACCTGGGATATGAAGTATCTGGAGGACAACGATCTCTGGGAACAGCAAGAAAGGAAGCCATCTGCCAGACACCCAAACTACAAATGGTGAGAGACTTTCGAGCCTTTCTGTGAGTGACAGGTTGGTGTCATTTATGGATATATCAGTATGGACTAATTGCAAAGGCTTTGTATGACCTGCTGAAAATAACTAAGGGTAACCTAGTCTGTACCCCTGAAGCAAGTGGAACCTTCAAATGGCTAAAGCGAGAAGTCATGAGGGCTCCAGCGTTGGGATTGCCTGATGTAACGGAGCCCTTTTGGTTATTCTTGCATGAGCGACAAGGAACGGCTCTAGGGGTCCTGGCTCAGCAACTAGGGCCATACAAAAGAGCAGTAGCCTACTTCTCCAAACAATTGGACCAGGTAAGCAAAGGATGGCCCACCTGCCTAAGGGCAGTAGCAGCAGCGATCATAAATATAGAAGAAGCCAGGAAACTTACAATGGGACAGAAAATGACTATATTAATGTCCCATACAGTATCAGCAGTACTGGAACAGAAAGGAAATCATTGGCTGTCACCCTCCCGATTCCTGAAGTATCAGGCATTCCTGGCTGAATCAGACGACATAACCATTCAGGTGACTAATATTGTCAACCCAGCTTCATTCCTAGAAGGAAGAATCTCAGCTGAACCTTTTGTGCATGACTGCCTGGAGACCATTGAAGCAGTGCATTCCAGCTGCCCAGATCTCAAATAAGAGCCACTCCAAGATGCAGACGATTGTTTTTTGGATGGTAGCAGTTTTGTAAAACAAGGCAATTTGAGAAAAATCACCAGGTGTGGTGGCAGTTGGTAAACTTCACTTACAATTCACAACATGAGCAAATTGAGGCTTATGTACTTACTATCAGTGCAGCCAAGGAAAAAACATCTTTCCTGTTTTGACATTAGGAGCTATACACCAGAATGTTATTGTCAGACCCATAGGCCATAATGTTTGGGCAAAGTTATGATCAGACCAAAGGCAAATGTCAGTCGATCAGTACCAAGGCATGTATTCCTAAGGGACAGTTGGGATATATCTGTGAAAATGCTGTAGTAGAAAATGAATATTTATGCTTAGATACTGAAGATAGTGTATGTACTTTTGAGATGCTTCCCCATGCTGAGACCCAATCACAAGTATATTATGTAGGCAATGGATGTGTATGTATTAGGACTTTTTGTGTTAACCTTACCATTGATAATTGTCATGAAGTAGCAAATGGTACTAATTTTTGTGTGTGTAATTTTACTCGAATCATAGGTTGTGATTTTGACTACACCATTCCTATAACTACTAGACAACTAATTGAAGCTGATTATACACTGTATTATGATGTACCCAAATTGCAAATAGGCATGGATATTGATCTCTTTAAGGTAATGCTTAGAAACCCAGACATAGAGAAAATGGTCCAAGAAGTAAACAGAACGACTCAGCATATGCTTTGGCAAGTGAAACATGACACTGAAAGTATAAAGACTATCCTTACTAAAGTAGAGCAAGTGGGGGAACATCATTGGTGGGACATCTTTACAGGATATTCCCCCATGGCGACAAAGGTGTTTCACTATTTGATGTATCCTCTTTTGGTCCTAGTAGTAGCAATAATTCTGCTATCCCTCTTAAATGTTTGGCTGTGGTACAGATTGAGTACCGTAATCAAAAGAATGCAGATAATGTGGGCAATGATGAATACCTACCAAAACCCTTTGCCTTTGAAAGTTGACAAAAGAATTCATAAGTCCTAAGAAAAGGGGGACTGAAATGAGAGCAAGGCCTAAAAGAGTTAACTGAAGGTATCTTGCTGTGTTGAGAAAGTTGCCCAACACCACCTGCTCTGCCTGTGCTGCTAAGGAATCATTGCAAAAACATTGATAACTCGTTCTGTTCTGCTTACTGGACCTAAACCTAATCATAAGAAGAATGCTAGAAACGCTATACAATTAACCTATAGGTCATAAATTAAGACAAGGTAGACATTTGAATAGAAGAAAAGGGCTTAGAGCCAAGGGTTTTTGCAAGCTTCAGTAGCCAAGACATTAACAATAGAAAGGTAAGAAGGTCAAAGCAAGGAAGAAGAAATGGACCCCCGAATTAAGGCTGAAGGCTGGAAGGACCATCAAAACTCGGTGCCAAGAGAAGAATCTGGAAAGCACTGCCCTAAACTCCACCTAGACTCCACCTATCATTGATATGTATGATTAGATGTTGTAACCATATGAATATGTATGTTGAGATGTTGTAATCATGTATGTAGACTGTATAAATTACCTTGTTTTGCATTGATGCCTTTGAGCAAGTTTGTCCAGCACGAACTGGCTTGCTCTCAGTGTTGAATAAACAAATACCTTGCTGCTCATAAATCCAAAAGTCTCCGAGCAGTTAATCATTTCGAGGTTTTCCGGCATCAAGCCCAGCTCTTTAACTTCCTGGTTCACGTGGTCTTGGTTTTGATGCTGGCAGCTTTCCTCCTTACAATCATCAATCTTTGAATGTGGTGGAGAATTAAGACCATAGTGCAACAAGTCCATGTGCTCTGGACTGTACAAAGGGTGATGCAAAAGAATTTGCATTAGTTAAAAGAAAAGGGGGGAATTGAAATAAAGACAAGACAAAATAAAATAAAAACTTAGCCATGTTAGTGTGACTTTGCAAAATTGTAACTGCTTGAAAGAAGATTACTGCCCAAATTGTGGGCAGTTAAGATAAAGGGGAACTAGCTTACATAAACAAATAAGATAAGGGACTGTCAGGGAAAGCAGGAAAGAAAGACTTTTTAGCACATAGCATTGCAAGGGAGACAGAAGAGGGGTGGGGGGGAACATAGCTGTTTGAAATGATAAAGCTTTATGTAACTACTCTATAGTAATAAAAATAGGAGTTAGGTAACCGAATGTCTATTTAGATAAGGCAGACTTCATACCAATTGTCAAAGAGTGTATATGATAGATAATTTTTGAAACTTACTCCTTCCAAATGTATAAAAGCTGTTGTGTTTCTTCTCTCAGTGGAATGCACGGGGGGGCGAAACCCCTCTGCATCCACTGACCATAATAAAAGGTGTGCTTTTTATATTGTTTAAGGATTTCTTTGAATCACTATAGAAAGCACATTTGTTTCACCAATGCTTAGGTTGCATCTAGTCCCTGAAATCAAGAATATAGATGCCTGATTTTTATGATCTTTGTTGTCTCTACCACAATGTAGGTATAATCACCTGTGCTTGTGTTAAAAACCAGTCTGTTTTCTTCACTTTCAGTTTTCTAAACCTTAATTTTAGTGGGTTTAATTTTTATCTCTGTATCACCTAATTTGGCTTGAGAAATACATGAATGCCAGTTACAGGAACTATAAAGGTGACAAGCTATTACATACAGATTTGATTTAAAATCTTTTTTGGTTAATTCAATGAAAACATGTTTAACAAAGCAGAGTTTTTACAGATTGAGGTGGACAGCAGGACTTTCATATTTTTCTTTAAACTGACTATAAAGATATGCAGAATGCCTTTTAAATTGCTATGATTCCTTCATATGTCTTTATAATGCCAAGCTTTGTGGTGTAAATTATTCTGACATGTAATGCCTTTGTATAATTATACTTTCCATGTAAGAAAGGCACACTGGTGTAGGAAGTAAGAGGCAATGGTAAAATGGTTAAAAGTTGTTCCAATATTTTGTTGACATATTTGGCCTTGCAATTACTTCTAGTGACATAAAGCTACTTGAAACATTTTTTCAGGTATATAAAGAGCTGTACGTTATCTTGAAAAAGGGGCCTTCTTGATAAATTAATTTTTACTTGAGGTGTTAAAAGTAAGGCTGCAGTTAAATCCATTTAAAAATACTTTTGCTTCTAAAATGTAGCTATAGATTTTTGTTATTAGCTCATTCTGAATTGATACATCAAAGCATTGATAAGTTGAAGAAACTGTGAGCTCAACTCGAAGATAATGAGCAAGGCTTAGATAGTTTGTTTAGTTGGCTCGATATATTTAGTGTAGGACCTTGGTTAAGAAAGCATTTATAGTAATATTAATGGACCTGTTTGTATTTTTTGTATTATGTTCTGCATTCCCTGTTTGTTATCCTGTATACAACGTATGATTAATCGAAGTTTCGTACAAGCCCCAATTTTGCAGCTTGAAACAAAAAAAGGGGAATTGTTGGAGCACAAATTTCTGATGACACTGCAGAGATAAGAAATGATCTTATCCAGAAACCTTGGGATTTAAACAAAAACAAGGAAAGTCTGTTTACATTCACTCCCTGAAATTCTTACATTATCTTTTAATTAAGCAGACTTATAGGCTCCAAGGTAAATCTCTTTATTACTTTGTTTGCCCCATCTGCCTTGTGATTGTGATAAAGAAATACCTGTTTATCTGTTTGAAGAAAAATATCTCCCTGAGTTTCCTGGACCTTTAACCCCAGCTATGAATGGAATGTTTGTCCCTCTTTTCCCAAACCCTATATATACCAATGATGCCTTAAAGTCCTTTTAGTTTTTTTGATTTTTCTAATTTTTATAAGTTTTATACATAGTTATATAGCAGAAGTAGATTTTAGAAACAGCAGCATTTATTCCTTTACCCTTTCCCTTACCCTTAGCATAGTAACTACACACATTCCCCATATCAATACCCCTGAATTCCATTAAAATGTTTAGTCTCTTGTCAAGATAGGCCTATTCTGTTTAAAGAACACTTGTACTCTGGCCTAAACCGCAGAGTACAGTCAAGAACTGGGTAACCATGTGCCCTTTGTGCTCTGAAGAAGACAAGGGTGACGAAGTAGGTGGTCTTGAAAAGACCCCAACCCCAATTCCCCAGAGGCGGGCCGGGGGTGGACCAGGGCAAAAGCCAGAGGGTGGAAAAATCTAGGATTGTGAAGCCAGACAAAGCCCAGAAAGCAAATATTACTATATGAAAAGTAGAGTTAAATTCAGAATATAAGTATAAGCAAGAGCAGAAAAGCTTAGTCTTAGAAATAGTAGGGGCAATAATTCATTAAGGTATGCAGAACATGCTGACACAGGAGAACAAGAACTCATGTACTCAGAAGAACAACCTGATAAAGAAGGAAGATGAGCCAAGATCTGGGTATCCCTGCAAAATCATCAGAAACCTTTGCCAGATGCACTAGGAAGTCAGCCAAAGTAAGAAAGTTCACAAAGTTCATGATGATGATGGGAGGCGGGCAGGGGGCTGTCCGAGACTGAAGGCTGGAATGACCCTCCCAGATTCTCCCCAAATTGAAGACCACACCTCTAACTCCGCCTAAACTCCACCTGTTATGAATATTGAAAATGTATGTTGCAATTCTATGAATATACATGTAAAAATGTTGTAATCACTTGTAAAAGTCATATATAAACCTGTTCCTTTACTGATAAGGGGGGGCAGTTTTTCCAGGATGACCTGACTGTTCCCCAGGCACTCCGGAGGCCCGTGAAATAAAGTACCTCCTGCTTAAAGGCTACAAACTTTGTCTCTAAGCAGTTTCTTTTCGTTCGTGCCTTTTTGGGGGCAAAATCTTGGCATCAATTGGACAAAGAGTATTATAAATTGTAAGTACCTGAGGCAGAGGGGCGCGCGTGTTTTGTAACTTCTGTGCCTTGGAGGCATGAATAAATCATTTTCTTATCTCACTTCTAATTAAATTGCTCTGGAGTTTTTTCCTCAGCTCCTTTAGGCATAACCAAAGTTGTGATGAATAAAGCATTCAGTCTTGCACACACAAACTGGGTCCTCGCATAATTTAACCATCACAGGATGGGGAAAAAAATCAAAATCTAGAAATAGTGGCATCACCTAAGGATATCAAGTATGGACTAGTACCTGTTTGTACTGGGCAACATCCAGACAAATAATGGTGCTGTCAGTGACAACTTGAAGCAATATGTTTGCAATTAGATTTGCAAAAGATTATGGTCATGATTTAGCATGGTGTGCCTATCCCCAGGAGCTGTTCACTCGCTCTTCGCTGTAGAAATTGATTTCACTGATCTGCAGGAAGAGACATTCTGTTGTTTCATGTCCTTCCTTGAAGCAATAGCATCATGAGATCTGTATTTGATTATGCTTAAAGGTGTAACTTTGATTTCTAAGAAGCTGCAAGCTCAAAATTACACTGGTGTCGATAAAATGCCACAACCTTCTCACTTTGTGACCTTCGCCTTGTTTCTTTTGCTGTGATGGGGAAGAATTGAAGGATGCTCATGGAAATCTTCAGCCTCATCTTCCATATGCCAGAGGGAGTTGCTGTTTCATTTTAGGTTTTTAAATTAAAACATTTGAAAAGGATTAGTTGTAGTTTTGTGGTTCTTCAATTTTTTCTGGGCTAGAAATCAAGATGGCAAAAGGAAGTGGAAAATTCATCTTTTGTACACATGGGCTAAACTGGCTAAGGGGAAATTACTTCAGAGGTAACTGGTGAAATCTAGAGCAGGCATGGTAGTGCAGGGGTGACTATAGGTACGCTACTGCTTACCAAAAAAAAACACTCAAAAAAAGCATTGGGAGTTGTCTTTGAATCCGGAAAGAGCAAGAGCATAATCTGATCTTTCCTGTTCTGGAAGGAGAAAGGAGTCATAGTCTTGAAAGGCATCAGAACATGGTTGGGTAGACATCAGAGAATGATGTAACAAGAAAGTCACTGTAAGGCACTGGAGGTCATGGCTTGACAGTTAAGGAATCCTAATTACTGGAGGCTTTTAAGAGCAGATTAGAAATGCTTTGCTTAAGTGTTTATAATGTGAGGGAGTACTGATCATTCTTTGGGATACAAAGATGGATTAGATGAGGGCTTGAGGATGCTATAAGCCCTGCTGTAGGGACAGGAAAGTTAAATGTGGAAGATTTATTCGAGGAGGAAAAAGAGTTTTTGCTCAAGGAAGTTTCTGCTGTTAGGAAAGCTAGGCCTGGAAAGAGACATAGTGTGGGAATCTTCACATGCTGTATTTCCCTTGGGTTGTTTTCTGTCAGGAGAAATGGAATTCCCTCAAGGAAGATAACAGAATGTTGTTAAAATCTTAAAATCATTCTTTCCCACAGACTTGGGGGGAAGTGAGATAAGAAAGTTAGAACTGTAAAAACAGCCTAGTGAGCCATTTTGTGCATGTGTCAGTCCTTTGATATGTAAGGTAGGGCACAGGCCTGCGCTGAGCTCTTTTCACCCACTGTGTGAATTAACAGCATATTTACGATTTCTGACTTCGGAATAAACTTTTCCTTAATACCTTAGCCATGGTTTGGTCCTCTGGGTTACCTGCATGCATATCAATTCTTACACCTACTTTTTAATGAGAGCCTCAAGACTTACTCGGCTAACATTAGATGAAGGCTTTTTATTGCACACGTGTAAACATGACTCAAGGCTTGGGAGGAATTCCTGGGATTGTGGCACTCCCTTAGCACCACTTCATCATGTAATACTGCATCAGTTGTGAAACCTGAGGGGTGTTTTCCCCCTGCACCCACGGGGCAGCTGCACCGCCCCCCAGCTGCTGCTATTTCACAACATGTGCTGTGTCCCATTCTTTGGAAAGAGCCTAATTATAGACAGCAGCAGAGCCAGAACTGACTGGAGAGCTGTCCAAAGATAGCCAACCACGTGTTGCTTCCTAGCAAGAAACACAAGAAGAAAAAAATCCCCATCAACTGCATTTGAGCTGTATGCCACAGCTGAGCCATCTGCAGCACATGCAACATAATTCAGTGTCTAGTTGTCAGGTCTGACAGTTTGGTGTTTGATGGAAATGGGGAAAGTCAAACGAGATTTATAGAGCCAGTGGGCTGTCAGGAAGGTTTCCCAGCTCTTCACTTACGTTTGCACGGGCAGAGTGCTTTACAGGGCAAGCGGAGAAGCCCTTCCGCTCTGTTGGAGTTGTGGGGAGGACTAGCTTTTTCTGCATGGGGATGGGATGCTGTCACAGGAATGCCTTGCAGAGGTCCTGCTGAGAGAGGAGTATGCCATCCCGAGTGCTCGGCTGAGAAAATGTTTGATTTTGGACTTACCCTTCTGCCCTGGCAGCTGTTAAGTGTTTCCATGGAGATCACAGCTGGTGGTGAGGAGCTGTGGCAGCCTGGAGGGAGGCTGCCAGCTGGATCCCTTGGCTGTTCTATATCATGAAATAATCACCCAACCAAGAATGACCTGAATGTCTGGAGAGGCCTCTGCTGTTTCAGCCTTCCTTCAGATTACATCAACTGCTCCGCTCTGAGCTCCCAGCCTGATTTTTGGAGACACCCATCTATTAACATCTGCAATCTGAGAGCAGTTGCACTTGCTGAGAGTTACACATGGGGTTTCTGCAGCTCTGGGGCATTTGTCCACAGTGTAGGATGCTGAGGGGCTGGAGCTGGGGCTGAGAGCGAGAGACAGGCTGAACTGCAGACCACTCAGTTATACAAGCAAAGTGCAAAAGATGTTCACGCTTTATCACTGTATGCTCAATTCCTCCTCCTGGAAAATGTGAGGTTCCAAATTCCACCTGAAAAAAAAAATAAAAAGGAATTAAAATTATGCACTAGATGTGAAAAACTGCCACTCTCGACAGGACTGCGATCATTACTTCAACAGGACTGTGACCATCATCTGGACCAACAGGTTTTCTTTTCCTTTTACTTCGCACCTGGGGTGCCACGTGGTGTTCAGCACAGGGGCTAATGAACATTGTTCTGTTCTTGTCCCAGGGTGCTGGGTTATACATCTGTCTTTGTGGGTTAAAACCAGTTTTCTCTGTATCATTGTATTTATTGTAATCTTCTTAGCAAATTGTAACACTGACTTGTAATGTCTCGAGTTGGGTTCATTTCTCCCGCCGGTTTACTTTTAAACCAGCACACCTTCCAATCTGAGCCCAGGTTATGGGCTCCAGGAGGTGTGGTGTCTTATAGTTTTCCCGGGCTGTTTGTGACTGACAGCTACTCTGGGGCTTCCCCATGTGGGTTCCAGGGGTCTGCCATGAGGGATACAACACCACTCCACCTCTGTGAGGTTCGACCCATCCCTTCCCCCTCCACACACACACATGCACCCCCCCCCAAGGTGGTTATGACCCAGTAATTACTGATCTGGTGTCTAACATTCCACCCTGTTGGGTCAGAACAACCACCAGGACCAGGTCTAACCATCTCTCTTATTCTTGTAGCGGCAACTGTGGTGCAAGTTAGTGGACAGAGGGAGAAAAAGGACAGAAAGAGGAAAGTATACAAGAAAACACGCAGTGGGCAATTGTTATATCAATAACTGTAAACTAGGAGTTTTATCAATATAGAAACTCCACTCCATGCAAATCACCATCTCCCACCCTGTGGGTCCTGAACTGCAGCAAACCAGGATCTGGGGAAAGAGTTCAGGAACTCGATCTGTCCATTGCAGTGTCTGGAACACTTCCTTCATATTCATCCATGGACAGCATCTTTCTTTGGTGAGGTGCAACACTTCAAAAAGTCTTTGCTTAATAATAACACACTGAGTAGTAACCCAAACCAAATACCCATATCCCAGATCAATACCCCACCACCCTCATCCCTCCCACCAAGCAGGTTTCAGGGGGAAATTCAGTGTGTATCACGGGAAAGAGGTATTCGGTAATATACAATAATCTGGTTGCCACAGGGGAAACCATTCCTACCAACTCAACTTACCAAGAAACTTTAGTGGTTACAAAACCTAGATCTTCACTTGTTTGCAGCTGGAGAAAACCTTTCTGCTGCTACCAACAGTTTTTGTTAACCCCTTTTCTCCCTCCCTCCAGGGGCTACCCACTCTGAGAAGGTAGGAAGTGGTATAAAAATACCTTGGTTATTCAGGGCTATTACACTTGCTGTAGTTACTAGAAAAGAAACACAACATTACAGCAAAAGAAAACTTTAAGGCACAAAATTATTATGGTCTTATGCTAGAAACTGCTTTTTGTAAACATAGAAAGGTGATGCATTCACTTTAAAGTCTCTAATTCTTTTGCAGCTATCTTCTGTTTCTGGAGTTGACTTTATTATTCTAGGCTTTTCTGCTTGTAGATCTCCCAAGTGCAGGTAAATGCAGGAATCAAAAACAGTCCTGTTGGCATTTCCTCTCCTCTTTGGACACCTGTATGAGAGGAGAGAAAAGAAAACTCGGTCCTGCTGGGACCGGTCTTAAAAAGAGGGAACAATCCACCTGGTGTTAATTCTGTATTCTCTGACATGGGCGTCCATGGCTACCCATGCATACTTGTTCAGGGGTGTCTTTAAGACCATCTGGACTTCCCCGATAGTTGGCAGGCCTACCAATACTGGCTGACCTGGAAAATGGGAAGGCTCTTGATTATCTTCGGGTTTTGATGTTGCTGATACTAAAGAGGGAGGCTGTGGGTAAAAGGTTGTGAGTCTAAGACATCCATTTACTCCCCATCGGTAATTCACCCTTTTTACAGCATCCCATAATTGTCCTGTCCAATTTGAATTTTGGGACTTTAAAAATCATTTAAGCAGGTCATTTTTTCTCTTGACTATGCCATTAGCTTGCAGATGATAAGGTGTGCGGAACATCCACTGAACTCCTTCTTTGACCCAATCTTGGACTAGGGTAGCTGTGAAATGTGACCTGTTGTCTGATTGAATTGATACAGGTTTTGGGAAGAAACTGAAGTTACTGCTTCTTTCTATAGATCTTGTGCCCCTGTATGCTGTTATTTTGAGTGCAACCACTCTAATAATTGGTCCCAGTTTTCTGCTGAAGTTTTTATATGTAGTGGGGCTAGTCTGGGCAGTTCACCTGCTTTGTTATTCCAGTGGCTAGGTGGGGTTTAATTTTCTTGGTGAGAGGTTACCCATCCAACTAGAAAATTCCCTTTTCTCGCTATGGAATTTCTTACCATATTTCTTTTTGCCAAACAGGGACTCTATTTACTTCCCAGTCATTTTTATACCAAAAGGGAAGCCACTCAGTACACTCCTTGAACACAGCGAAAGAATCAGTGTAAATATATACTGAATCAGAGGTTTCAGATTCATGGTTAAATACACTCAAAACTGCTACCAATTCTCCCACCTGTGCACTACCTTCTCCTTCCATTATTATCCTGTCTCCTCTATTTACTTGCAAAGCTACAGCACAATATTTCCAAACTTTACCTTCCTGCTTTGCTGATGCATCAGTAAACATCGCATTCTGCAATTGTTCTAAATATGGGGGAGCAACTTGAATCACAGAAGGTGGAGAGTCAGTTGTGTTGTTCAGGGTTACCTCTTCTTGTAAGGGAAGGTTTTTGGGAGCTCCCTTGGTTACTTGAAAGAGGGTACAATAATGTTCAATTTGGGTGTACCATTTTCGAACAGAGGCTAGTTAGGCCACCCTGTCAGGGGGTGGAGTTCCCGACAAAATTGGTTCGATGACTTTAAAAGGTCCTCTTAAAATTAGAGATTGTTGGCAGACAGTTCTTTCTGCTTCCCAAAGGGCAAGGCTGACCACGAACAAACCCTTTTCCCAAGTGGAGTACCGTTTTTTTGCATCTTCAAAACTTAGAGAATGAAATCCAATGGGTCAGGTAGGACCATCAGGTCCTCACTGCCATAAATGTATGGACAGTCCTGAACTGGCAAATCCCCACCCAATTTTATACGGGATCAGTAGGGTGTATATGGCCTAGTGATTGGTGTGTGTTGGCCTCAAAAATTAGGAGTTGTAGGGCCTCCTCATGGAGTGGGGTCCAATCCCACCTTGCCCTTTTTCACAACAAATCATATAAGGGCCTTGCAATTATCGAAATGTCGGGGATGTGTTTCCTACAAAAAAACAGCAAACCTAAAGCATGCTGCAGATCTTTCTTATTCTCAGGCATTTTAATTTGGTCTAGGGAAGTGAGGGTGTCTGGGGGAATGCAGACGATTCCTCCCCTCCACCACATTCCCAGGAATTTTACTTCTTGCGAAGGGGGTTGTACTTTTTCAGGAGGTATTTGTAAGTCCAGGGACTCTAAATGTTTAGTGATGTCTGGGTTGACTGTACAGGTGCAATTTCATCTCTTGCTACCAAAATGTCATCAGTGTATTGATATACTTTTACTCCCGGTGCAGGAGGAATGAGTGACAGTTCTTGTGCCAGTGCGTGACATGCTAGAGTGGGTGAATGTTTAAATCCTTGTGAGAGGTGGGTAAAAGTGTACTGCTGGCCTTCCCATGTGAAAGCAAAATGCTCCTGATATTAGTCCTGCAGGGGAACCATAAAAACCATGTCTTTGACATCAGTAGTAGCCATAATTTGTTGGGCTTGTTCCTGTATGGTAGCTATTAGCTCAGCAATATTTGGGACTGATGCGGCAAGGGGCCCCATGCTTGCATTAAGGCATCTGTAGTGCACCGTCAGTCTCCAATTGCCATTTGGCTTGTGAACTGGCCACGCAGGAGAATTGTAAGGGGAATGGGTCATAATCACCATTCCTCTTTCGTTTAAATCTCCAATAACTGGGGCAATTCCTTCTCTGGCTCCCAGGGGCGAGGGATAGGGCTTTACGTTTACCACTTTAGATGGTGGTAATGCAGGAACTGTTTAAAAAAACCTTACAGACAAAGCTGGGGAACCAAATTTCCATTCATTTCCTTTAGAATCCAGCCAGGTTTTTCCTTTAAGGAGGTCCAATACCATAATATTCCTAGAGAAAGGACCCAATATCATTATGGCCTTAGTGGGGTAATCACCACCTGGCAACCAACATTTCACTCAAGCCATCTGCTGCAGCTTAGAGTGTCCAAACACATCAGCAACATAAATCCATTTTTTATCAGGGACTCTCCCACATCTTTTTGCAGTTTTTTCATTCAAGGCAGAAATTTGGGCCCCTATATTAACTAAGAAGGAGGCTGGGGACTGTAAAGGACCAAGGGGAAAGGTTACTACCATATCTCCTTCTTTGTTTTCAGTGAGCCTTCTGACATTTCCATGGGGATGGCGGAGGGAGTTTCTTGACTTCTCAGCTAATGAGGTCATGGGTAATTCCCTCCTGCCAGGCACTAAAGTAGCATTGTCCCCTTTCTGGGGACTATCACCCAGCTGTCTCCACATTTTTACAAGCATTTGTAAATACTGATCTGACTGTTTGTCCTTCAGTTCTCAGGGGATACCCATCTTTAATCCCTCGTTCCACAATAGGCTCCTTGGGACCTCACCCTCCCAGTTCCAGCCTCTAAATCGGGGAGGTTTTGCCCTTAACTCATTCCTATGGATGGTCATCTTAATTTGCAACAACACCTATTTGTATATCATAGTTCATTAACTCCTCAGCTATTTTCACCCATGTAAGGCCAGGTCCTGCCTGCAGTCCTTCTGCACAAGCAGCTCTAAGATGATCTTGCAATTGGGTAGCATAAAACTTCAATGAATCAGGTAGTCCTTTAATCAGGGGATTCATTCTGTCTGGATTGCCTAGCAACAACATGGGAGGGGGCTGGCAAGGGACAAGCCACCTTTTGTGTATTAACTAGAGGCAAGTAGCCTTTTGTATACTTTCAGTGAGTTTACCCAGTGTGGGGGTGGGGATAGAGAGGGGTTCTCCCCCCTCCAAGGCGTCCAGTCCTCCAGCCCAATAAGCTGCTCTCTGGGTAAGGGACCAAGGCTCTCTGCCATCATGCATTGTTAGAAACATGGTGTCTCAGTTTAATGAGACTGAAGTGTTTTGCTAAGGAGGATGAGTTATGAGGAAGACCAAGCTCCTCCCTCTAAGCAATTGTAAATCCGAAATTAAGAGGCTCCAATTGAGGAAGTGTGGAAAAAGAAAAGATAACAGCCCTTTATTAAAGGATATATGTGTATTGGCAGAACAACAAAAGAACACAAAAACAACTTAACAATAATCCTGTACCCAAAGTCCCCTCCAAGAAAAAACGGTTCAGTACTTTCCACCTTTTGGCACAATTCTGACCACGATCAGGAGGGGGAGCTGTTGGATCACTGGAGGAGCAGAGCCTGCAGTTGCTCTGTGGTGGTTGGCAGGGGGCGCTGTTGGGGTCTGGCAGTCGCTGTGTGGGGGCCCTGGTGCGCGGGAGAAGCCGAAAAATGGAGATCTCCCCCTCCACCGAGAAGGGCAAGGGGAAAAAGGGGAAAAAAAGGGGCTCTTCCCACGAACTCGTGCTGTTGGCGGCTGGCTCTGGCCAGGACTCCCCCAAAGGTTCCTTCGCAGAAGGGTCAAGCCTCTCCAATGAAATCTGAACAAGTTCGGGCTGGGGGGCAGGACAGGGTGCAGGAGAACGGAGGCAAACCGGGGCCAGAAGCAGCCAGATGACCCTGCCGAAAACCAAAATGAACCCCGGAATCCCTCCACACACACACCCTCGCTGAGTCAGGGCAAAAGTGGAGAGTGCCTGCTGTTTTCTGAGGAGAGGGAAAAAACTTACCTCCCCCCCACAGTCTTCTGAAGGCCAATCAGCCTGGAATGTGGGTCTGTTAGTAAGTTCTTTTGTGTGTGTCAATCACCCTAGGCAAACAAACCACCCTCCCCCTCCCTCGTTCAACATCATTCTTTTACAGTGATGCAGGGGAAAGAAAAAAATTCCCAGCTCAGTTTTTTTAGAACAAGTAAACCTATGACACACGGCCAGGCCCCAAAATCCGTATGTCTCTTCATCTGAAAGCCTTATGCTATCTCCACCTGTGAGTGAGACTCTCCAAACATACTGTTTCTCTCTCGCATGCCTACTGTATTTCTCTTGTAATTTTAACAACTCTGTTGGGTAATAAGGTATCTGTGTAGTTGTTACAGTGGGCTCCACCTCCTCATCTCCATCTTCATACACAAATTCAGTCTTTACAAGCGGGTGCAGTTTTGGGAGGAGGGGAAGCTTTTGCCCTACTGTATCAAAATTTTCCTCTAAAGAGGTGGATTCCACCTCCCAGGAGTGGAGGGAGGTGACATCATGGTTAAGATATCCTACTTCTTTAGGCAGGCTAGAGTCACTCCCTGTTCCCCTACCCAGACAGGAGGTGGCATCACAGTTAACATATTTTGCTTCTTTAGTTAGGCTAGGGAATTTCGCTTCACTCCCCATTCTCCTACCCAGGCGGGAGGTGGCATCTTGATTAACATATCTCTCCTCCGCAGCCAGGCTGGAGTCACTCTGCATCCCTTCACCCAGGTGGGCAACCTGTAACTGTAACTCTCCTAGGATTTGTTCAACCTGTTTGTCAGGTTTTCAACCAATCTCCTTTCAGCATTCAACCATATCTCTGCCTTTTGGTGAGCTAAGCTCTCATCTTTTATGACCACCCTTAACTCAGATAAGGTTTCATTCTATTGTCGATTATGTTGCTTAGTAACAAACCTCTCTCTCTGAGCAGCCATCAACCCAAGTCCTAACAAAAAACAGACTAAAGTCTCTCTCTCACTGGATTTTTTTCTTGTCTCTTGCCAGTTCTCTTATTTTCTCAAAGACTAACTTTGGATCATGCCAGTTTTCCTCAGCTCATCTTTCTTTGTTTGGGAGTGGGTATGCCTCATAATCTATTAATAGCTCAACAAGTGGTGAACAGTCTAGGCTGCTGGCAACTGACACGCCTTGTCCCTTTGTTTGCAATTCCCAATTATCCCCCCAAAAAAGAAACCGCTTCTAAAGTCACCCTGCTCTTAGCTGTGCCAAAGATGTAAGACTCCAGCCCCAGGAGCTGCAAGCTCACGGTTCAGCCAGGAGTTTTACTTTAATATATGTATATAGGGTTCTTTAATACCTCGAGATAGCATTAAGAGAATAAGTCACGGACTTGTTCTCAAGAGATATCTTTATTATTTTAGGGAAGAAAATAAGGGGAACTTGGCAAAGGTTCAAAAAGGGCACTACACAAGCTAGACAAAATGTTCCACTACAATACCAGCTGAGCACATATTAATCCACAACACTTAAAATCCAATCCCTCCAGCTCCAAGCCACCCAAAGCATCAAGAAAGGAGCAAAGAAAGAGAAGCAGAGGGAGCAAGAAGAGAGGAGAAAGAAGGAGAGACAGATCATATAGCTACTGTGGGAAAAATTCCTCCTTCAAATTTAGAAAGACGGCAAAAACCTGTGAAACAAAGGGACTGTAACGACAAGGAAGGATTTATTCAGCGTGTGCTGGGTCTTATCTCACACCGAGCTCCCCAGGAGAAAAGACCCCTTGGGTTTAAATTTTGTGCATTTTATAGTTCTGCAAAATCCCACCCTTTCAGGTCAGTTTAATATATTCATTTTTGCCTAAAAAGGTTTCTTTTCTCCAAAAAGGGGCTTTTCCCTCCTTCCGATTGGCTGTGAGGCATCCCTTGTCAAAATGATGGATCTTCCCTTGTTCTTAGCCCATGGAGAGAAAAAAACCAAAACCCTATGTTCAAAATTGACCAAATGGCCCAAAAGGTTTTCATTTTTGGGGGCTTTATATTTCCCTTATCCTGGCTGCAAAGGGGCCCTGGCACCAGGCCCAAGTGGGAACTGGGTACCTTACAACTTCACAATATGCCTACAATTTTCTAAAATAAAAAAAGTATTTTTATTTCTCATAATCTTCAATTTTTTTTTCTTTTTATAATAACATCAAATGGATTATACATCAAACCGCCCTCTTATCTTCTGGACTCTCTCCCATTTGGCTAATATGTCCATCGCTTCATCCATATTTTCTGTTTTCTTGTAGCGTTCCTATTCAAGCAACAGTTTCTGCGAATTTTTCCTGTCTTTAGTTTGCTTGGTGATGGGGCACAGGACCATAATCTTCTGGGTTCCTGAGCCTCTTGTTGCAGCAGCTTTTGGATCCATAGGCATGTCAATCATTTGCATCCCTTGAACAACACTAGTAATCAATCTTATGAAACATGGGATTAAACAGGGTAAAAATACCAATCCGGCAATAGCACACAAAAGGAAAACCCCTACTTGTTTCCACCATGCTCCTCTGAATAGGTCAGACCACCACCCTCCATCTAGCATGGATTTCCAGCTTTGGACTGGAACATGGGCTATTTTGCGGATATTAGAGGCTATTTCCATTACTGTTTCATAGTTATCATCAATCTGTAAACAACAATCCGAGGTGTTAAATTTTCCACACACTCCTCCTTCTTCTGCCAAAAGATAGTCCAAGGCTAATCTGTTTTGATATATTGTGGCTCTACTTTGACGCTCCTGTTCAGCTATCAATTGTAATCCTGTTGCAGTCTGATTTATAACTATTTTGACCACAGCTTGTAACCATATGATTCAATTAAGCATATAAATGGGTATACGGTAACCCCATGTCCCATCCTGCGCCCATGTGACTGGTCCATAATATTCAATAATCCTTTCGGGAGACCACTCTTCCTCTCCCCATTTCTGGACTCCTCCCACCGAGTGTCTTTTAATCCCAATATAGGGTACTTTCTCTCCAACTGCCTTTTTTTCCTGGTTAAGGGAGTCATACAAAGGGACCCCTAATTCATCTCCACTTTCTAAGGGCAACAGGAAAACCCCAGGCAGGATTATTCCTAAAGTACAAAAACGTCTCCAATTTTCTGGTAAAGGTGTATACGCTCTTTTTCCACAAATACAAGAGAGCCCATTGGGTGCCTTCCAAAAGTCTGGAAGTGCTATCAACGTTCTTCCAAAACTTTGATATTTCTTTTATTCCAGAAGAGGGGTTCATTTTGGTTTTGTTACATTTGTAGAGCTTCTGGTTCATATCCCACTCACAATTGGTGTTGCCTTTTTCTGACCAATAATCTGTTGGGGCTTGTGGGAAATACTGTGAGTGAAGTTAGTCTTCGGAGTTCTTTTGCATGGAGTTTCCCCAACTGGGTGTACAAAATGAACTCTTGTTCTCCGTATACAGTCTCTTCCAATCACTGTGGAGCTTAATATCCACCCTTCTGGCCGACTTTATTATGAGAAAAAATATAATTCCCCTTAAGCATTTCTCGAGCATCTAGGCTAAAACCCCTCCAGGGCCATTCCTCTGTCATTAAAGGTCCACTACAAACCCAACAGCGATTTACATTTAGCCCTTTTGCAATTTTCTCTGCCAAATCAACAAACAAGTTTTGTCCCCCTGAGGGGAGCTCTAAATCTCTGATCTCCTCCTGTGTCAATTTAGAGTATAAATCACTCAACTTTGACAATAGTTTGTGATCTTCAGCTGTCTCTTGTTTGGTGTTTATAATTATCTCTTCCCTTATTAGGTCGTGGACCCCCCATCTGCTGGTGATATCCCAACAAATCCATGTCTCACCCACAGGGCAGCTTAATCCTAGATGTGCTCCTTCTGGCCCCAAATTCTTTGCTACCCCATAGCGTCTGTTACCTACTGTACAGGTTTCCAATTCCTTTTCATCATAACAAACTTCGTTCACGTACTCATATGCCATAAAGATGGTTACCACACCTGTCTCATAGTATGCATTTTGGTGACACTTTGAGCAATGGTCATCGGCAATGGCTACTAGCTGGAGCACAGTTAAGGCAAGCAGAAGTCCAGTATAGCACATACTTCCACTCCCCATGCCTATCAGGTTGCAGCCGACAGCGGGGTAGAGAGATCTTCTTGTGGCAAGTATAGAGGTTAACCTGTTTTTGCCCTCCGTTGCCTTTACTTCGTGACAGGTCAAAAATGCCGCTATGTGTATCTGCGAGTTTGGCAACAGTAATACTTCAGCCGCTGTATGTCATACAATTTGTTAGTTTGTCTATACTTGAAACACTGCAAATGAAATGTAAAGCGCAAATCACAAGTATTGCATTTAGTCCTGACATAGAACTAACAAAGACACGTATTATGCCTTGGTCTTGCTGCTGAGTTTGTATTCTTACTATCAGCCCTCACGGCGATGGCCCCTCCCATTCACTAGGACCCGGGATCCCGGTTTCTCTTGCTGGGAGCAGTGTGTCACCAGCTGTCATCTCTGGGCGATGGTTAAAGAATTTTACTTTCAAATTATTTTAAGTTTCAGGAACTCCCCTTCACATTTCCACTCTGGAACAGAGGAAGGAGGTGCCACAGGTCCTTGACTCTGGTACTGTGGGTCCATCCCTTCTCTATAGTCCATACCACAGTTTCTGTAGTTAGCACCACTTGATAGGGTCCCTCCCATTCTGGTTTGAGGGGTTCTTCCCTCCAGGTCTTTATCAAAACCCAGTGCCCCACTGAGATGTTGTGTACTTTTATCTCTGACTTCACAATTTGGGGCAGCAGTCTCTGCTGCCTGAGATTTTCCAGTCTTTCAGCTACTATTTTGATATATTCTCTAAGGTATTTGTCGCCCAGCTCCAGGGTCAGGGTTCGAACACCTTTATAACATGAGGGATAAGGCAGCCCAAATAACATTCAGATCCTTTCTGGGGGCTGTCCGAATCCTAAAGAGAGCCAACGGTAAACATTTTGTCCAAGGTAATCCCATTTCTAGTGCCAACTTGGTAATGGTTTGCTTTAATGTTTGATTCATGTGTTCCACCCTTCCTGAGCTCTGGGGATGCCAAGGGGTATGATGTTGCCAATTAACTTGCAAGGCTTCACATACTAGTTTCAAAATCTTCGAGGTGAAGTGTGGTCCCTGGTCAGAGTCTATGGTTTCAGGTAATCCAAATCTGGGAATGATTTGTTCTAGTACTCCTCTGACTATGCTTTGAGCAGTTGCCCTCAAAACTGGAAATGCCTCCACCCAATGAGTCAAGTAATCTACAATTACTAATAAATATTTCCACCTCTGTACCAGGGGTAACTTGGTAAAATCTATCTGAACTCTTTGAAAGGGCCTGCTTGCAAGTTCTCGTCCTCCAAGGGGGCGAGCTCTTTGCACTCTCTTATTTACTTTCTGACAAATTAGGCATTCGCTTGTAACTTGCTTGGCAATGGTACATACCCCTAGGTGCCCATAAGCTCTTAGAAATGTGTCCACCAGGGCTTGAGTTCCCCAATAAGTGCTGTTATGCAGTTCTTTAACACTTCCTGCATAATAAATTCTGATAACATTTGCCTCCCATCAAGAGGAACTACTCCCCCCTTGCATTCTTCTCAGCTCCTATTTCCAATAACTTTTGTTCTTCTTTGTCAGTAAGTATTGGTTGTGAAATCTCCTTCGGTATCGGTACTAGAGCCATTATCTTTGCTTCAGGTACCTTGTGACTCAGGGCTGCCTCTTGGGCAGCTTGGTCTGCTCGATTATTGCCCTGGCAAATTATATCGTTTCCCTTTCTATGACCTTTAACATGAACAATGGCAATTTCCTGAGGCTGCTGGACTTCTTCTAGCAAGGTCTCAAGAAGCTCTCAATGGCTTAAATCTTTCCCTTGAGAAGTCACCATTCCCCTCTCATGCCAAATTTTCCCAAAAACGTGTGCGACTCCCCAGGCATATTTAGAATCAGTCTATATGGTTCCCATCCCACTGCCGATTCTGCGTAATGCACTAATCACTGCATATACTTCGCATGCTTGAGAGGACCAAGTATTTGGGAGACTCCCTGACTCCATTACAGTGAGATCTTCTCCATCAATCACTGCATAACTGAGGTGTTGTATAAGGCACGAACCCCACTCTGCACTCTGGCCAAGTGCTGGAGCGAGATTAAGTTTTATTACAAAAGGCAACAGTTTAAATACAGTGCTCAAACATGTCACATGATCTCTCAACCAATGATAATCAAGTATCTCATTGAGCACGCGTGAGAGCCCGGAAAACTACAAATCCCATAATTCCTTATTACATTCTTCCTGCCACATTTCCCCTTTCTCTATATAATTAACAAGTTGTAAAACAATACATTTTTTAAACATTTTTATCATAACCAATCTTATCTTTACCATTTGTAAAACCCAGGGCCTATTGTCATAAGGCCTTTATTGAACTGTTTATAACTTTATTGGTTCGTGCAATATTCCAAGCAACCTTAAATTACCCAGGGTTTACAGACATGTAAAACCTTTTATCTGAGGGTGATTTTTGTGTGATTGGGTGAAGGCATCATCTTTATTCGGAAGGGAAATGTGTTAGGTTGTGGATATTGTGTTTGAAGCAGTGTTGGTGAATGAGAGTTTAAAGTATCTTTCCATGAAGTTTATTTGGGTTCACACACACATACATATCTACACTCAACTTTCTCATTCACATTCCGGTGGCCACCGTTTCATTCTCTCCTCACACATGCATTCTTAAACCTTTTGTTGTGTTTCTATTTAAATCATGGAGTTTTGGTTTTATATTGGTTACTGTTTGTGTGTTTCTTTTGGTTCTGTTATATCATTTATTGTTTCTTTGTGATTATTCTTGTTTTGAAGAAGTGTTAATGTAGATTTACACATATAGGGAACAGACCCATATCTCTTTCCCCCCTTTCTTGTGTGTTTTTATAGCATGTTTCTTAATGTGTGGCGTGTTCTTTTTATCATTGTTGGTCTTGTGAGTGAGCGCAGTATGTTGTGGAATGGAATATCTTCTGATTTTTGAGATATGTTTTAACTTTTGTTGAATAATATACAGGATCACTGTTTGTGTTTATGGTTTTT
This sequence comes from Neopelma chrysocephalum, assembly GCF_003984885.1. Classification (NCBI taxonomy): domain Eukaryota; kingdom Metazoa; phylum Chordata; class Aves; order Passeriformes; family Pipridae; genus Neopelma; species Neopelma chrysocephalum. Next base: position 2,310 of record NW_020925453.1, on the reverse strand, counting down.
GGAATTTCTAAAATTGCAAAACAATTAAGCTAGCATTTGATAACATCTTTTGCCCTTTTCTAGTGTGTGTTGTTGTATTACTCTATTTGGAATGTGTGTGATGGATGTGTATTATGTAAAAGTTAGATTTTGTGTGACTAACAAGGAATTGTATGGTGTGTATTTTTCCAGGTAAATGAGGGTTAGTGAAATCTGGAAGGAAGGAGGCTTCGAGATGTGAAAGTAACTCTATAGTATAGCATGAATTAGTTATAACATTCATAGGTTAATTACAAAACAACTTAAATGTGCTACGTACATGAGTAAGTTGTAAAACTTGTACAGAACCCTGGTGTAAGGTTTGTACCTTATTGTTCAATTGTCCTTTTTTGTTGGTCCAGATGCAGATGGTCTTAGTGTCGCGTTTATTTCTTGTAGTCGTTCTTTACCTTTAAAAACAATCTTGGCAAACATGTTAATAACAGTGCAGTCCATTTCAGATGAAAAGTGGGTAGGAACAGATGTGAAGATTAGGTGAATCTGTAGTTTTTAAAGCAATAGCGGTGAGTCATTTTATGTTATAGTGTCTTTTACCTCTAAGTTGAAGGCTTTAGGGAAGATCTTTCGTTGTGTAGTCTTCTTTCTATCGGAGATTTCATTGTTGGGCTTGTTGAGCTTTTTCTGGAACATTTTACAGTCCTTATTTCTTAATAATATCAGTTAGAGTAACTATAACTAGGTTTAATTCAGTCTCTTAGGTAGTTGTGACTTAGAAGCATCTATTTTGCACTTTTGTTGATATTATGTATACTGTTTTGTGATAGCAAAATATTTTTAGAATGTTTGACTGTATTAATTAACAAAAATGGGGATGTTTAAAATTCTAAACTCGTTATTTGGATAATATTGTTACAATAATTGCATGTATGTGGATGTATTTGAGAATCTAATAATTTTAATAACTTCTAACAGCTTTTATCTTTAACAATTCAAATAAAACCACTGGGAAATTAATGAAAAGAGTTTCTAAAGCTTTAGTGTTCTGGTTTTGTGGAGATAAACATTCTTAGTTAAAATGGCACCAATTTACATAGTGAAAGGCAATAGTAAAGGTTTTTAGGGAAGAAAGAGAATTTTTCTCCCTCACAGTGGTGTGACTGAACAGTTGATAAAGTTTCAGTTCGCTATGTTTTGTTTTCTTTTTTCCATATTATGTAAGAAGGGAGATTTTGAGTGAGAGATGAGAGGGGTTCGTTTGTTGTTTTCCTTACCAGAAGGTAAATCACCTGTTTGTGTAGCCAAAAAGTTAGTAGGAAAGTTTTTACAGGAACAGGAATAGGGTAAGAGATGACAAAATCCAATTCCACCCAGTTGCTAAGTAGTAAATCATTGCTATTATGTTTGAGGGGTAACATATTATCTCTTTCTTTGCAAAGGCAATTATGCAAGAAGTGTTTTTTACCCTTTTCTTTAACCAAAAAGTAAGTTGTAAATTCTCGGTTTTCAAAAACTCCAATCTTTTCCCACTCTGAGATAGGGGCAAAAAGCATGAAAATGCATTTTTCTTTAGGTTTGAGAGATTGATAGACTAGTGAAAGGTCTTTTGTTAATAGCAGGGCTGTGCTTTTATGGTTTTCTAGTAGTGTATGTAAACGCATCAGTTTTGTTTTAAGGAAAGGCCACTGTATCGCAGATTTAGGGCTATCTGTTTTTTGGGCTGTTTGTGAATTTAGCTGCAATAGAGCTGCCTTTAGGAAAAGTTTGCTGTTAATTGACCCTCTCCTTGACTGAAGTAGTCTCTGTTCTACAGAATGAGTGATTTCAGTGGGTCTAATGGAAACAGAGTTAATGTTTGGGCTATTGCTGGTTATGATGTCTGTGTTTTGCTTCGGGGATGTTAGTTTAAGAAAACTTGTTAACCGTGTTTGGATGATTGTTAGGTCTCTTCTGCTGTTAAAAATGTTTGATATTTCTGTCTTTGCCTCCCATTCTAATTGTTTAATTTGGGTAAAGGCCAATTTATGCGTGTTTATGTTTTGAATTACCACCTAAGGAGTCTTTCTTCTGTGCCTTTTGCAACCAGTCGTGCCTATCTCGTATTGGCCTTTTTAGCCACCAGCACACTTGTAACAAACATGGGTAGAGCCCTTCCCAAATCTTCCTTCGCGAAGCCTAGCCATGATGATGATGATGTTTTGAATGGATTTAAGGGTGTGTATTTCTGTATGTTGTAGCTTTGCGGGGGGAGCTCCGCGCCTGGCCGGTGGCCCTGAACACGCCATGCGGGACCCCGCTAGGCTCGGGGGCTGCTGCAGGCGCTGTGCAGGACGC